>NC_133282.1:649090-973636 GCF_965140265.1 Lepidochelys kempii
CTAGCAAACAGAGCTGTAAACAGGGGAGTTTGAGTGGGAGTTCTGTTGGAGAAGAAGGTATTTGTGTGTGTTTGGTTTTTTATTGGTAGTATCTGTATGTGTAGAGGCTTTGTGCTGGGAGAGAAGCTGAGCCCTGGTTAGGGGGCAGGGCTTCCCTGACTAGGGTTCCCATAAAGGTAGCAGCCAGTCAGGCAGCGGCACAGGAGCTAGCAAACAGAGCTGTAAACAGGGGAGTTTGAGTGGGACTTCTGTTGGAGGAGAAGGTATTTATGTGTGTTTGGTTTTGTATTGGTAGTATGTGTATGTGTAGAGGCTTGGAGGGGCTTTGTGCTGGGACAGAAGCTGAGCCGTGATTAGGGGGCGGGGCTTCAATGACTAGGGGTCCTATGAAGGTAGCCGCCATCAGGCAGCGGCACAGGAGCTAGCAAACAGAGCTGTAAACAGGGGAGTTTGAGTGGGACTTCTGTTGGAGGAGAAGGTGTTTACTTGTGTTTGGTTTTGTATTGGTAGTATCTGTATGTGTAGAGGCTTGGAAGAGCTTTGTGCTGGGAGAGAAGCTGAGCCCTGATTAGGGGGCGGGGCTTCACTGACTAGGGGTCCTATAAAGGGAGCAGCCAGTCACGCAGCGGAACAGACAGCTGCAGCGGCACAGGAGCTAGCAAACAGTGCTGTAAACAGGGGAGTTTGAGTGGGAGTTCTGTTGGAGGAGAAGATATTTGTGTGTGTTTGGTTTTGTATTGGTGGTATCTATTTGTGTAGGTGCTTTGTTCTGGGAGAGAAGCTGAGCCCTGATTAGGGGGCGGAGCTTCACTGACTAGGGGTCGTATAAAGGTAGCGGCACACACAGCTGCAGCGGCACAGGAGCTAGCAAACAGAGCTGTAAACAGGGGAGTTTGAGTGGGAGTTCCGTTGGAGGAGAAGGTATTTGTGTGTGTCTGGTTTTGTATTGGTAGTATCTGTACGTGTAGAGGCTTGGAGGGGCTTTGAGCTGGGAGAGAAGCTGAGCCCCGATTAGGGGGCGGGGCTTCACTGACTAGGGGTCCTATAAAGGGAGCAGCCAGTCAGGCAGCGGAACAGACAGCTGCAGCGGCACAGGAGCTAGCAAACAGAGCTGTAAAAAGGGGAGTTTGAGTGGGAGTTCTGTTGGAGGAGAAGGTATTTTTGTGTGTTTGGTTTTGTATTGGTGGTATCTTTATGTGTAGGGGCTTTGTGCTGGGAGAGAAGCTGAGCCCTGATTAGGGGGCGGGACTTCACTGACTAGGGGTCCGACAAAGGTAGCAGCTAGTCAGGAAGCGGAACAGACAGCTGCAACGGCACAGGAGCTAGAAAACAGAGCTGTAAACAGGGGAGTTGGAGTGGGAGTTCCGTTGGAGGAGAAGATATTTGTGTGTGTTTGGTTTTGTATTGGTAGTATCTGTATGTGTAGAGGCTTGGAGGGGCTTTGTGCTGGGAGAGAAGCTGAGCCTCGATTAGGGGGCGGGGCTTCAGTGACTAGGGGTCCTATAAAGGGAGCAGCCAGTCAGGCAGCGGAACAGACAGCTGCAGTGGCACAGGAGCTAGCAACAGTGCTGTAAACAGGGGAGTTTGAGTGGGAGTTCTGTTGGAGGAGAAGATATTTGTGTGTGTTTGGTTTTGTATTGGTAGTACCTGTATGTGTAGGGGCTTTGTTCTGGGAGAGAAGCTGAGCCCTGATTAGGGGGCGGGACTTGCCTGACTAGGGGTCCTATAAAGGTAGCAGCCAGTCAGGCAGCGGCACAGGAGCTAACAAACAGAGCTGTAACCAGGGGAGTTTGAGTGGGAGTTCTGTTGGAGGAGAAGGTATTTGTGTGTTTGTTTGGTTTTGTATTGGTAGTATCTGTATGTGTAGAGGCTTGGAGGGGCTTTGTGCTGGGAGAGAAGCTGAGCCCTGATTAGGGGGCGGGGCTTCAGTGACTAGGGGTCCTATAAAGGGAGCAGCCAGTCAGGCAGCGGAACAGACAGCTGCAGCGGCACAGGAGCTAGCAAACAGTGCTGTAAACAGGGGAGTTTGAGTGGGAGTTCTGTTGGAGGAGAAGATACTTGTGTGTGTTTGGTTTTGTATTGGTGGTATCTGTTTGTGTAGGTGCTTTGTTCTGGGAGAGAAGCTGATCCCTGATTAGGGGGCGGGGCTTCAATGACTAGGGGTCCTATGAAGGAAGCCTCCAGTCAGGTAGCGGCACAGGAGCTAGCAAACAGTGCTGTAAATAGGGGAGTTTGAGTGGGAGTTCTGTTGGAGGAGAAGATACTTGTGTGTGTCCGGTTTTGTATTGGTAGTATCTGAATGTGTAGGGGCTTTGTGCTGGGAGAGAAGCTGAGCCCTAATTAGGGGGCGGGGCTTCACTGACTAGGGGTCCTATGAAGGTAGCAGCTAGTCAGGCAGCGGCACAGACAGCTGCAGCGGCACAGGAGCTAGCAAACAGAGCTGTAAACAGGGGAGTTTGAGTGGGAGTTCTGTTGGAGGAGAAGGTATTTGTGTGTGTGTTTGGTTTTGTATTGGTGGTATCTGTATTTGTATGTGTAGAGGCTTTGTGCTGGGAGAGAAGCTGAGCCCTGATAAGGGGGCGGGGCTTCACTGACTAGGGGTCCTATAAAGGTAGCAGCCAGTCAGGCAGCGGCACAGCAGCTAGCAAACAGTGCTGTAAACACGGGAGTTTGAGTGGGAGTTCTGTTGGAGGAGAAGGTATATGTTTCTGTTTGGTTTCGTATTGGTAGTATCTGTATGTGTAGAGGCTTGGAGGGGCTTTGTGCTGGGAGAAAAGCTGAGCCCTGATTAGGGGGCGGGGCTTCACTGACTAGGGGTCCTATAAAGGTAGCAGCCAGTCAGGCAGCGGCACAGGAGCTAGCAAACAGAGCTGTAAACAGGGGAGTTTGAGTGGGACTTCTGTTGGAGGAGAAGGTATTTGTGTGTGTGTTTGGTATTGTATTGGTAGTATCTGTATGAGTAGAGGCTTGGAGGGGCTTTGTGCTGGGAGCGAAGCTGAGCCCTGATTAGGGGGCGGGGCTTCACTGACTAGGGGTCCTATAAAGGTAGCAGCCAGTCAGGCAGCGGCACAGGAGCTAGCAAACAGAGCTGTAAACAGGGGAGTTTGAGTGGGACTTCTGTTGGAGGAGAAGGTATTTGTGTGTGTGTTTGGTATTGTATTGGTAGTATCTGTATGTGTAGAGGCTTGGAGGGGCTTTGTGCTGGGAGCGAAGCTGAGCCCTGATTAGGGGGCGGGGCTTCACTGACGAGGGGTCCTATAAAGGGAGCAGCCAGTCAGGCAGGGGCACAGACAGCTGCAGCGGAACAGGAGCTACAAAACTGAGCTGTAAACAGGGGAGTTTGAGAGGGAGTTCTGTTGGAGGAGAAGGTATTTGTGTGTGTTTGGTTTTGTATTGGTAGTATCTGTATGTGTAGAGGCTTGGAGGGGCTTTGTGCTGGAAGAGAAGCTGAGCCCTGATTAGGGGGCGGGGCTTCACTGACTAGGGGTCCTATAAAGGTAGCAGCCAGTCAGGCAGCGGCACAGCAGCTAGCAAACAGTGCTGTAAACAGGGGAGTTTGAGTGGGACTTCTGTTGGAGGAGAAGGTATTTGTGTGTGTTTGGTTTTGTATTGGTAGTATCTGTATGCGTAGAGGCTTTGTGCTGGGAGAGAAGCTGAGCCCTGATAAGGGGGCGGGGCTTCACTGACTAGGGGTCCTATAAAGGTAGCAGCCAGTCAAGCAGCGGCACAGCAGCTAGCAAACAGTGCTGTAAACACGGGAGTTTGAGTGGGAGTTCTGTTGGAGGAGAAGGTATATGTGTGTGTTTGGTTTCGTATTGGTAGTATCTGTATGTGTAGAGGCTTGGAGGGGCTTTGTGCTGGGAGAAAAGCTGAGCCCTGATTAGGGGGCGGGGCTTCACTGACTAGGGTCCTATAAAGGTAGCAGCCAGTCAGGCAGCGGCACAGACAGCTGCAGCGGCACTGGAGCTAGCAAACAGAGCTGTAAACAGGGGAGTTTGAGTGGGAGTTGTGTTGGAGGAGAAGGCATTTGTGTGTGTGTTTGGTTTTGTATTGGTAGTATCTGTATGTGTAGAGGCTTGGAGGGGATTTGTGCTGGGAGAGAAGCTGAGCCCTGATTAGGGGGCGGGGCTTCCCTGTCTAGGGGTCCTATAAAGGTACCAGCCAGTCAGGCAGCGGCACAGACATCTGCAGCGGCACTGGAGCTAGCAAATAGAGCAGTAAACAGGGGAGTTTGAGTGGGAGTTCTGTTGGAGGAGAAGGTATTTGTGTGTGTTTGGTTTTGTGTTGGTAGTATCTGTATGTGTAGGGGCTTTGTGCTGGGAGAGAAGCTGAGCCCTGATTAGGGGGCGGGGCTTCACTGACGAGGGGTCCTATAAAGGGAGCAGTCAGTCAGGCAGCAACACAGACAGCTGCAGCGGTACAGGAGCTAGCAAACAGAGCTGAAAACAGGGGAGTTTGAGTGGGACTTCTGTTGGAGGAGAAGGTATTTGTGTGTGTGTTTGGTTTTGTATTGGTAGCATCTGTATGTGTAGGGGCTTTGTGCTTGGAGAGAAGCTGAGCCCTGATTAGGGGGCTGGGGTTCACTGACTAGGGGTCCTATAAAGGTAGCAGCCAGTCAGGCAGCGGCGCAGGAGCTAGCAAACAGAGCTGTAAACAGGGGAGTTTGAGTGGGAGTTCTGTTGGAGGACAAGGTATTGGTGTGTGTTTGGTTTTGTATTGGTAGCATCTGTATGTGTAGGGGCTTCGTGCTTGGAGAGAAGCTGAGCCCTGATTAGGGGGCGGGGCTTCACTGACTAGGGGTTCTATAAAGGGAGCAGACAGTCAGGCGGCGGCACGGACAGCTGCAGCGGCACAGGAGCTAGCAAACAGAGCTGTAAACAGGGGAGTTTGAGTGGGAGTTCTGTTAGAGGAGAAGGTATTTGTGTGTGTTTGGTTTTGTATTGGTGGTATCTGTATGTGTAGGGGCTTTGTGCTGGGAGAGAAGCTGAGCCCTGATTAGGGGGCGGGGCTTCACTGACTAGGGGTCCTATAAAGGTAGCAGCCAGTCAGGCAGCGACACAGACAGCTGCAGCGGTACAGGAGCTAGCAAACAGAGCTGTAAACAGGGGAGTTTGAGTGGGAGTTCTTTTGGAGGAGAAGGTATTTGTGTGTGTGTTTGGTTTTGTATTGTTAGTATCTGTATGTGTAGAGGCTTGGAGGGGCTTTGTGCTGGGAGCGAAGCTGAGCCCTGATTAGGGGGCGGGGCTTCACTGACTAGGGGTCCTAAAAAGTTAGCAGCCAGTCAGGCAGCGGCACAGACAGCTGCAGTGGCACAGGAGCTAGCAAACAGAGCTGGAAACAGGGGAGTTTGAGTGGGAGTTCTGTTGGAGGAGAAGATATTTGTGTTTGTTTGGTTTTGTATTGGTAGTATTTGTATGTGTAGAGGCTTGGAGGGGCTTTGTGCTGGGAGAGAAGGTGAGCCCTGATTAGGGGGCGGGGCTTCACTGACTAGGGGTCCTATAAAGGTAGCAGCCAGTCAGGCAGCATCACAGACAGCTGCAGTGGCACAGGAGCTAGCAAACAGAGCTGTAAACAGGGGAGTTTGAGTGGGAGTTCTGTTGGAGCAGAAGGTATTTGTGTGTGTTTGGTTTTGTATTGGTGGTATCTGTATGTGCAGGGGCTTTGTGCTGGGAGAGAAGCTGAGCCCTGATTAGGGGCGGGGCTTCACTGACTAGGGGTCCTATAAAGGTAGCAGCCAGTCAGGCAGCGGCACAGGAGCTAGCAAACAGAGCTGTAAACAGGGGAGTTTGAGTGGGAGTTCTGTTGGAGGAGAAGGTATTTGTGTGTGTTTGGTTTTGTGTTGGTGGTATCTGTATGTGTAGGGGCTTGGAGGGGCTTTGTGCTGGGAGCGAAGCTGAGCCCTGATTAGGGGGCGGGGCTTCACTGACTAGGGGTCCTATGAAGGTAGCGGCCAGTCAGGCAGCGGCACAGGAGCTAGAAAACAGAGCTGTAAACAGGGGAGTTTGAGTGGGAGTTCTGTTGGAGGAGAAGGTATTTGTGTGTGCTTGGTTCTGTATTGGTAGTATCTGTATGTGTAGGGGCTTTGTGCTGGGAGAGAAGCTGAGCCCTGATTAGGGGGCGGGGCTTCGCTGATTAGGGTTCCTATGAAGGTAGCAGCTAGTCAGGCAGGGACACAGACAGCTGCAGCGGTAGAGGAGCTATCAAAAAGACCTGTAAACAGGGGAGTTTGAGTGGGAGTTATGTTGGAGGAGAAGGTATTTGTGTGTGTTGGGTTTTGTATTGGTAGTATCTGTATCTCTAGGGGCGTTTTGCTGGGAGAGAAGATGAGCCCTGATTAGGGGGCGGGGCTTCGCTGACTAGGGGTCCTATGAAGGTAGCAGCCAGTCAGGCAGCGGCACAGACAGGTGCAGCGGCACAGGAGCTAGCAAACAGAGCTGTAAACAGGGGAGTTTGAGTGGGAGTTCTGTTGGAGCAGAAGGTATTTGTGTGTGTTTGGTTTTGTATTGGTGGTATCTGTATGTGCAGGGGCTTTGTGCTGGGAGAGAAGCTGAGCCCTGATTAGGGGGCGTGGCTTCACTGACTAGGGGTCCTATAAAGCTAGCAGCCAGTCAGGCAGCGGCACAGGAGCTTGCAAACTGAGCTGTAAACAGGGGAGTTTAGGTGGGAGTTCTCTTGGAGGAGAAGGTATTTCTGTTTGTTTGGTTTTGTATTGGTAGTATCTGTATGTGTAGGGGCTTGGAGGGGCTTTGTGCTGGGAGAGAAGCTGAGCCCTGATTAGGGGGCGGGGCTTCACTGACTAGGGGTCCTATAAAGGTAGCAGCCAGTCAGGCAGCGGCACAGGAGCTAGCAAACAGAGCTGTAAACAGGGGAGTTTGAGTGGGAGTTCTGTTGGAGGAGAAGGTATTTGTGTGTGCTTGGTTTTGTATTGTAGTATCTGTATGTGTAGAGGCTTTGTGCTGGGAGAGAAGATGAGCCCTGTTTAGGGGGCGGGGCTTCACTGACTAGGGGTCCTATAAAGGGAGCAGCCAGTCAGGCAGCGACACAGACAGCTGCAGCGGTACAGGAGCTAGCAAACAGAGCTGGAAACAGGGGAGTTTGAGTGGGAGTTCTGTTCTAGGAGAAGGTATTTGTGTGTGCTTGGTTTTGTATTGGTAGCATCTGTATGTGTAGGGGCTTTGTGCTGGGAGAGAAGCTGAGCCCTGATTAGGGGGCGGGGCTTCACTGACTAGGGGTTCTATAAAGGGAGCAACCAGTCAGGCGGCGGCACGGACAGCTGCAGTGGCACAGGAGCTAGCAAACAGAGCTGTAAACAGGGGTTGGAGGAGAAGGTATTTGTGTGTGTTTGGTTTTGTGTTGGTGGTATCTGTATGTGTAGGGGCTTTGTGCTGAGAGAGAAGCTGAGCCCTGATTAGGGGGCGGGGCTTCACTGACTAGGGGTCCTATAAAGGGAGCAGCCAGTCAGGCAGCGGCACAGACAGCTGCAGCGGTACAGGAGCTAGCAAACAGAGCGGAAAACAGGGGAGTTTGAGTGGGAGTTCTTTCGGAGGAGAAGGTATTTGTGTGTGTTTGGTTTTGTATAAGTAGTATCTGTATGTGTAGAGGGTTGGAGGGGCTTTGTGCTGGGAGAGAAGCTGAGCCCTGATTAGGGGGCGGGGCTTCACTGACTAGGGTTCCTATAAAGGTAGCAGCCAGTCAGGCAGCGGCACAGGAGCTAGCAAACAGAGCTGTAAACAGGGGAGTTTGAGTGGGACCTCTGTTGGAGGAGAAGGTATTTGTGTGTGTTTGGTTTTGTATTGGTAGTATCTGTATGTGTAGGGGCTTTGTGCTGGGAGAAAAGCTGAGCCCTGATTAGGGGGCGGGGCTTCACTGACTACGGGTCCTATAAAGGGAGCAGCCAGTCAGGCAGGGGAACAGACAGCTGCAGCGGAACAGGAGCTAGCAAACTGAGCTGTAAACAGGGGAGTTTGAGTGGGAGTTCTGTTGGAGGAGAAGGTATTTGTGTGTGTTTGGTTTTGTATTGGTAGTATCTGTATGAGTAGAGGCTTTGTGCTGGGAGAGAAGCTGAGCCCTGATTAGGGGGCGGGGCTTCCCTGTCTAGGGGTCCTATAAAGGTACCAGCCAGTCAGGCAGCGGCACAGACATCTGCAGCGGCACTGGAGCTAGCAAATAGAGCAGTAAACAGGGGAGTTTGAGTTGGAGTTCTGTTGGAGGAGAAGGTATTTGTGTGTGTTTGGTTTTGTGTTGGTGGTATCTGTATGTGTAGGGGCTTTGTGCTGGGAGAGAAGCTGTGCCCTGATTAGGGGGCGGGGCTTCACTGACGAGGGGTCCTATAAAGGGAGCAGCCAGTCAGGCAGCAACACAGACAGCTGCAGCGGTACAGGAGCTAGCAAACAGAGCTGAAAACAGGGGAGTTTGAGTGGGACTTCTGTTGGAGGAGAAGGTATTTGTGTGTGTGTTTGGTATTGTATTGGTAGTATCTGTATGAGTAGAGGCTTGGAGGGGCTTTGTGCTGGGAGCGAAGCTGAGCCCTGATTAGGGGGCGGGGCTTCACTGACGAGGGGTCCTATAAAGGGAGCAGCCAGTCAGGCAGCGTCACAGACAGCTGCAGGGGCACAGGAGCTAGCAAAGAGAGCTGTAAACAGGGAAGTTTGAGTGGGAGTTCTGTTGGAGGAGAAGGTATTTGTGTGTGTGTTTGGTATCGTATTTGTAGTATCTGTATGTGTATAGGCTTGGAGGGGCTTTGTGCTGGGAGAGAGCTGAGCCCTGATTAGGGGGCGGGACTTCACTGACTAGGGGTCCTATAAAGGTAGCAGCCAGTCAGGCAGCGTCACAGACAGCTGCAGGGGCACAGGAGCTAGCAAACAGAGCTTTAAACAGGGAAGTTTGAGTGGGAGTTCTGTTGGAGGAGAAGGTATTTGTGTGTGTTTGGTTTTGTGTTGGTGGTATCTGTATGTGTAGGGGCTTTGTGCTGGGAGAGAAGCTGAGCCCTGATTAGGGGGCGGGGCTTCACTGACGAGGGGTCCTATAAAGGGAGCAGTCAGTCAGGCAGCAACACAGACAGCTGCAGCGGTACAGGAGCTAGCAAACAGAGCTGAAAACAGGGGAGTTTGAGTGGGACTTCTGTTGGAGAAGAAGGTATTTGTGTGTGTGTTTGGTTTTGTATTGGTAGCATCTGTATGTGTAGGGGCTTTGTGCTTGGAGAGAAGCTGAGCCCTGATTAGGGGGCTGGGCTTCACTGACTAGGGGTCCTATAAAGGTAGCAGCCAGTCAGGCAGCGGCGCAGGAGCTAGCAAACAGAGCTGTAAACAGGGGAGTTTGAGTGGGAGTTCTGTTGGAGGACAAGGTATTGGTGTGTGTTTGGTTTTGTATTGGTAGCATCTGTATGTGTAGGGGCTTCGTGCTTGGAGAGAAGCTGAGCCCTGATTAGGGGGCGGGGCTTCACTGACTAGGGGTTCTATAAAGGGAGCAGACAGTCAGGCGGCGGCACGGACAGCTGCAGCGGCACAGGAGCTAGCAAACAGAGCTGTAAACAGGGGAGTTTGAGTGGGAGTTCTGTTAGAGGAGAAGGTATTTGTGTGTGTTTGGTTTTGTATTGGTGGTATCTGTATGTGTAGGGGCTTTGTGCTGGGAGAGAAGCTGAGCCCTGATTAGGGGGCGGGGCTTCACTGACTAGGGGTCCTATAAAGGTAGCAGCCAGTCAGGCAGCGACACAGACAGCTGCAGCGGTACAGGAGCTAGCAAACAGAGCTGTAAACAGGGGAGTTTGAGTGGGAGTTCTTTTGGAGGAGAAGGTATTTGTGTGTGTGTTTGGTTTTGTATTGTTAGTATCTGTATGTGTAGAGGCTTGGAGGGGCTTTGTGCTGGGAGCGAAGCTGAGCCCTGATTAGGGGGCGGGGCTTCACTGACTAGGGGTCCTAAAAAGTTAGCAGCCAGTCAGGCAGCGGCACAGACAGCTGCAGCGGCACAGGAGCTAGCAAACAGAGCTGGAAACAGGGGAGTTTGAGTGGGAGTTCTGTTGGAGGAGAAGATATTTGTGTTTGTTTGGTTTTGTATTGGTAGTATTTGTATGTGTAGAGGCTTGGAGGGGCTTTGTGCTGGGAGAGAAGGTGAGCCCTGATTAGGGGGCGGGGCTTCACTGACTAGGGGTCCTATAAAGGTAGCAGCCAGTCAGGCAGCATCACAGACAGCTGCAGTGGCACAGGAGCTAGCAAACAGAGCTGTAAACAGGGGAGTTTGAGTGGGAGTTCTGTTGGAGCAGAAGGTATTTGTGTGTGTTTGGTTTTGTATTGGTGGTATCTGTATGTGCAGGGGCTTTGTGCTGGGAGAGAAGCTGAGCCCTGATTAGGGGGCGTGGCTTCACTGACTAGGGGTCCTATAAAGCTAGCAGCCAGTCAGGCAGCGGCACAGGAGCTTGCAAACTGAGCTGTAAACAGGGGAGTTTGAGTGGGAGTTCTCTTGGAGGAGAAGGTATTTCTGTTTGTTTGGTTTTGTATTGGTAGTATCTGTATGTGTAGGGGCTTGGAGGGGCTTTGTGCTGGGAGAGAAGCTGAGCCCTGATTAGGGGCGGGGCTTCACTGACTAGGGGTCCTATAAAGGTAGCAGCCAGTCAGGCAGCGGCACAGGAGCTAGCAAACAGAGCTGTAAACAGGGGAGTTTGAGTGGGAGTTCTGTTGGAGGAGAAGGTATTTGTGTGTGTTTGGTTTTGTGTTGGTGGTATCTGTATGTGTAGGGGCTTGGAGGGGCTTTGTGCTGGGAGCGAAGCTGAGCCCTGATTAGGGGGCGGGGCTTCACTGACTAGGGGTCCTATGAAGGTAGCGGCCAGTCAGGCAGCGGCACAGGAGCTAGAAAACAGAGCTGTAAACAGGGGAGTTTGAGTGGGACTTCTGTTGGAGGAGAAGGTATTTGTGTGTGCTTGGTTCTGTATTGGTAGTATCTGTATGTGTAGGGGCTTTGTGCTGGGAGAGAAGCTGAGCCCTGATTAGGGGGCGGGGCTTCGCTGATTAGGGTTCCTATGAAGGTAGCAGCTAGTCAGGCAGGGACACAGACAGCTGCAGCGGTAGAGGAGCTATCAAAAAGACCTGTAAACAGGGGAGTTTGAGTGGGAGTTATGTTGGAGGAGAAGGTATTTGTGTGTGTTGGGTTTTGTATTGGTAGTATCTGTATCTCTAGGGGCTTTTTGCTGGGAGAGAAGATGAGCCCTGATTAGGGGGCGGGGCTTCGCTGACTAGGGGTCCTATGAAGGTAGCAGCCAGTCAGGCAGCGGCACAGACAGGTGCAGCGGCACAGGAGCTAGCAAACAGAGCTGTAAACAGGGGAGTTTGAGTGGGAGTTCTGTTGGAGCAGAAGGTATTTGTGTGTGTTTGGTTTTGTATTGGTGGTATCTGTATGTGCAGGGGCTTTGTGCTGGGAGAGAAGCTGAGCCCTGATTAGGGGGCGTGGCTTCACTGACTAGGGGTCCTATAAAGCTAGCAGCCAGTCAGGCAGCGGCACAGGAGCTTGCAAACTGAGCTGTAAACAGGGGAGTTTAGGTGGGAGTTCTCTTGGAGGAGAAGGTATTTCTGTTTGTTTGGTTTTGTATTGGTAGTATCTGTATGTGTAGGGGCTTGGAGGGGCTTTGTGCTGGGAGAGAAGCTGAGCCCTGATTAGGGGGCGGGGCTTCACTGACTAGGGGTCCTATGAAGGTAGCAGCCAGTCAGGCAGCGGCACAGGAGCTAGCAAACAGAGCTGTAAACAGGGGAGTTTGAGTGGGAGTTCTGTTGGAGGAGAAGGTATTTGTGTGTGCTTGGTTTTGTATTGTAGTATCTGTATGTGTAGGGGCTTTGTGCTGGGAGAGAAGCTGAGCCCTGATTAGGGGGCGGGGCTTCGCTGATTAGGGTTCCTATGAAGGTAGCAGCTAGTCAGGCAGGGACACAGACAGCTGCAGCGGTAGAGGAGCTATCAAAAAGACCTGTAAACAGGGGAGTTTGAGTGGGAGTTATGTTGGAGGAGAAGGTATTTGTGTGTGTTGGGTTTTGTATTGGTAGTATCTGTATCTCTAGGGGCTTTTTGCTGGGAGAGAAGATGAGCCCTGATTAGGGGGCGGGGCTTCGCTGACTAGGGGTCCTATGAAGGTAGCAGCCAGTCAGGCAGCGGCACAGACAGGTGCAGCGGCACAGGAGCTAGCAAACAGAGCTGTAAACAGGGGAGTTTGAGTGGGAGTTCTGTTGGAGCAGAAGGTATTTGTGTGTGTTTGGTTTTGTATTGGTGGTATCTGTATGTGCAGGGGCTTTGTGCTGGGAGAGAAGCTGAGCCCTGATTAGGGGGCGTGGCTTCACTGACTAGGGGTCCTATAAAGCTAGCAGCCAGTCAGGCAGCGGCACAGGAGCTTGCAAACTGAGCTGTAAACAGGGGAGTTTAGGTGGGAGTTCTCTTGGAGGAGAAGGTATTTCTGTTTGTTTGGTTTTGTATTGGTAGTATCTGTATGTGTAGGGGCTTGGAGGGGCTTTGTGCTGGGAGAGAAGATGAGCCCTGTTTAGGGGGCGGGGCTTCACTGACTAGGGGTCCTATAAAGGGAGCAGCCAGTCAGGCAGCGACACAGACAGCTGCAGCGGTACAGGAGCTAGCAAACAGAGCTGGAAACAGGGGAGTTTGAGTGGGAGTTCTGTTCTAGGAGAAGGTATTTGTGTGTGCTTGGTTTTGTATTGGTAGCATCTGTATGTGTAGGGGCTTTGTGCTGGGAGAGAAGCTGAGCCCTGATTAGGGGGCGGGGCTTCACTGACTAGGGGTTCTATAAAGGGAGCAACCAGTCAGGCGGCGGCACGGACAGCTGCAGCGGCACAGGAGCTAGCAAACAGAGCTGTAAACAGGGGTTGGAGGAGAAGGTATTTGTGTGTGTTTGGTTTTGTGTTGGTGGTATCTGCATGTGTAGGGGCTTTGTGCTGAGAGAGAAGCTGAGCCCTGATTAGGGGGCGGGGCTTCACTGACTAGGGGTCCTATAAAGGCAGCAGCCAGTCAGGCAGCGGCACAGACAGCTGCAGCGGTACAGGAGCTAGCAAACAGAGCGGAAAACAGGGGAGTTTGAGTGGGACTTCTGTTGGAGGAGAAGGTATTTGTGTGTGTGTTTGGTATTGTATTGGTAGTATCTGTATGAGTAGAGGCTTGGAGGGGCTTTGTGCTGGGAGCGAAGCTGAGCCCTGATTAGGGGGCGGGTCTTCACTGACTAGGGGTCCTATAAAGGTAGCAGCCAGTCAGGCAGCGGCACAGGAGCTAGCAAACAGAGCTGTAAACAGGGGAGTTTGAGTGGGACTTCTGTTGGAGGAGAAGGTATTTGTGTGTGTGTTTGGTATTGTATTGGTAGTATCTGTATGTGTAGAGGCTTGGAGGGGCTTTGTGCTGGGAGCGAAGCTGAGCCCTGATTAGGGGGCGGGGCTTCACTGACTTGGGGTCCTATAAAGGGAGCAGCCAGTCAGGCAGGGGCACAGACAGCTGCAGCGGCACAGGAGCTAGCAAACAGAGCTGTAAACAGGTGAGTTTGAGAGGGAGTTCTGTTGGAGGAGAAGGTATTTGTGTGTTTGGTTTTGTATTGGTAGTGTCTGTATGAGTAGAGGCTTTGTGCTGGGAGAGAATCTGACCCCTGATTAGGGGGCGGGGCTTCCCTGACTAGGGGTCCTATAAAGGTACCAACCAGTCAGGCAGCGGCACAGACAGCTGCAGCGGCACTGGAGCTAGCAAATAGAGCTGTAAACAGGGGAGTTTGAGTGGGAGTTCTGTTTGAGGAGAAGGTATTTGTGTGTGTGTTTGGTTTTGTATTGGTGGTATCTGTATTTGTTGGGGCTTTGTGCTGGGAGAGAAGCTGAACCCTGATTAGGGGGCGGGGCTTAGCTGACTAGGGGTCCTATAAAGGGAGCAGCCAGTCAGGCAGCGACACAGACAGCTGCAGCGGTACAGGAGCTAGCAAACAGAGCTGTAAATAGGGGACTTTGAGTGGGAGTTCTGTTGGAGGAGAAGCTATTTGTGTGTGTTTGGTTTTGTATTGGTAGTATCTGTATGTGTAGAGGCTTGGAGGGGCTTTGTGCTGGGAGCGAAGCTGAGCCCTGATTAGGGGGCGGGGCTTCACTGACTAGGGGTCCTATAAAGGGAGCAGCCAGTCAGGCAGCGGCACAGACAGCTGCAGCCGTACAGGAGCTAGCAAACAGAGCTGTAAACAGGGGAGTCTGAGTGGGAGTTCTGTTGGAGGAGAAGGTATTTGTGTGTGTGTTTGGTTTTGTGTTGGTGGTATCTGTATGTGTAGGGGCTTTGTGCTGAGAGAGAAGCTGAGCCCTGATTAGGGGGCGGGCTTCATTGACTAGGGGTCCTATAAAGGCAGCAGCCAGTCAGGCAGCGACTCAGACAGCTGCAGCGGTACAGGAGCTAGCAAACAGAGCTGTAAACAGGGGAGTTTGAGTGGGAGTTCTGTTCGAGGAGAAGGTATTTGTGTGTGTGTTTGGTATTGTATTGGTAGTATCTGTATGAGTAGAGGCTTGGAGGGGCTTTGTGCTGGGAGCGAAGCTGAGCCCTGATTAGGGGGCGGGTCTTCACTGACTAGGGGTCCTATAAAGGTAGCAGCCAGTCAGGCAGCGGCACAGGAGCTAGCAAACAGAGCTGTAAACAGGGGAGTTTGAGTGGGACTTCTGTTGGAGGAGAAGGTATTTGTGTGTGTGTTTGGTATTGTATTGGTAGTATCTGTATGTGTAGAGGCTTGGAGGGGCTTTGTGCTGGGAGCGAAGCTGAGCCCTGATTAGGGGGCGGGGCTTCACTGAGTTGGGGTCCTATAAAGGGAGCAGCCAGTCAGGCAGGGGCACAGACAGCTGCAGCGGCACAGGAGCTAGCAAACAGAGCTGTAAACAGGTGAGTTTGAGAGGGAGTTCTGTTGGAGGAGAAGGTATTTGTGTGTTTGGTTTTGTATTGGTAGTGTCTGTATGAGTAGAGGCTTTGTGCTGGGAGAGAATCTGACCCCTGATTAGGGGGCGGGGCTTCCCTGACTAGGGGTCCTATAAAGGTACCAACCAGTCAGGCAGCGGCACAGACAGCTGCAGCGGCACTGGAGCTAGCAAATAGAGCTGTAAACAGGGGAGTTTGAGTGGGAGTTCTGTTTGAGGAGAAGGTATTTGTGTGTGTGTTTGGTTTTGTATTGGTGGTATCTGTATTTGTAGGGGCTTTGTGCTGGGAGAGAAGCTGAACCCTGATTAGGGGGCGGGGCTTAGCTGACTAGGGGTCCTATAAAGGGAGCAGCCAGTCAGGCAGCGACACAGACAGCTGCAGCGGTACAGGAGCTAGCAAACAGAGCTGTAAATAGGGGACTTTGAGTGGGAGTTCTGTTGGAGGAGAAGCTATTTGTGTGTGTTTGGTTTTGTATTGGTAGTATCTGTATGTGTAGAGGCTTGGAGGGGCTTTGTGCTGGGAGCGAAGCTGAGCCCTGATTAGGGGGCGGGGCTTCATTGACTAGGGGTCCTATAAAGGCAGCAGCCAGTCAGGCAGCGACTCAGACAGCTGCAGCGGCACAGGAGCTAGCAAACAGAACTGTAAACAGGGGAGTTTGAGTGGGAGTTCTGTTGGAAGAGAAGGTATTTGTGTGTGTTTGGGTTTGTATTGGTAGTATCTGTATGTGTAGGGTCTTTGTGCTGGGAGAAAAGCTGAGCCCTGATTAGGGGGCGGGGCTTCACTGACTAGGGGTCCTATAAAGGGAGCAGCCAGTCAGGCAGGGGCACAGACAGCTGCAGCGGAACAGGAGCTACAAAACTGAGCTGTAAACAGGGGAGTTTGAGAGGGAGTTCTGTTGGAGGAGAAGGTATTTGTGTGTGTTTTGTTTTGTATTGGTAGTATCTGTATGTGTAGAGGCTTGGAGGGGCTTTGTGCTGGGAGAGAAGCTTAGCCCTGATTAGGGGGCGGGGCTTCACTGACTAGGGTTCCTATAAAGGTAGCAGCCAGTCAGGCAGCGGCACAGGAGCTAGCAAACAGAGCTGTAAACAGGGGAGTTTGAGTGGGACTTCTGTTGGAAGAGAAGGTATTTGTGTGTGTGTGTTTGGTTTTGTATTGTTGGTATCTGTATGCGTAGGGGCTTGGAGGGGCTTTGTGCTGGGAGAGAAGCTGAGCCCTGATTAGGGGGCGGGGCTTCACTGACTAGGGGTCCTATAAAGGGAGCAGCCAGTCAGGCAGCGACACAGACAGCTGCAGCGGTACAGGAGCTAGCAAACAGAGCTGTAAACAGGGGAGTTTGAGTGGGAGCTCTGTTGGAGGAGAAGGTATTTGTGTGTGTTTTTGGTTTTGTATTGGTAGTATTTGTATGTGTAGAGGCTTGGAGGGGCTTTGTGCTGGGAGCGAAGCTGAGCCCTGATTAGGGGGCGGGGCTTCACTGACTAGGGGTCCTAGAAAGGTAGCAGCCAGTCAGGCAGCGGCACAGGAGCTAGCAAACAGAGCTGTAAACAGCGGAGTATGAGTGGGAGTTCTGTTGGAGGAGAAGGTGTTTGTGTGTGTTTGGTTTTGCATTGGAAGTATCTGTATGTGTAGAGGCTTTGTGCTGGGAGAGAAGCTGAGCCCTGATAAGGGGGCGGGGCTTCACTGACTAGGCGTCCTATAAAGGTAGCAGCCAGTCAGGCAGCGGCACAGCAGCTAGCAAACAGTGCTGTAAACACGGGAGTTTGAGTGGGAGTTCTGTTGGAAGAGAAGGTATATGTGTGTGTTTGGTTTCGTATTGGTAGTATCTGTATGTGTAGAGGCTTGGAGGGGCTTTGTGCTGGGAGAAAAGCTGAGCCCTGATTAGGGGGCGGGGCTTCACTGACTAGGGTTCCTATAAAGGTAGCAGCCAGTCAGGCAGCGGCACAGACAGCTGCAGCGGCACAGGAGCTAGCAAACAGAGCTGTAAACAGGGGAGTTTGAGTGGGAGTTCTGTTGGAGGAGAAGGTATTTGTGTGTGTTTGGTTTTGTATTGGTGGTATCTGTATGTGTAGGGGCTTTTTGCTGGGAGAGAAGCTGAGCCCTGATTAGCGTGCAGGGCTTCACTGACCAGGGGTCCTATAAAGGTAGCAGCCAGTCAGGCAGCGGCACAGACAGCTGCAGTGGCACAGGAGCGTGCAAACTGAGCTGTAAACAGGGGAGTTTGAGTGGGCGTTCTGTTGGAGGAGAAGGTATTTGTGTTTGTTCGGTTTTGTATTGGTAGTATCTGTATGTGTAGAGGCTTGGAGGGGCTTTGTGCTGGGAGAGAAGCTGAGCCCTGATTAGGGGGCGGGGCTTCACTGACTAGGGGTCCTATAAAAGTAGCAGCCAGTCAGGCAGCGGCACAGACAGCTGCAGCGGCACAGGAGCTACCAAACAGAGCTGTAAACAGGGGAGTTTGAGAGGGAGTTCTGTTGGAGGAGAAGGCATTTGTGTGTGTGTTTGGTTTTGTATTGGTAGTATCTGTATGTGTAGGGGCTTTGTGCTGGGAGAAAAGCTGAGCCCTGATTAGGGGGCGGGGCTTCACTGACTAGGGGTCCTATAAAGGGAGCAGCCAGTCAGGCAGGGGAACAGACAGCTGCAGCGGCACAGGAGCTAGCAAACAGAGCTGTAAACAGGTGAGTTTGAGTGGGCGTTCTGTTGGAGGAGAAGGTATTTGTGTTTGTTCGGTTTTGTATTGGTAGTATCTGTATGTGTAGAGGCTTGGAGGGGCTTTGTGCTGGGAGAGAAGCTGAGCCCTGATTAGGGGGCGGGGCTTCACTGACTAGGGGTCCTATAAAAGTAGCAGCCAGTCAGGCAGCGGCACAGACAGCTGCAGCGGCACAGGAGCTACCAAACAGAGCTGTAAACAGGGGAGTTTGAGAGGGAGTTCTGTTGGAGGAGAAGGCATTTGTGTGTGTGTTTGGTTTTGTATTGGTAGTATCTGTATGTGTAGGGGCTTTGTGCTGGGAGAAAAGCTGAGCCCTGATTAGGGGGCGGGGCTTCACTGACTAGGGGTCCTATAAAGGGAGCAGCCAGTCAGGCAGGGGAACAGACAGCTGCAGCGGCACAGGAGCTAGCAAACAGAGCTGTAAACAGGTGAGTTTGAGAGGGTGTTCTGTTGGAGGAGAAGGTATTTGTGTGTTTGGTTTTGTATTGGTAGTGTCTGTATGAGTAGAGGCTTTGTGCTGGGAGAGAATCTGAGCCCTGATTAGGGGGCGGGGCTTCCCTGACTAGGGGTCCTATAAAGGTACCAACCAGTCAGGCAGCGGCACAGACAGCTGCAGCGGCACTGGAGCTAGCAAATAGAGCTGTAAACAGGGGAGTTTGAGTGGGAGTTCTGTTGGAGGAGAAGATATTTGTCTCTGTTTGGTTTTGTATTGGTAGCATCTGTATGTGTAGGGGCTTTGTGCTGGGAGAGAAGCTGAGCCTGATTAGGGGGCGGGGCTTCACTGACTAGGGGTCCTATAAAGGGAGCAGCCAGTCAGGCAGCGGCACAGACAGGTGCAGCGGCACAGGAGCTAGCAAACAGAGCTGTAAACAGGGGAGTTTGAGTGGGAGTTCTGTTGGAGCAGAAGGTATTTGTGTGTGTTTGGTTTTGTATTGGTGGTATCTGTATGTGCAGGGGCTTTGTGCTGGGAGAGAAGCTGAGCCCTGATTAGGGGGCGTGGCTTCACTGACTAGGGGTCCTATAAAGCTAGCAGCCAGTCAGGCAGCGGCACAGGAGCTTGCAAACTGAGCTGTAAACAGGGGAGTTTAGGTGGGAGTTCTCTTGGAGGAGAAGGTATTTCTGTTTGTTTGGTTTTGTATTGGTAGTATCTGTATGTGTAGGGGCTTGGAGGGGCTTTGTGCTGGGAGAGAAGCTGAGCCCTGATTAGGGGGCGGGGCTTCACTGACTAGGGGTCCTATAAAGGTAGCAGCCAGTCAGGCAGCGGCACAGGAGCTAGCAAACAGAGCTGTAAACAGGGGAGTTTGAGTGGGAGTTCTGTTGGAGGAGAAGGTATTTGTGTGTGCTTGGTTTTGTATTGTAGTATCTGTATGTGTAGAGGCGTTGTGCTGGGAGAGAAGATGAGCCCTGTTTAGGGGGCGGGGCTTCACTGACTAGGGGTCCTATAAAGGGAGCAGCCAGTCAGGCAGCGACACAGACAGCTGCAGCGGTACAGGAGCTAGCAAACAGAGCTGGAAACAGGGGAGTTTGAGTGGGAGTTCTGTTCTAGGAGAAGGTATTTGTGTGTGCTTGGTTTTGTATTGGTAGCATCTGTATGTGTAGGGGCTTTGTGCTGGGAGAGAAGCTGAGCCCTGATTAGGGGGCGGGGCTTCACTGACTAGGGGTTCTATAAAGGGAGCAACCAGTCAGGCGGCGGCACGGACAGCTGCAGCGGCACAGGAGCTAGCAAACAGAGCTGTAAACAGGGGTTGGAGGAGAAGGTATTTGTGTGTGTTTGGTTTTGTGTTGGTGGTATCTGTATGTGTAGGGGCTTTGTGCTGAGAGAGAAGCTGAGCCCTGATTAGGGGGCGGGGCTTCACTGACTAGGGGTCCTATAAAGGCAGCAGCCAGTCAGGCAGCGGCACAGACAGCTGCAGCGGTACAGGAGCTAGCAAACAGAGCGGAAAACAGGGGAGTTTGAGTGGGACTTCTGTTGGAGGAGAAGGTATTTGTGTGTGTGTTTGGTATTGTATTGGTAGTATCTGTATGTGTAGAGGCTTGGAGGGGCTTTGTGCTGGGAGCGAAGCTGAGCCCTGATTAGGGGGCGGGGCTTCACTGACTTGGGGTCCTATAAAGGGAGCAGCCAGTCAGGCAGGGGCACAGACAGCTGCAGCGGCACAGGAGCTAGCAAACAGAGCTGTAAACAGGTGAGTTTGAGAGGGAGTTCTGTTGGAGGAGAAGGTATTTGTGTGTTTGGTTTTGTATTGGTAGTGTCTGTATGAGTAGAGGCTTTGTGCTGGGAGAGAATCTGACCCCTGATTAGGGGGCGGGGCTTCCCTGACTAGGGGTCCTATAAAGGTACCAACCAGTCAGGCAGCGGCACAGACAGCTGCAGCGGCACTGGAGCTAGCAAATAGAGCTGTAAACAGGGGAGTTTGAGTGGGAGTTCTGTTTGAGGAGAAGGTATTTGTGTGTGTGTTTGGTTTTGTATTGGTGGTATCTGTATTGGTTGGGGCTTTGTGCTGGGAGAGAAGCTGAACCCTGATTAGGGGGCGGGGCTTAGCTGACTAGGGGTCCTATAAAGGGAGCAGCCAGTCAGGCAGCGACACAGACAGCTGCAGCGGTACAGGAGCTAGCAAACAGAGCTGTAAATAGGGGACTTTGAGTGGGAGTTCTGTTGGAGGAGAAGCTATTTGTGTGTGTTTGGTTTTGTATTGGTAGTATCTGTATGTGTAGAGGCTTGGAGGGGCTTTGTGCTGGGAGCGAAGCTGAGCCCTGATTAGGGGGCGGGGCTTCACTGACTAGGGGTCCTATAAAGGGAGCAGCCAGTCAGGCAGCGGCACAGACAGCTGCAGCCGTACAGGAGCTAGCAAACAGAGCTGTAAACAGGGGAGTCTGAGTGGGAGTTCTGTTGGAGGAGAAGGTATTTGTGTGTGTGTTTGGTTTTGTGTTGGTGGTATCTGTATGTGTAGGGGCTTTGTGCTGAGAGAGAAGCTGAGCCCTGATTAGGGGGCGGGCTTCATTGACTAGGGGTCCTATAAAGGCAGCAGCCAGTCAGGCAGCGACTCAGACAGCTGCAGCGGCACAGGAGCTAGCAAACAGAACTGTAAACAGGGGAGTTTGAGTGGGAGTTCTGTTGGAAGAGAAGGTATTTGTGTGTGTTTGGGTTTGTATTGGTAGTATCTGTATGTGTAGGGTCTTTGTGCTGGGAGAAAAGCTGAGCCCTGATTAGGGGGCGGGGCTTCACTGACTAGGGGTCCTATAAAGGTAGCAGCCAGTCAGGCAGCAGCACAGGAGCTAGCAAACAGAGCTGTAAACAGGGGAGTTTGAGTGGGACTTCTGTTGGAGGAGAAGGTATTTGTGTGTGTGTTTGGTATTGTATTGGTAGTATCTGTATGTGTAGAGGCTTGGAGGGGCTTTGTGCTGGGAGCGAAGCTGAGCCCTCATTAGGGGGCGGGGCTTCATTGACTAGGGGTCCTATAAAGGGAGCAGCCAGTCAGGCAGGGGCACAGACAGCTGCAGCGGAACAGGAGCTACAAAACTGAGCTGTAAACAGGGGAGTTTGAGAGGGAGTTCTGTTGGAGGAGAAGGTATTTGTGTGTGTTTTGTTTTGTATTGGTAGTATCTGTATGTGTAGAGGCTTGGAGGGGCTTTGTGCTGGGAGAGAAGCTTAGCCCTGATTAGGGGGCGGGGCTTCACTGACTAGGGTTCCTATAAAGGTAGCAGCCAGTCAGGCAGCGGCACAGGAGCTAGCAAACAGAGCTGTAAACAGGGGAGTTTGAGTGGGACTTCTGTTGGAAGAGAAGGTATTTGTGTGTGTGTGTTTGGTTTTGTATTGTTGGTATCTGTATGCGTAGGGGCTTGGAGGGGCTTTGTGCTGGGAGAGAAGCTGAGCCCTGATTAGGGGGCGGGGCTTCACTGACTAGGGGTCCTATAAAGGGAGCAGCCAGTCAGGCAGCGACACAGACAGCTGCAGCGGTACAGGAGCTAGCAAACAGAGCTGTAAACAGGGGAGTTTGAGTGGGAGCTCTGTTGGAGGAGAAGGTATTTGTGTGTGTTTTTGGTTTTGTATTGGTAGTATTTGTATGTGTAGAGGCTTGGAGGGGCTTTGTGCTGGGAGCGAAGCTGAGCCCTGATTAGGGGGCGGGGCTTCACTGACTAGGGGTCCTAGAAAGGTAGCAGCCAGTCAGGCAGCGGCACAGGAGCTAGCAAACAGAGCTGTAAACAGCGGAGTATGAGTGGGAGTTCTGTTGGAGGAGAAGGTGTTTGTGTGTGTTTGGTTTTGCATTGGAAGTATCTGTATGTGTAGAGGCTTTGTGCTGGGAGAGAAGCTGAGCCCTGATAAGGGGGCGGGGCTTCACTGACTAGGCGTCCTATAAAGGTAGCAGCCAGTCAGGCAGCGGCACAGCAGCTAGCAAACAGTGCTGTAAACACGGGAGTTTGAGTGGGAGTTCTGTTGGAAGAGAAGGTATATGTGTGTGTTTGGTTTCGTATTGGTAGTATCTGTATGTGTAGAGGCTTGGAGGGTCTTTGTGCTGGGAGAAAAGCTGAGCCCTGATTAGGGGGCGGGGCTTCACTGACTAGGGTTCCTATAAAGGTAGCAGCCAGTCAGGCAGCGGCACAGACAGCTGCAGCGGCACAGGAGCGAGCAAACAGAGCTGTAAACAGGGGAGTTTGAGTGGGAGTTGTGTTGGAGGAGAAGGTATTTGTGTGTGTTTGGTTTTGTATTGGTAGTATTTGTATGTGTAGAGGCTTGGAGGGGCTTTGTGCTGGGAGAGAAGCTCTACCCTTATTAGGGGGCGGGACTTCCCTGACTAGGGGTCCTATAAAGCCAGCAGCCAGTCAGGCAGCAGCACAGGAGCTAGCAAACAGAGCTGTAAACAGGGGAGTTTGAGTGGGAGTTCTGTTGGAGGAGAAGGTATTTGTGTGTGTTTGGTTTTGTATTGGTGGTATCTGTATGTGTAGGGGCTTTTTGCTGGGAGAGAAGCTGAGCCCTGATTAGCGTGCAGGGCTTCACTGACCAGGGGTCCTATAAAGGTAGCAGCCAGTCAGGCAGCGGCACAGACAGCTGCAGTGGCACAGGAGCGTGCAAACTGAGCTGTAAACAGGGGAGTTTGAGTGGGCGTTCTGTTGGAGGAGAAGGTATTTGTGTTTGTTCGGTTTTGTATTGGTAGTATCTGTATGTGTAGAGGCTTGGAGGGGCTTTGTGCTGGGAGAGAAGCTGAGCCCTGATTAGGGGGCGGGGCTTCACTGACTAGGGGTCCTATAAAAGTAGCAGCCAGTCAGGCAGCGGCACAGACAGCTGCAGCGGCACAGGAGCTACCAAACAGAGCTGTAAACAGGGGAGTTTGAGAGGGAGTTCTGTTGGAGGAGAAGGCATTTGTGTGTGTGTTTGGTTTTGTATTGGTAGTATCTGTATGTGTAGGGGCTTTGTGCTGGGAGAAAAGCTGAGCCCTGATTAGGGGGCGGGGCTTCACTGACTAGGGGTCCTATAAAGGGAGCAGCCAGTCAGGCAGGGGAACAGACAGCTGCAGCGGCACAGGAGCTAGCAAACAGAGCTGTAAACAGGTGAGTTTGAGAGGGTGTTCTGTTGGAGGAGAAGGTATTTGTGTGTTTGGTTTTGTATTGGTAGTGTCTGTATGAGTAGAGGCTTTGTGCTGGGAGAGAATCTGAGCCCTGATTAGGGGGCGGGGCTTCCCTGACTTGGGGTCCTATAAAGGTACCAACCAGTCAGGCAGCGGCACAGACAGCTGCAGCGGCACTGGAGCTAGCAAATAGAGCTGTAAACAGGGGAGTTTGAGTGGGAGTTCTGTTGGAGGAGAAGATATTTGTCTCTGTTTGGTTTTGTATTGGTAGCATCTGTATGTGTAGGGGCTTTGTGCTGGGAGAGAAGCTGAGCCTGATTAGGGGGCGGGGCTTCACTGACTAGGGGTCCTATAAAGGGAGCAGCCAGTCAGGCAGCGACACAGACACCTGCAGCGGTACAGGAGCTAGCAAACAGAGCTGTAAATAGGGGACTTTGAGTGGGAGTTCTGTTGGAGGAGAAGCTATTTGTGTGTATTTGGTTTTGTATTGGTAGTATCTGTATGTGTAGAGGCTTGGAGGTGCTTTGTGCTGGGAGCGAAGCTGAGCCCTGATTAGGGGGCGGGGCTTCACTGACTAGGGGTCCTATAAAGGTAGCAGCCAGTCAGGCAGCGGCACAGGAGCTAGCAAACAGAGCTGTAAACAGGGGAGTTTGAGTGGGAGTTCTGTTGGAGGAGAAGGTATTTGTCTGTGTTTGGTTTTGTATTGGTAGCATCTGTATGTGTAGGGGCTTTGTGCTGGGAGAGAAGCTGAGCCCTGATTAGGGGGCGGGGCTTCACTGACTAGGGGTCCTATAAAGGGAGCAGCCAGTCAGGCGTTGGCACGGACAGCTGCAGCGGCACAGGAGCTAGCAAACAGAGCTGTAAACAGGGGAGTTTGAGTGGGAGTTCTGTTGGAGGAGAAGGTGTTTGTGTGTGTTTGGTTTTGTGTTGGTGGTATCTGTATGTGTTGGGGCTTTGTGCTGAGAGAGAAGCTGAGCCCTGATTAGGGGGCGGGGCTTCACTGACTACGGGTCCTATAAAGGGAGCAGCCAGTCAGGCAGGGGCACAGACAGCTGCAGCGGCACAGGAGCTTGCAAACTGAGCTGTAAACAGGGGAGTTTGAGAGGGAGTTCTGTTGGAGGAGAAGGTATTTGTGTGTGTTTGGCTTTGTATTGGTAGTATCTGTATGAGTAGAGGCTTTGTGCTGGGAGAGAATCTGAGCCCTGATTAGGGGGCGGGGCTTCACTGACTAGGGGTCCTATAAAGGTAGCAGCCAGTCAGGCAGCGGCACAGACAGCTGCATTGGCACAGGAGCTAGCAAACAGCTGTAAACAGGGGAGTTTGAGTGGGAGTTCTGTTGGAGGAGAAGGTATTTTTGTGTGTTTGGTTTTGTATTGGCAGTATCTGTATGTGTAGAGGCTTGGAGGGGCTTTGTGCTGGGAGAGAAGCTGAGCCCTGATTAGGGGGCGGGGCTTCCCTGACTAGGGGTCCTATAAAGGTAGCAGCCAGTCAGGCAGCGGCACAGGAGCTAGCAAACAGAGCTGTAAACAGGGGAGTCTGAGTGGGAGTTCTGTTGGAGAAGGCATTTGTGTGTGTGTTTGGTTTTGTATTCGTGGTATCTGTATGTGTAGAGGCTTGGAGGGGCTTTGTGCTGGGAGAGAAGCTGAGCCCTGATTAGGGGGCGGGGCTTCCCTGACTAGGGGTCCTATAAAGGTACCAACCAGTCAGGCAGCGACACAGACAGCTTCAGCAGTACAGGAGCTAGCAAATAGAGCTGTAAACAGGGGAGTTTGAGTGGGAGTTCTGTTTGAGGAGAAGGTATTTTTGTGTGTGTTTGGTTTTGTATTGGTGGTATCTGTATTTGTAGAGGCTTGGAGGGGCTTTGTGCTGGGAGAGAAGCTGAGCCCTGATTCGGGGGCGGGGCTTCACTGACTAGGGGTCCTATAAAGGGAGCAGCCAGTCAGGCAGCTGCATAGACAGCTGCAGCGGTACAGGAGCTAGCAAACAGAGCTGTAAACAGGGGAGTTTGAGTGGGAATTCTGTTCGAGGAGAAGGTATTTGTGTTTGTGTTTGGTTTTGTATTGGTGGTATCTGTAAGTGTAGAGGCTTGGAGGGGCTTTGTGCTGGTAGAGAAGCTGAGCCCTGATTAGGGGGCGGGGCTTCACTGACGAGGGGTCCTATAAAGGGAGCAGCCAGTCAGGCAGCGACACAGACAGCTGCAGCGGTACAGGAGCTAGCAAACAGAGCTGTAAATAGGGGAGTTTGAGTGGGAGTTCTGTTGGAGGAGAAGGCATTTGTGCGTGTGTTTGGTTTTGTGTTGGTGGTTTCTGTATGTGTAGGGGCTTTGTGCTGGGAGAGAAGCTGAGCCTGATTAGGGGGCGGGGCTTCACTGACTAGGGGTCCTATAAAGGGAGCAGCCAGTCAGGCAGCGACACAGACACCTGCAGCGGTACAGGAGCTAGCAAACAGAGCTGTAAATAGGGGACTTTGAGTGGGAGTTCTGTTGGAGGAGAAGCTATTTGTGTGTATTTGGTTTTGTATTGGTAGTATCTGTATGTGTAGAGGCTTGGAGGTGCTTTGTGCTGGGAGCGAAGCTGAGCCCTGATTAGGGGGCGGGGCTTCACTGACTAGGGGTCCTATAAAGGTAGCAGCCAGTCAGGCAGCGGCACAGGAGCTAGCAAACAGAGCTGTAAACAGGGGAGTTTGAGTGGGAGTTCTGTTGGAGGAGAAGGTATTTGTCTGTGTTTGGTTTTGTATTGGTAGCATCTGTATGTGTAGGGGCTTTGTGCTGGGAGAGAAGCTGAGCCCTGATTAGGGGGCGGGGCTTCAATGACTAGGGGTCCTATAAAGGGAGCAGCCAGTCAGGCGTTGGCACGGAGAGCTGCAGCGGCACAGGAGCTAGCAAACAGAGCTGTAAACAGGGGAGTTTGAGTGGGAGTTCTGTTGGAGGAGAAGGTGTTTGTGTGTGTTTGGTTTTGTGTTGGTGGTATCTGTATGTGTTGGGGCTTTGTGCTGAGAGAGAAGCTGAGCCCTGATTAGGGGGCGGGGCTTCACTGACTACGGGTCCTATAAAGGGAGCAGCCAGTCAGGCAGGGGCACAGACAGCTGCAGCGGCACAGGAGCTTGCAAACTGAGCTGTAAACAGGGGAGTTTGAGAGGGAGTTCTGTTGGAGGAGAAGGTATTTGTGTGTGTTTGGCTTTGTATTGGTAGTATCTGTATGAGTAGAGGCTTTGTGCTGGGAGAGAATCTGAGCCCTGATTAGGGGGCGGGGCTTCACTGACTAGGGGTCCTATAAAGGTAGCAGCCAGTCAGGCAGCGGCACAGACAGCTGCATTGGCACAGGAGCTAGCAAACAGAGCTGTAAACAGGGGAGTTTGAGTGGGAGTTCTGTTGGAGGAGAAGGTATTTTTGTGTGTTTGGTTTTGTATTGGTAGTATCTGTATGTGTCGAGGCTTGGAGGGGCTTTGTGCTGGGAGAGAAGCTGAGCCCTGATTAGGGGGCGGGGCTTCCCTGACTAGGGGTCCTATAAAGGTAGCAGCCAGTCAGGCAGCGGCACAGGAGCTAGCAAACAGAGCTGTAAACAGGGGAGTCTGAGTGGGAGTTCTGTTGGAGAAGGCATTTGTGTGTGTGTTTGGTTTTGTATTCGTGGTATCTGTATGTGTAGAGGCTTGGAGGGGCTTTGTGCTGGGAGAGAAGCTGAGCCCTGATTAGGGGGCGGGGCTTCCCTGACTAGGGGTCCTATAAAGGTACCAACCAGTCAGGCAGCGACACAGACAGCTTCAGCAGTACAGGAGCTAGCAAATAGAGCTGTAAACAGGGGAGTTTGAGTGGGAGTTCTGTTTGAGGAGAAGGTATTTTTGTGTGTGTTTGGTTTTGTATTGGTGGTATCTGTATTTGTAGAGGCTTGGAGGGGCTTTGTGCTGGGAGAGAAGCTGAGCCCTGATTCGGGGGCGGGGCTTCACTGACTAGGGGTCCTATAAAGGGAGCAGCCAGTCAGGCAGCTGCATAGACAGCTGCAGCGGTACAGGAGCTAGCAAACAGAGCTGTAAATAGGGGAGTTTGAGTGGGAGTTCTGTTGGAGGAGAAGGCATTTGTGTGTGTGTTTGGTTTTGTGTTGGTGGTTTCTGTATGTGTAGGGGCTTTGTGCTGAGAGAGAAGCTGAGCCCTGATTAGGGGGCGGGGCTTCACTGACCAGGGGTCCTATAAAGGCAGCAGCCAGTCAGGCAGCGGCACAGACAGCTGCAGTGGCACAGGTGCTAGCAAAGAGAGCTGTAAACAGGGGAGTTTGAGTGGGAGTGCTGTTGGAGGAGATGGTATTTGTGTGTGTTTGGTTTTGTATCGGTGGTATCTGTATGTGTAGGGGCTTTTTGCTGGGAGAGAAGCTGAGCCCTGATTAGCGTGCAGGGCTTCACTGACCAGGGGTCCTATAAAGGGAGCAGCCAGTCAGGCAGGGGAACAGACAGCTGCAGCGGCACAGGAGCTAGCAAACAGAGCTGTAAACAGGTGAGTTTGAGAGGGAGTTCTGTTGGAGGAGAAGGTATTTGTGTGTTTGGTTTTGTATTGGTAGTATCTGTATGAGTAGAGGCTTTGTGCTGGGAGAGAATCTGAGCCCTGATTAGGGGGCGGGGCTTCCCTGACTAGGGGTCCTATAAAGGTACCAACCAGTCAGGCAGCGGCACAGACAGCTGCAGCGGCACTGGAGCTAGCAAATAGAGCTGTAAACAGGGGAGTTTGAGTGGGAGTTCTGTTTGAGGAGAAGGTATTTGTGTGTGTGTTTGGTTTTGTATTGGTGGTATCTGTATTTGTAGAGGCTTGGAGGGGCTTTGTGCTGGGAGAGAAGCTGAGCCCTGATTAGGGGGCGGGGCTTCACTGACTAGGGGTCCTATAAAGGGAGCAGCCAGTCAGGCAGCTGCACAGACAGCTGCAGCGGTACAGGAGCTAGCAAACAGAGCTGTAAACAGGGGAGTTTGAGTGGGAGTTCTGTTCGAGGAGAAGGTATTTGTGTTTGTGTTTGGTTTTGTATTGGTGGTATCTGTATGTGTAGAGGCTTGGAGGGGCTTTGTGCTGGGAGAGAAGCTGAGCCCTGATTAGGGGGCGGGGCTTCACTGACGAGGGGTCCTATAAAGGGAGCAGCCAGTCAGGCAGCGGCACAGGAGCTAGCAAACAGAGCTGTAAATAGGGGACTTTGAGTGGGAGTTCTGTTGGAGGAGAAGCTATTTGTGTGTGTGTTTGGTTTTGTATTGGTAGTATCTGTATGTGTAGAGGCTTTGTGCTGGGAGAGAAGCTGAGCCCTGATAAGGGGGCGGGGCTTCACTGACTAGGCGTCCTATAAAGGTACCAGCCAGTCAGGCAGCGGCACAGAGAGCTGCAGCGGCACTGGAGCTAGCAAATAGAGCTGTAAACAGGGGAGTTTGAGTGGGAGTTCTGTTTGAGGAGAAGGTATTTGTGTGTGTGTTTGGTTTTGTATTGGTGGTATCTGTATTTGTAGAGGCTTGGAGGAGCTTTGTGCTGGGAGAGAAGCTGAGCCCTGATTAGGGGACGGGGCTTCGCTGACTAGGGGTCCTATGATTGTAGCAGCCAGTCAGGCAGCGTCACAGACAGCTGCAGGGGCACAGGAGCTAGCAAACAGAGCTGTAAACAGGGGAGTTTGAGTGGGAGTTCTGTTGGAGGAGAAGGTATTTGTGTGTGTTTGGTTTTGTATTGGTGGTATCTGTATGTGTAGGGGCTTTGTGCTGGGAGCGAAGCTGAGCCCTGATTAGGGGCCGGGGCTTCACTGACTAGGGGTCCTATAAAGGGAGCAGCCAGTCAGGCAGCGGCACAGCAGCTAGCAAACAGTGCTGTAAACACGGGAGTTTGAGTGGGAGTTCTGTTGGAGGAGAAGGTATATGTGTGTTTGGTTTCGTATTGGTAGTATCTGTATGTGTAGAGGCTTGGAGGGGCTTTGTGCTGGGAGAAAAGCTGAGCCCTGATTAGGGGGCGGGGCTTCACTGACTAGGGGTCCTATAAAGGTAGCAGCCAGTCAGGCAGCGGCACAGACAGCTGCAGCGGCACAGGAGCGAGCAAACAGAGCTGTAAACAGGGGAGTTTGAGTGGGAGTTCTGTTGGAGGAGAAGGTATTTGTGTGTGTTTGGTTTTGTATTGGTAGTATCTGTATGTGTAGGGGCTTTGTGCTGGGAGAAAAGCTGAGCCCTGATTAGGGGCGGGGCTTCCCTGACTAGGGGTCCTATAAAGGGAGCAGCCAGTCAGGCAGGGGAACAGACAGCTGCAGCGGCACTGGAGCTAGCAAATAGAGCTGTAAACAGGGGAGTTTGAGTGGGAGTTCTGTTAGAGGAGAAGGTATTTGTGTGTGTGTTTGGTTTTGTATTGGTGGTATCTGTATTTGTAGAGGCTTGGAGGGGCTTTGTGCTGGGAGAGAAGCTGAGCCCTGATTAGGGGGCGGGGCTTCGATGACTAGGGGTCCTATGATTGTAGCAGCCAGTCAGGCAGCGTCACAGACAGCTGCAGGGGCACAGGAGCTAGCAAACAGAGCTGTCAACAGGGGAGTTTGAGTGGGAGTTCTGTTGGAGGGGAAGGTATTTGTCCGTGTTTGGTTTTGTATTGGTAGCATCTGTACGTGTAGGGGCTTTGTGCTGGGAGAGAAGCTGAGCCTTGATTAGGGGGCGGGGCTTCACTGACTAGGGGTTCTATAAAGGCAGCAGCCAGTCAGGCAGCGGCACAGACAGCTGCAGTGGCACAGGAGCTAGCAAAGAGAGCTGTAAACAGGGGAGTTTGAGTGGGAGTTCTGTTGGAGGAGAAGGTATTTGTGTGTGTTTGGTTTTGTATTGGTGGTATCTGTATGTGTAGAGGCTTGGAGGGGCTTTGTGTTGGGAGAGAAGCTGAGCCCTGATTAGGGGGCGGGGCTTCACTGACGAGGGGTCCTATAAAGGGAGCAGCCAGTCAGGCAGCGACACAGACAGCTGCAGCGGTACAGGAGCTAGCAAACAGAGCTGTAAATAGGGGACTTTGAGTGGGAGTTCTGTTGGAGGAGAAGCTATTTGTGTGTGTTTGGTTTTGTATTGGTAGTATCTGTATGTGTAGAGGCTTGGAGGGGCTTTGTGCTGGGAGCGAAGCTGAGCCCTGATTAGGGGGCGGGGCTTCACTGACTAGGGGTCCTATAAAGGTAGCAGCCAGTCAGGTAGCGGCACAGGAGCTAGCAAACAGAGCTGTAAATAGGGGACTTTGAGTGGGAGTTCTGTTGGAGGAGAAGCTATTTGTGTGTGTTTGGTTTTGTATTGGTAGTATCTGTATGTGTAGAGGCTTGGAGGGGCTTTGTGCTGGGAGCGAAGCTGAGCCCTGATTAGGGGGCGGGGCTTCACTGACTAGGGGTCCTATAAAGGGAGCAGCCAGTCAGGCAGCTGCACAGACAGCTGCAGCGGTACAGGAGCTAGCAAACAGAGCTGTAAACAGGGGAGTTTGAGTGGGAGTTCTGTTGGAGGAGAAGGTATTTGTGTGTGTGTTTGGTTTTGTATTGTTGGTATCTGTATGTGTAGAGGCTTGGAGGGGCTTTGTGCTGGGAGAGAAGCTGAGCCCTGATTAGGGGGCGGGGCTTCACTGACTAGGGTTCCTATAAAGGTAGCAGCCAGTCAGGCAGCGGCACAGGAGCTAGCAAACAGAGCTGTAAACAGGGGAGTTTGAGTGGGACTTCTGTTGGAAGAGAAGGTATTTGTGTGTGTTTGGTTTTGTATTGGTAGTATCTGTATGTGTAGGGGCTTTGTACTGGGAGAAAAGCTGAGCCCTGATTAGGGGGCGGGGCTTCACTGACTACGGGTCCTATAAAGGGAGCAGCCAGTCAGGCAGGGGCACAGACAGCTGCAGCGGAACAGGAGCTAGCAAACTGACCTGTAAACAGGGGAGTTTGAGAGGCAGTTCTGTTGGAGGAGAAGGTATTTCTGTGTGTTTGGTTTTGTATTGGTAGTATCTGTATGAGTAGAGGCTTTGTGCTGGGAGAGAATCTGAGCCCTGATTAGGGGGCGGGGCTTCACTGACTAGGGGTCCTATAAAGGTAGCAGCCAGTCAGGCAGCGGCACAGACAGCTGCATTGGCACAGGAGCTAGCAAACAGAGCTGTAAACAGGGGAGTTTGAGTGGGAGTTCTGTTGGAGGAGAAGGTATTTTTGTGTGTTTGGTTTTCTATTGGTAGTATCTGTATGTGTAGAGGCTTGGAGGGGCTTTGTGCTGAGAGAGAAGCTGAGCCCTGATTAGGGGGCGGGGCTTCACTGACTAGGGGTCCTATAAAGGGAGCAGCCAGTCAGGCAGCTGCACAGACAGCTGCAGCGGTACAGGAGCTAGCAAACAGAGCTGTAAACAGGGGAGTTTGAGTGGGAGTACTGTTCGAGGAGAAGGTATTTGTGTGTGTTTGCTTTTGTGTTGGTGGTATCTGTATGTGTAGGGGCTTTGTGCTGGGAGAGAAGCTGAGCCCTGATTAGGGGGCGGGGCTTCACTGACTAGGGGTCCTATAAAGGGAGCAGCCAGTCAGGCAGCTGCACAGACAGCTGCAGCGGTACAGGAGCTAGCAAACAGAGCTGTAAACAGGGGAGTTTGAGTGGGAGTTCTGTTCGAGGAGAAGGTATTTGTGTTTGTGTTTGGTTTTGTATTGGTGGTATCTGTATGTGTAGAGGCTTGGAGGGGCTTTGTGCTGGGAGAGAAGCTGAGCACTGATTAGGGGGCGGGGCTTCACTGACGAGGGGTCCTATAAAGGGAGCAGCCAGTCAGGCAGCGACACAGACAGCTGCAGCGGTACAGTAGCTAGCAAACAGAGCTGTAAATAGGGGACTTTGAGTGGGAGTTCTGTTGGAGGAGAAGCTATTTGTGTGTGTGTTTGGTTTTGTATTGGTAGTATCTGTATTTGTAGAGGCTTGGAGGAGCTTTGTGCTGGGAGAGAAGCTGAGCCCTGATTAGGGGGCGGGGCTTCACTGACTAGGGGTCCTAGAAAGATAGCAGCCAGTCAGGCAGCGGCACAGGAGCTAGCAAACAGAGCTCTAAACAGGGGAGTATGAGTGGGAGTGCTGTTGGAGGAGAAGGTGTTTGTGTATGTTTGGTTTTGTATTGGTAGTATCTGTATGTGTAGGGGCTTTGTGCTGGGAGAAAAGCTGAGCCCTGATTAGCGGGCGGGGCTTCCCTGACTAGGGGTCCTATAAAGGTACCAGCCAGTCAGGCAGCGGCACAGAGAGCTGCAGCGGCACTGGAGCTAGCAAATAGAGCTGTAAACAGGGGAGTTTGAGTGGGACTTCTGTTGGAGGAGAAGGTATTTGTGTGTGCGTTTGGTCTTGTATTGGTAGTATCTGTATGTGTAGAGGCTTGGAGGGGCTTTGTGCTGGGAGCGAAGCTGAGCCCTGATTAGGGGGCGGGGCTTCATTGACTAGGGGTCCTATAAAGGGAGCAGCCAGTCAGGCAGGGGCACAGACAGCTGCAGCGGAACAGGAGCTACAAAACTGAGCTGTAAACAGGGGAGTTTGGGAGGGAGTTCTGTTGGAGGAGAAGGTATTTGTGTGTGTTTGGTTTTGTATTGGTAGTATCTGTATGCGTAGAGGCTCGGAGGGGCTTTGTGCTGGGAGAGAAGCTGAGCCCTGATTAGGGGGCGGGGCTTCACTGACTAGGGTTCCTATAAAGGTAGAAGCCAGTCAGGCAGCGGCACAGGAGCTAGCAAACAGAGCTGTAAACAGGGGAGTATGAGTGGGACTTCTGTTGGAAGAGAAGGTATTTGTGTGTGTTTGGTTTTGTATTGGTAGTATCTGTATGTGTAGGGGCTTTGTGCTGGGAGAAAAGCTGAGCCCTGATTAGGGGGCGGGGCTTCACTGACTACGGGTCCTATAAAGGGAGCAGCCAGTCAGGCAGGGGCACAGACAGCTGCAGCGGAACAGGAGCTAGCAAACTGAGCTGTAAACAGGGGAGTTTGAGAGGGAGTTCTGTTGGAGGAGAAGGTATTTGTGTGTGTTTGGTTTTGTATTGGTGGTAGTTGTATGAGTAGAGGCTTTGTGCTGGGAGAGAAGCTGAGCCCTGATTAGGGGGCGGGGCTTCACTGACTAGGGATCCTATAAAGGCAGCAGCCAGTCAGGCAGCGACACAGACAGCTGCAGCGGTACAGGAGCTAGCAAACAGAGCTGTAAATAGGGGACTTTGAGTGGGAGTTCTGTTGGAGGACAAGCTATTTGTGTGTGTGTTTGGTTTTGTATTGGTAGTATCTGTATGTGTAGAGGCTTGGAGGGGCTTTGTGCTGGGAGCGAAGCTGAGCCCTGATTAGGGGGCGGGGCTTCACTGACTAGGGGTCCTATGAAGGTAGCAGCCAGTCAGGCAGCGGCACAGGAGCTAGCAAACAGATCTGTAAACAGGGGAGTCTGAGTGGGAGTTCTGTTGGAGGAGAAGGTATTTGTGTGTGTGTTTGGTTTTGTGTTGGTGGTATCTGTATGTGTAGGGGCTTTGTGCTGAGAGAGAAGCTGAGCCCTGATTAGGGGGCTTGCTTCACTGACTAGGGGTCCTATAAAGGCAGCAGCCAGTCAGGCAGCGGCACAGACAGCTGCAGCGGTACAGGAGCTAGCAAACAGAGCTGTATAGAGGGGAGTTTGAGTGGGAGTTCTGTTGGAAGAGAAGGTATTTGTGTGTGTTTGGTTTTGTATTGGTAGTATCTGTATGTGTAGGGTCTTTGTGCTGGGAGAAAAGCTGAGCCCTGATTAGGGGGCGGGGCTTCACTGACTAGGGGTCCTATAAAGGGAGCAGCCAGTCAGGCAGGGGCACAGACAGCTGCAGCGGAACAGGAGCTACAAAACTGAGCTGTAAACAGGGGAGTTTGAGAAGGAGTTCTGTTGGAGGAGAAGGTATTTGTGTGTGTTTGGTTTTGTATTGGTAGTATCTGTATGCGTACAGGCTCGGAGGGGCTTTGTGCTGGGAGAGAAGCTGAGCCCTGATTAGGGGGCGGGGCTTCACTGACTAGGGTTCCTATAAAGGTAGCAGCCAGTCAGGCAGCGGCACAGGAGCTAGCAAACAGAGCTGTAAACAGGGGAGTTTGAGTGGGACTTCTGTTGGAAGAGAAGGTATTTGTGTGTGTTTGGTTTTGTATTGGTAGTATCTGTATGAGTAGAGGCTTTGTGCTGGGAGAGAATCTGAGCCCTGATTAGGGGGCGGGGCTTCACTGACTAGGGGTCCTATAAAGGGAGCAGCCAGTCAGGCAGCGGCACAGACAGCTGCATTGGCACAGGAGCTAGCAAACAGAGCTGTAAACAGGGGAGTTTGAATGGGAGTTCTGTTCGAGGAGAAGGTATTTGTGTGTGTTTGCTTTTGTGTTGGTGGTATCTGTATGTGTAGGGGCTTTGTGCTGGGAGAGAAGCTGAGCCCTGATTAGGGGGCGGGGCTTCACTGACTAGGGGTCCTATAAAGGCAGCATCCAGTCAGGCAGCGGCACAGACAGCTGCATTGGCACAGGAGCTAGCAAACAGAGCTGTAAACAGGGGAGTTTGAGTCGGAGTTCTGTTGGAGGAGAAGGTATTTTTGTGTGTTTGGTTTTGTATTGGTAGTATCTGTATGTGTAGAGGCTTGGAGGGGCTTTGTGCTGGGAGAGAAGCTGAGCCCTGATTAGGGGGCGGGGCTTCACTGACTAGGGGTCCTATAAAGGGAGAAGCCAGTCAGGCAGCTGCACAGACAGCTGCAGCGGTACAGGAGCTAGCAAACAGAGCTGTAAACAGGGGAGTTTGAATGGGAGTTCTGTTCAAGGAGAAGGTATTTGTGTGTGTTTGCTTTTGTGTTGGTGGTATCTGTATGTGTAGGGGCTTTGTGCTGGGAGAGAAGCTGAGCCCTGATTAGGGGGCGGGGCTTCACTGACTAGGGGTCCTATAAAGGCAGCAGCCAGTCAGGCAGCGGCACAGACAGCTGCAGCGGCACAGGAGCTAGCAAAGAGAGCTGTAAACAGGGGAGTTTGAGTGGGAGTTCTGTTGGAAGAGAAGGTATTTGTGTGTGTGTTTGGTTTTGTATTGTTGGTATCTGTATGTGTAGAGGCTTGGAGGGGCTTTGTGCTGGGAGAGAAGCTGAGCCCTGATTAGGGGGCGGGGCTTCACTGACTAGGGGTCCTATAAAGGTAGCAGCCAGTCAGGCAGCGGCACAGGAGCTAGCAAACAGAGCTGTAAACAGGGGAGTTTGAGTGGGAGTTCTGTTGGAAGAGAAGGTATTTGTGTGTGTTTGGTTTTGTATTGGTAGTATCTGTATGTGTAGGGTCTTCGTGCTCGGAGAAAAGCTGAGCCCTGATTAGGGGGCGGGGCTTCACTGACTAGGGGTCCTAGAAAGGTAGCAGCCAGTCAGGCAGCGGCACAGGAGCTAGCAAACAGAGCTGTAAACAGGGGACTATGAGTGGGAGTTGTGTTGGAGGAGAAGGTATTTGTGTGTGTTTGGTTCTGTATTGGTGGTATGTGTATGTGTAGGGGCTTTTTGCTGGGAGAGAAGCTGAGCCCTGATTAGCGTGCAGGGCTTCACTGACCAGGGGTCCTATAAAGGTAGCAGCCAGTCAGGCAGCGGCACAGACAGCTGCAGCGGCACTGGAGCTAGCAAACAGAGCTGTAAACAGGGGAGTTTGAGAGGGAGTTCTGTTGGAGGAGAATGTATTTGTGTTTGTTTGGTTTTGTATTGGTAGTATCTGTATGTGTAGAGGCTTGGAGGGGCTTTGTGCTGGGAGAGAAGCTGAGCCCTGATTAGGGGGCGGGGCTTCACTGACTAGGGGTCCTATAAAGGTAGCAGCCAGTCAGGCAGCGGCACAGACAGCTGCAGCGGCACTGGAGCTAGCAAACAGAGCTGTAAAGAGGGGAGTTTGAGAGGGAGTTCTGTTGGAGGAGAAGGTATTTGTGTGTGTGTTTGGAATTGTATTGGCAGTATCTGTATGTTTAGAGGCTTGGAGGGTCTTTGTGCTGGGAGCGAAGCTGAGCCCTGATTAGGGGGCGGGGCTTCACTGACTAGGGGTCCTATAAAGGTAGCAGCCAGTCAGGCAGCAGCACAGGAGCTAGCAAACAGAGCTGTAAACAGGGGAGTTTGAGTGGGAGTTCTGTTGGAGGAGAAGGTATTTGTGTGTGTGTTTGGTTTTGTGTTGGTGGTATCTGTATGTGTAGAGGCTTGGAGGGGCTTTGTGCTGGGAGAGAAGCTGAGCCCTGATTAGGGGGCGGGGCTTCACTGACTAGGGGTCCTATAAAGGTAGCAGCCAGTCAGGCAGCGGCACAGGAGCTAGCAAAGAGAGCTGTAAACAGGGGAGTTTGAGTGGGACTTCTGTTGGAGGAGAAGGTATTTGTGTGTGTGTTTGGAATTGTATTGGCAGTATCTGTATGGTTAGAGGCTTGGAGGGTCTTTGTGCTGGGAGCGAAGCTGAGCCCTGATTAGGGGGCGGGGCTTCACTGACTAGGGGTCCTATAAAGGTAGCAGCCAGTCAGGCAGCGGCACAGGAGCTAGCAAACAGAGCTGTAAACAGGGGAGTCTGAGTGGGAGTTCTGTTGGAGGAGAAGGCATTTGTGTGTGTGTTTGGTTTTGTATTGGTAGCATCTGTATGTGTAGGGGCTTTGTGCTGGGAGAGAAGCTGAGCCCTGATTAGAGGGCGGGGCTTCACTGACTAGGGGTCCTATAAAGGGAGCAGCCAGTCAGGCGGCGGCACGGACAGCTGCAGCGGCACAGGAGCTAGCAAACAGAGCTGTAAACAGGGGAGTTTGAGTGGGAGTTCTGTTGGAGGAGAAGGTATTTGTGTGTGTTTGGTTTTGTGTTGGTGGTATCTGTATGTGTAGGGGCTTTGTGCTGAGAGAGAAGCTGAGCCCTGATTAGGGGGCGGGGCTTCACTGACTAGGGGTCCTATAAAGGCAGCAGCCAGTCAGGCAGCGGCACAGACAGCTGCAGTGGCACAGGAGCTAGCAAAGAAAGCTGTAAACAGGGGAGTTTGAGTGGGAGTTCTGTTGGGGGAGAAGGTATTTGTGTGTGTGTTTGGTTTTGTATTGTTGGTATCTGTATGTGTAGAGGCTTGGAGGGGCTTTGTGCTGGGAGAAAACCTGAGCCCTGATTAGGGGGCGGGGCTTCACTGACGAGGGGTCCTATAAAGGGAGCAGCCAGTCAGGCAGCGACACAGAAAGCTGCAGCGGTACAGGAGCTAGCAAACAGAGCTGTAAACAGGGGAGTTTGAGTGGGAGTTCTGTTGGAGGAGAAGGTATTTGTGTGTGTTTGGTTTTGTATTGGTAGTATCTGTATGTGTAGGGTCTTTATGCTGGGAGAAAAGCTGAGCCCTGATTAGGGGGCGGGGCTTCACTGACTAGGGGTCCTAGGAAGGTAGCAGCCAGTCAGGCAGCGGCACAGGAGCTAGCAAACAGAGCTGTAAACAGGGGAGTATGAGTGGGAGTTGTGTTGGAGGAGAAGGTATTTGTGTGTGTTTGGTTTTGTATTGGTGGTATCTGTATGTGTAGGGGCTTTTTGCTGGGAGAGAAGCTGAGCCCTGATTAGCGTGCAGGGCTTCACTGACCAGGGGTCCTATAAAGGTAGCAGCCAGTCAGGCAGCGGCACAGACAGCTGCAGTTGCACAGGAGCTTGCAAACTGAGCTGTAAACAGGGGAGTTTGAGTGGGAGTTCTGTTGGAGGAGAAGGTATTTGTGTTTGTTTGGTTTTGTATTGGTAGTATCTGTATGTGTAGAGGCTTGGAGGGGCTTTGTGCTGGGAGAGAAGCTGAGCCCTGATTAGGGGGCGGGGCTTCACTGACTAGGGGTCCTATAAAGGTAGCAGCCAGTCAGGCAGCGGCACAGACAGCTGCAGCGGCACTGGAGCTAGCAAACAGAGCTGTAAACAGGGGAGTTTGAGAGGGAGTTCTGTTGGAGGAGAAGGTATTTGTGTGTGTGTTTGGAATTGTATTGGCAGTATCTGTATGTTTAGAGGCTTGGAGGGTCTTTGTGCTGGGAGCGAAGCTGAGCCCTGATTAGGGGGCGGGGCTTCAGTGACTAGGGGTCCTATAAAGGTAGCAGCCAGTCAGGCAGCAGCACAGGAGCTAGCAAACAGAGCTGTAAACAGGGGAGTTTGAGTGGGAGTTCTGTTGGAGGAGAAGGTATTTGTGTGTGTCTTTGGTTTTGTGTTGGTGGTATCTGTATGTGTAGAGGCTTGGAGGGGCTTTGTGCTGGGAGAGAAGCTGAGCCCTGATTAGGGGGCGGGGCTTCACTGACTAGGGGTCCTATAAAGGTAGCAGCCAGTCAGGCAGCGGCACAGGAGCTAGCAAAGAGAGCTGTAAAGAGGGGAGTCTGAGTGGGAGTTCTGTTGGAGGAGAAGGCATTTGTGTGTGTGTTTGGTTTTGTATTGGTAGCATCTGTATGTGTAGGGGCTTTGTGCTGGGAGAGAAGCTGAGCCCTGATTAGAGGGCGGGGCTTCACTGACTAGGGGTCCTATAAAGATAGCAGCCAGTCAGGCGGCGGCACGGACAGCTGCAGCGGCACAGGAGCTAGCAAACAGAGCTGTAAACAGGGGAGTTTGAGTGGGAGTTCTGTTGGAGGAGAAGTTATTTGTGTGTGTTTGGTTTTGTGTTGGTGGTATCTGTATGTGTAGGGGCTTTGTGCTGAGAGAGAAGCTGAGCCCTGATTAGGGGGCGGGGCTTCACTGACTAGGGGTCCTATAAAGGCAGCAGCCAGTCAGGCAGCGGCACAGACAGCTGCAGCGGCACAGGAGCTAACAAAGAGAGCTGTAAACAGGGGAGTTTGAGTGGGAGTTCTGTTGGAAGAGAAGGTATTTGTGTGTGTGTTTGGTTTTGTATTGTTGGTATCTGTATGTGTAGAGGCTTGGAGGGGCTTTGTGCTGGGAGAGAAGCTGAGCCCTGATTAGGGGGCGGGGCTTCACTGACTAGGGGTCCTATAAAGGTAGCAGCCAGTCAGGCAGCGGCACAGGAGCTAGCAAACAGAGCTGTAAACAGGGGAGTTTGAGTGGGAGTTCTGTTGGAAGAGAAGGTATTTGTGTGTGTTTGGTTTTGTATTGGTAGTATCTGTATGTGTAGGGTCTTCGTGCTCGGAGAAAAGCTGAGCCCTGATTAGGGGGCGGGGCTTCACTGACTAGGGGTCCTAGAAAGGTAGCAGCCAGTCAGGCAGCGGCACAGGAGCTAGCAAACAGAGCTGTAAACAGGGGACTATGAGTGGGAGTTGTGTTGGAGGAGAAGGTATTTGTGTGTGTTTGGTTCTGTATTGGTGGTATGTGTATGTGTAGGGGCTTTTTGCTGGGAGAGAAGCTGAGCCCTGATTAGCGTGCAGGGCTTCACTGACCAGGGGTCCTATAAAGGTAGCAGCCAGTCAGGCAGTGGCACAGACAGCTGCAGCGGCACTGGAGCTAGCAAACAGAGCTGTAAACAGGGGAGTTTGAGACGGAGTTCTGTTGGAGGAGAAGGTATTTGTGTGTGTGTTTGGAATTGTATTGGCAGTATCTGTATGTTTAGAGGCTTGGAGGGTCTTTGTGCTCGGAGCGAAGCTGAGCCCTGATTAGGGGGCGGGGCTTCACTGACTAGGGGTCCTATAAAGGTAGCAGCCAGTCAGGCAGCAGCACAGGAGCTAGGAAACAGAGCTGTAAACAGGGGAGTTTGAGTGGGAGTTCTGTTGGAGGAGAAGGTATTTGTGTGTGTGTTTGGTTTTGTATTGTTGGTATCTGTATGTGTAGAGGCTTGGAGGGGCTTTGTGCTGGGAGAAAACCTGAGCCCTGATGAGGGGGCGGGGCTTCACTGACGAGGGGTCCTATAAAGGGAGCAGCCAGTCAGGCAGCGACACAGAAAGCTGCAGCGGTACAGGAGCTAGCAAACAGAGCTGTAAACAGGGGAGTTTGAGTGGGAGTTCTGTTGGAGGAGAAGGTATTTGTGTGTGTTTTTGGTTTTGTATTGGTAGTATCTGTATGTGTAGAGGCTTGGAGGGGCTTTGTGCTGGGAGCGAAGCTGAGCCCTGATTAGGGGGCGGGGCTTCACTGACTAGGGGTCCTATAAAGGTAGCAGCCAGTCAGGCAGCGGCACAGGAGCTAGCAAACAGAGCTGTAAACAGGGGAGTTTGAGTGGGAGTTCTGTTGGAAGAGAAGGTATTTGTGTGTGTTTGGTTTTGTATTGGTAGTATTTGTATGTGTAGGGTCTTTATGCTGGGAGAAAAGCTGAGCCCTGATTAGGGGGCGGGGCTTCACTGACTAGGGGTCCTAGGAAGGTAGAAGCCAGTCAGGCAGCGGCACAGGAGCTAGCAAACAGAGCTGTAAACAGGGGAGTATGAGTGGGAGTTGTGTTGGAGGAGAAGGTATTTGTGTGTGTTTGGTTCTGTATTGGTGGTATCTGTATGTGTAGGGGCTTTTTGCTGGGAGAGAAGCTGAGCCCTGATTAGCGTGCAGGGCTTCACTGACCAGGGGTCCTATAAAGGTAGCAGCCAGTCAGGCAGCGGCACAGACAGCTGCAGTGGCACAGGAGCTTGCAAACTGAGCTGTAAACAGGGGAGTTTGAGTGGGAGTTCTGTTGGAGGAGAAGGTATTTGTGTTTGTTTGGTTTTGTATTGGTAGTATCTGTATGTGTAGAGGCTTGGAGGGGCTTTGTGCTGGGAGAGAAGCTGAGCCCTGATTAGGGGGCGGGGCTTCACTGACTAGGGGTCCTATAAAGGTAGCAGCCAGTCAGGCAGCAGCACAGGAGCTAGCAAAGAGAGCTGTAAACAGGGGAGTTTGAGTGGGAGTTCTGTTGGAGGAGAAGGTATTTGTGTGTGTGTTTGGTTTTGTGTTGGTGGTATCTGTATGTGTAGAGGCTTGGAGGGGCTTTGTGCTGGGAGAGAAGCTGAGCCCTGATTAGGGGGCGGGGCTTCACTGACTAGGGGTCCTATAAAGGTAGCAGCCAGTCAGGCAGCGGCACAGGAGGTAGCAAAGAGAGCTGTAAACAGGGGAGTTTGAGTGGGACTTCTGTTGGAGGAGAAGGTATTTGTGTGTGTGTTTGGAATTGTATTGGCAGTATCTGTATGGTTAGAGGCTTGGAGGGTCTTTGTGCTGGGAGCGAAGCTGAGCCCTGATTAGGGGGCGGGGCTTCACTGACTAGGGGTCCTATAAAGGTAGCAGCCAGTCAGGCAGCGGCACAGGAGCTAGCAAACAGAGCTGTAAACAGGGGAGTCTGAGTGGGAGTTCTGTTGGAGGAGAAGGCATTTGTGTGTGTGTTTGGTTTTGTATTGGTAGCATCTGTATGTGTAGGGGCTTTGTGCTGGGAGAGAAGCTGAGCCCTGATTAGAGGGCGGGGCTTCACTGACTAGGGGTCCTATAAAGGGAGCAGCCAGTCAGGCGGCGGCACGGACAGCTGCAGCGGCACAGGAGCTAGCAAACAGAGCTGTAAACAGGGGAGTTTGAGTGGGAGTTCTGTTGGAGGAGAAGGTATTTGTGTGTGTTTGGTTTTGTGTTGGTGGTATCTGTATGTGTAGGGGCTTTGTGCTGAGAGAGAAGCTGAGCCCTGATTAGGGGGCGGGGCTTCACTGACTAGGGGTCCTATAAAGGCAGCAGCCAGTCAGGCAGCGGCACAGACAGCTGCAGTGGCACAGGAGCTAGCAAAGAAAGCTGTAAACAGGGGAGTTTGAGTGGGAGTTCTGTTGGGGGAGAAGGTATTTGTGTGTGTGTTTGGTTTTGTATTGTTGGTATCTGTATGTGTAGAGGCTTGGAGGGGCTTTGTGCTGGGAGAAAACCTGAGCCCTGATTAGGGGGCGGGGCTTCACTGACGAGGGGTCCTATAAAGGGAGCAGCCAGTCAGGCAGCGACACAGAAAGCTGCAGCGGTACAGGAGCTAGCAAACAGAGCTGTAAACAGGGGAGTTTGAGTGGGAGTTCTGTTGGAGGAGAAGGTATTTGTGTGTGTTTGGTTTTGTATTGGTAGTATCTGTATGTGTAGGGTCTTTATGCTGGGAGAAAAGCTGAGCCCTGATTAGGGGGCGGGGCTTCACTGACTAGGGGTCCTAGGAAGGTAGCAGCCAGTCAGGCAGCGGCACAGGAGCTAGCAAACAGAGCTGTAAACAGGGGAGTATGAGTGGGAGTTGTGTTGGAGGAGAAGGTATTTGTGTGTGTTTGGTTTTGTATTGGTGGTATCTGTATGTGTAGGGGCTTTTTGCTGGGAGAGAAGCTGAGCCCTGATTAGCGTGCAGGGCTTCACTGACCAGGGGTCCTATAAAGGTAGCAGCCAGTCAGGCAGCGGCACAGACAGCTGCAGTTGCACAGGAGCTTGCAAACTGAGCTGTAAACAGGGGAGTTTGAGTGGGAGTTCTGTTGGAGGAGAAGGTATTTGTGTTTGTTTGGTTTTGTATTGGTAGTATCTGTATGTGTAGAGGCTTGGAGGGGCTTTGTGCTGGGAGAGAAGCTGAGCCCTGATTAGGGGGCGGGGCTTCACTGACTAGGGGTCCTATAAAGGTAGCAGCCAGTCAGGCAGCGGCACAGACAGCTGCAGCGGCACTGGAGCTAGCAAACAGAGCTGTAAACAGGGGAGTTTGAGAGGGAGTTCTGTTGGAGGAGAAGGTATTTGTGTGTGTGTTTGGAATTGTATTGGCAGTATCTGTATGTTTAGAGGCTTGGAGGGTCTTTGTGCTGGGAGCGAAGCTGAGCCCTGATTAGGGGGCGGGGCTTCACTGACTAGGGGTCCTATAAAGGTAGCAGCCAGTCAGGCAGCAGCACAGGAGCTAGCAAACAGAGCTGTAAACAGGGGAGTTTGAGTGGGAGTTCTGTTGGAGGAGAAGGTATTTGTTTGTGTCTTTGGTTTTGTGTTGGTGGTATCTGTATGTGTAGAGGCTTGGAGGGGCTTTGTGCTGGGAGAGAAGCTGAGCCCTGATTAGGGGGCGGGGCTTCACTGACTAGGGGTCCTATAAAGGTAGCAGCCAGTCAGGCAGCGGCACAGGAGCTAGCAAAGAGAGCTGTAAAGAGGGGAGTCTGAGTGGGAGTTCTGTTGGAGGAGAAGGCATTTGTGTGTGTGTTTGGTTTTGTATTGGTAGCATCTGTATGTGTAGGGGCTTTGTGCTGGGAGAGAAGCTGAGCCCTGATTAGAGGGCGGGGCTTCACTGACTAGGGGTCCTATAAAGATAGCAGCCAGTCAGGCGGCGGCACGGACAGCTGCAGCGGCACAGGAGCTAGCAAACAGAGCTGTAAACAGGGGAGTTTGAGTGGGAGTTCTGTTGGAGGAGAAGTTATTTGTGTGTGTTTGGTTTTGTGTTGGTGGTATCTGTATGTGTAGGGGCTTTGTGCTGAGAGAGAAGCTGAGCCCTGATTAGGGGGCGGGGCTTCACTGACTAGGGGTCCTATAAAGGCAGCAGCCAGTCAGGCAGCGGCACAGACAGCTGCAGTGGCACAGGAGCTAGCAAAGAGAGCTGTAAACAGGGGAGTTTGAGTGGGAGTTCTGTTGGAGGAGAAGGTATTTGTGTGTGTGTTTGGTTTTGTATTGTTGGTATCTGTATGTGTAGAGGCTTGGAGGGGCTTTGTGCTGGGAGCGAAGCTGAGCCCTGATTAGGGGGCGGGGCTTCACTGACTAGGGGTCCTATAAAGGTAGCAGCCAGTCAGGCAGCGGCACAGGAGCTAGCAAACAGAGCTGTAAACAGGGGAGTTTGAGTGGGAGTTCTGTTGGAAGAGAAGGTATTTGTGTGTGTTTGGTTTTGTATTGGTAGTATCTGTATGTGTAGGGTCTTTGTGCGGGGAGAAAAGCTGAGCCCTGATTAGGGGGCGGGGCTTCACTGACTAGGGGTCCTAGAAAGGTAGCAGCCAGTCAGGCAGCGGCACAGGAGCTAGCAAACAGAGCTGTAAACAGGGGAGTATGAGTGGGAGTTCTGTTGGAGGAGAAGGTATTTGTGTGTGTTTGGTTCTGTATTGGTGGTATCTGTATGTGTAGGGGCTTTTTGCTGGGAGAGAAGCTGAGCCCTGATTAGAGTGCAGGGCTTCACTGACCAGGGGTCCTATAAAGGTAGCAGCCAGTCAGGCAGCGGCACAGACAGCTGCAGTGGCACAGGAGCTAGCAAACAGAGCTGTAAACAGGGGAGTTTGAGTGGGAGTTCTGTTGGAGGAGAAGGTATTTGTGTGTGTGTTTGGTTTTGTGTTGGTGGTATCTGTATGTGTAGAGGCTTGGAGGGGCTTTGTGCTGGGAGAGAAGCTGAGCCCTGATTAGGGGGCGGGGCTTCACTGACTAGGGGTCCTATAAAGGTAGCATCCAGTCAGGCAGCGGCACAGGAGCTAGCAAACAGAGCTGTAAACAGGGGAGTCTGAGTGGGAGTTCTGTTGGAGGAGAAGGCATTTGTGTGTGTGTTTGGTTTTGTATTGGTAGCATCTGTATGTGTAGGGGCTTTGTGCTGGGAGAGAAGCTGAGCCCTGATTAGGGGGCGGGGCTTCACTGACTAGGGGTCCTATAAAGGTAGCAGCCAGTCAGGCAGCGGCACAGGAGCAAGCAAACAGAGCTGTAAACAGGGGAGTCTGAGTGGGAGTTCTGTTGGAGGAGAAGGCATTTGTGTGTGTGTTTGGTTTTGTATTGGTAGCATCTGTATGTGTAGGGGCTTTGTGCTGGGAGAGAAGCTGAGCCCTGATTAGGGGGCGGGGCTTCACTGACTAGGGGTCCTATAAAGGGAGCAGCCAGTCAGGCGGCGGCACGGACAGCTGCAGCGGCACAGGAGCTAGCAAACAGAGCTGTAAACAGGGGAGTTTGAGTGGGAGTTCTGTTGGAGGAGAAGGTATTTGTGTGTGTTTGGTTTTGTGTTGGTGGTATCTGTATGTGTAGGGGCTTTGTGCTGAGAGAGAAGCTGAGCCCTGATTAGGGGGCGGGGCTTCACTGACTAGGGGTCCTATAAAGGCAGCAGCCAGTCAGGCAGCGGCACAGACAGCTGCAGTGGCACAGGAGCTAGCAAAGAGAGCTGTAAACAGGGGAGTTTGAGTGGGAGTTCTGTTGGAGGAGAAGGTATTTGTGTGTGTGTTTGGTTTTGTATTGTTGGTATCTGTATGTGTACAGGCTTGGAGGGGCTTTGTGCTGGGAGAAAAGCTGAGCCCTGATTAGGGGGCGGGGCTTCACTGACGAGGGGTCCTATAAAGGAGCAGCCAGTCAGGCAGCGACACAGAAAGCTGCAGCGGTACAGGAGCTAGCAAACAGAGCTGTAAACAGGGGAGTTTGAGTGGGAGTTCTGTTGGAGGAGAAGGTATTTGTGTGTGTTTTTGGTTTTGTATTGGTAGTATCTGTATGTGTAGAGGCTTGGAGGGGCTTTGTGCTGGGAGCGAAGCTGAGCCCTGATTAGGGGGCGGGGCTTCACTGACTAGGGGTCCTATAAAGGTAGCAGCCAGTCAGGCAGCGGCACAGGAGCTAGCAAACAGAGCTGTAAACAGGGGAGTTTGAGTGGGAGTTCTGTTGGAAGAGAAGGTATTTGTGTGTGTTTGGTTTTGTATTGGTAGGATCTGTATGTGTAGGGTCTTTGTGCTGGGAGAAAAGCTGAGCCCTGATTAGGGGGCGGGGCTTCACTGACTAGGGGTCCTAGAAAGGTAGCAGCCAGTCAAGCAGCGGCACAGGAGCTAGCAAACAGAGCTGTAAACAGGGGAGTATGAGTGGGAGTTGTGTTGGAGGAGAAGGTATTTGTGTGTGTTTGGTTCTGTATTGGTGGTATCTGTATGTGTAGGGGCTTTTTGCTGGGAGAGAAGCTGAGCCCTGATTAGCGTGCAGGGCTTCACTGACCAGGGGTCCTATAAAGGTAGCAGCCAGTCAGGCAGCGGCACAGACAGCTGCAGTGGCACAGGAGCTTGCAAACTGAGCTGTAAACAGGGGAGTTTGAGTGGGAGTTCTGTTGGAGGAGAAGTTATTTGTGTGTGTTTGGTTTTGTGTTGGTGGTATCTGTATGTGTAGGGGCTTTGTGCTGAGAGAGAAGCTGAGCCCTGATTAGGGGGCGGGGCTTCACTGACTAGGGGTCCTATGAAGGCAGCAGCCAGTCAGGCAGCGGCACAGACAGCTGCAGTGGCACAGGAGCTAGCAAAGAGAGCTGTAAACAGGGGAGTTTGAGTGGGAGTTCTGTTGGAGGAGAAGGTATTTGTGTGTGTGTTTGGTTTTGTATTGTTGGTATCTGTATGTGTAGAGGCTTGGAGGGGCTTTGTGCTGGGAGAAAAGCTGAGCCCTGATTAGGGGGCGGGGCTTCACTGACTAGGGGTCCTATAAAGGTAGCAGCCAGTCAGGCAGCGGCACAGACAGCTGCAGCGGCACTGGAGCTAGCAAACAGAGCTGTAAACAGGGGAGTTTGAGAGGGAGTTCTGTTGGAGGAGAAGGCATTTGTGTGTGTGTTTGGTTTTGTATTGGTGGTATCTGTATGTGTAGAGGCTTGGAGGGGCTTTGTGCTGGGAGAGAAGCTGAGCCCTGATTAGGGGGCGGGGCTTCACTGACTAGGGGTCCTATAAAGGTAGCAGCCAGTCAGGCAGCGGCACAGGAGGTAGCAAAGAGAGCTGTAAACAGGGGAGTTTGAGTGGGACTTCTGTTGGAGGAGAAGGTATTTGTGTGTGTGTTTGGAATTGTATTGGCAGTATCTGTATGGTTAGAGGCTTGGAGGGTCTTTGTGCTGGGAGCGAAGCTGAGCCCTGATTAGGGGGCGGGGCTTCACTGACTAGGGGTCCTATAAAGGTAGCAGCCAGTCAGGCAGCGGCACAGGAGCTAGCAAACAGAGCTGTAAACAGGGGAGTCTGAGTGGGAGTTCTGTTGGAGGAGAAGGCATTTGTGTGTGTGTTTGGTTTTGTATTGGTAGCATCTGTATGTGTAGGGGCTTTGTGCTGGGAGAGAAGCTGAGCCCTGATTAGAGGGCGGGGCTTCACTGACTAGGGGTCCTATAAAGGGAGCAGCCAGTCAGGCGGCGGCACGGACAGCTGCAGCGGCACAGGAGCTAGCAAACAGAGCTGTAAACAGGGGAGTTTGAGTGGGAGTTCTGTTGGAGGAGAAGGTATTTGTGTGTGTTTGGTTTTGTGTTGGTGGTATCTGTATGTGTAGGGGCTTTGTGCTGAGAGAGAAGCTGAGCCCTGATTAGGGGGCGGGGCTTCACTGACTAGGGGTCCTATAAAGGCAGCAGCCAGTCAGGCAGCGGCACAGACAGCTGCAGTGGCACAGGAGCTAGCAAAGAAAGCTGTAAACAGGGGAGTTTGAGTGGGAGTTCTGTTGGGGGAGAAGGTATTTGTGTGTGTGTTTGGTTTTGTATTGTTGGTATCTGTATGTGTAGAGGCTTGGAGGGGCTTTGTGCTGGGAGAAAACCTGAGCCCTGATTAGGGGGCGGGGCTTCACTGACGAGGGGTCCTATAAAGGGAGCAGCCAGTCAGGCAGCGACACAGAAAGCTGCAGCGGTACAGGAGCTAGCAAACAGAGCTGTAAACAGGGGAGTTTGAGTGGGAGTTCTGTTGGAGGAGAAGGTATTTGTGTGTGTTTGGTTTTGTATTGGTAGTATCTGTATGTGTAGGGTCTTTATGCTGGGAGAAAAGCTGAGCCCTGATTAGGGGGCGGGGCTTCACTGACTAGGGGTCCTAGGAAGGTAGCAGCCAGTCAGGCAGCGGCACAGGAGCTAGCAAACAGAGCTGTAAACAGGGGAGTATGAGTGGGAGTTGTGTTGGAGGAGAAGGTATTTGTGTGTGTTTGGTTTTGTATTGGTGGTATCTGTATGTGTAGGGGCTTTTTGCTGGGAGAGAAGCTGAGCCCTGATTAGCGTGCAGGGCTTCACTGACCAGGGGTCCTATAAAGGTAGCAGCCAGTCAGGCAGCGGCACAGACAGCTGCAGTTGCACAGGAGCTTGCAAACTGAGCTGTAAACAGGGGAGTTTGAGTGGGAGTTCTGTTGGAGGAGAAGGTATTTGTGTTTGTTTGGTTTTGTATTGGTAGTATCTGTATGTGTAGAGGCTTGGAGGGGCTTTGTGCTGGGAGAGAAGCTGAGCCCTGATTAGGGGGCGGGGCTTCACTGACTAGGGGTCCTATAAAGGTAGCAGCCAGTCAGGCAGCGGCACAGACAGCTGCAGCGGCACTGGAGCTAGCAAACAGAGCTGTAAACAGGGGAGTTTGAGAGGGAGTTCTGTTGGAGGAGAAGGTATTTGTGTGTGTGTTTGGAATTGTATTGGCAGTATCTGTATGTTTAGAGGCTTGGAGGGTCTTTGTGCTGGGAGCGAAGCTGAGCCCTGATTAGGGGGCGGGGCTTCACTGACTAGGGGTCCTATAAAGGTAGCAGCCAGTCAGGCAGCAGCACAGGAGCTAGCAAACAGAGCTGTAAACAGGGGAGTTTGAGTGGGAGTTCTGTTGGAGGAGAAGGTATTTGTTTGTGTCTTTGGTTTTGTGTTGGTGGTATCTGTATGTGTAGAGGCTTGGAGGGGCTTTGTGCTGGGAGAGAAGCTGAGCCCTGATTAGGGGGCGGGGCTTCACTGACTAGGGGTCCTATAAAGGTAGCAGCCAGTCAGGCAGCGGCACAGGAGCTAGCAAAGAGAGCTGTAAAGAGGGGAGTCTGAGTGGGAGTTCTGTTGGAGGAGAAGGCATTTGTGTGTGTGTTTGGTTTTGTATTGGTAGCATCTGTATGTGTAGGGGCTTTGTGCTGGGAGAGAAGCTGAGCCCTGATTAGAGGGCGGGGCTTCACTGACTAGGGGTCCTATAAAGATAGCAGCCAGTCAGGCGGCGGCACGGACAGCTGCAGCGGCACAGGAGCTAGCAAACAGAGCTGTAAACAGGGGAGTTTGAGTGGGAGTTCTGTTGGAGGAGAAGTTATTTGTGTGTGTTTGGTTTTGTGTTGGTGGTATCTGTATGTGTAGGGGCTTTGTGCTGAGAGAGAAGCTGAGCCCTGATTAGGGGGCGGGGCTTCACTGACTAGGGGTCCTATAAAGGCAGCAGCCAGTCAGGCAGCGGCACAGACAGCTGCAGTGGCACAGGAGCTAGCAAAGAGAGCTGTAAACAGGGGAGTTTGAGTGGGAGTTCTGTTGGAGGAGAAGGTATTTGTGTGTGTGTTTGGTTTTGTATTGTTGGTATCTGTATGTGTAGAGGCTTGGAGGGGCTTTGTGCTGGGAGCGAAGCTGAGCCCTGATTAGGGGGCGGGGCTTCACTGACTAGGGGTCCTATAAAGGTAGCAGCCAGTCAGGCAGCGGCACAGGAGCTAGCAAACAGAGCTGTAAACAGGGGAGTTTGAGTGGGAGTTCTGTTGGAAGAGAAGGTATTTGTGTGTGTTTGGTTTTGTATTGGTAGTATCTGTATGTGTAGGGTCTTTGTGCGGGGAGAAAAGCTGAGCCCTGATTAGGGGGCGGGGCTTCACTGACTAGGGGTCCTAGAAAGGTAGCAGCCAGTCAGGCAGCGGCACAGGAGCTAGCAAACAGAGCTGTAAACAGGGGAGTATGAGTGGGAGTTCTGTTGGAGGAGAAGGTATTTGTGTGTGTTTGGTTCTGTATTGGTGGTATCTGTATGTGTAGGGGCTTTTTGCTGGGAGAGAAGCTGAGCCCTGATTAGAGTGCAGGGCTTCACTGACCAGGGGTCCTATAAAGGTAGCAGCCAGTCAGGCAGCGGCACAGACAGCTGCAGTGGCACAGGAGCTAGCAAACAGAGCTGTAAACAGGGGAGTTTGAGTGGGAGTTCTGTTGGAGGAGAAGGTATTTGTGTGTGTGTTTGGTTTTGTGTTGGTGGTATCTGTATGTGTAGAGGCTTGGAGGGGCTTTGTGCTGGGAGAGAAGCTGAGCCCTGATTAGGGGGCGGGGCTTCACTGACTAGGGGTCCTATAAAGGTAGCATCCAGTCAGGCAGCGGCACAGGAGCTAGCAAACAGAGCTGTAAACAGGGGAGTCTGAGTGGGAGTTCTGTTGGAGGAGAAGGCATTTGTGTGTGTGTTTGGTTTTGTATTGGTAGCATCTGTATGTGTAGGGGCTTTGTGCTGGGAGAGAAGCTGAGCCCTGATTAGGGGGCGGGGCTTCACTGACTAGGGGTCCTATAAAGGTAGCAGCCAGTCAGGCAGCGGCACAGGAGCAAGCAAACAGAGCTGTAAACAGGGGAGTCTGAGTGGGAGTTCTGTTGGAGGAGAAGGCATTTGTGTGTGTGTTTGGTTTTGTATTGGTAGCATCTGTATGTGTAGGGGCTTTGTGCTGGGAGAGAAGCTGAGCCCTGATTAGGGGGCGGGGCTTCACTGACTAGGGGTCCTATAAAGGGAGCAGCCAGTCAGGCGGCGGCACGGACAGCTGCAGCGGCACAGGAGCTAGCAAACAGAGCTGTAAACAGGGGAGTTTGAGTGGGAGTTCTGTTGGAGGAGAAGGTATTTGTGTGTGTTTGGTTTTGTGTTGGTGGTATCTGTATGTGTAGGGGCTTTGTGCTGAGAGAGAAGCTGAGCCCTGATTAGGGGGCGGGGCTTCACTGACTAGGGGTCCTATAAAGGCAGCAGCCAGTCAGGCAGCGGCACAGACAGCTGCAGTGGCACAGGAGCTAGCAAAGAGAGCTGTAAACAGGGGAGTTTGAGTGGGAGTTCTGTTGGAGGAGAAGGTATTTGTGTGTGTGTTTGGTTTTGTATTGTTGGTATCTGTATGTGTACAGGCTTGGAGGGGCTTTGTGCTGGGAGAAAAGCTGAGCCCTGATTAGGGGGCGGGGCTTCACTGACGAGGGGTCCTATAAAGGAGCAGCCAGTCAGGCAGCGACACAGAAAGCTGCAGCGGTACAGGAGCTAGCAAACAGAGCTGTAAACAGGGGAGTTTGAGTGGGAGTTCTGTTGGAGGAGAAGGTATTTGTGTGTGTTTTTGGTTTTGTATTGGTAGTATCTGTATGTGTAGAGGCTTGGAGGGGCTTTGTGCTGGGAGCGAAGCTGAGCCCTGATTAGGGGGCGGGGCTTCACTGACTAGGGGTCCTATAAAGGTAGCAGCCAGTCAGGCAGCGGCACAGGAGCTAGCAAACAGAGCTGTAAACAGGGGAGTTTGAGTGGGAGTTCTGTTGGAAGAGAAGGTATTTGTGTGTGTTTGGTTTTGTATTGGTAGGATCTGTATGTGTAGGGTCTTTGTGCTGGGAGAAAAGCTGAGCCCTGATTAGGGGGCGGGGCTTCACTGACTAGGGGTCCTAGAAAGGTAGCAGCCAGTCAAGCAGCGGCACAGGAGCTAGCAAACAGAGCTGTAAACAGGGGAGTATGAGTGGGAGTTGTGTTGGAGGAGAAGGTATTTGTGTGTGTTTGGTTCTGTATTGGTGGTATCTGTATGTGTAGGGGCTTTTTGCTGGGAGAGAAGCTGAGCCCTGATTAGCGTGCAGGGCTTCACTGACCAGGGGTCCTATAAAGGTAGCAGCCAGTCAGGCAGCGGCACAGACAGCTGCAGTGGCACAGGAGCTTGCAAACTGAGCTGTAAACAGGGGAGTTTGAGTGGGAGTTCTGTTGGAGGAGAAGTTATTTGTGTGTGTTTGGTTTTGTGTTGGTGGTATCTGTATGTGTAGGGGCTTTGTGCTGAGAGAGAAGCTGAGCCCTGATTAGGGGGCGGGGCTTCACTGACTAGGGGTCCTATGAAGGCAGCAGCCAGTCAGGCAGCGGCACAGACAGCTGCAGTGGCACAGGAGCTAGCAAAGAGAGCTGTAAACAGGGGAGTTTGAGTGGGAGTTCTGTTGGAGGAGAAGGTATTTGTGTGTGTGTTTGGTTTTGTATTGTTGGTATCTGTATGTGTAGAGGCTTGGAGGGGCTTTGTGCTGGGAGAAAAGCTGAGCCCTGATTAGGGGGCGGGGCTTCACTGACTAGGGGTCCTATAAAGGTAGCAGCCAGTCAGGCAGCGGCACAGACAGCTGCAGCGGCACTGGAGCTAGCAAACAGAGCTGTAAACAGGGGAGTTTGAGAGGGAGTTCTGTTGGAGGAGAAGGCATTTGTGTGTGTGTTTGGTTTTGTATTGGTGGTATCTGTATGTGTAGAGGCTTGGAGGGGCTTTGTGCTGGGAGAGAAGCTGAGCCCTGATTAGGGGGCGGGGCTTCACTGACTAGGGGTCCTATAAAGGTAGCAGCCAGTCAGGCAGCGGCACAGGAGCTAGCAAACAGAGCTGTAAACAGTGGAGTTTGAGTGGGACTTCTGTTGGAGGAGAAGGTATTTGTGTGTGTGTTTGGAATTGTATTGGCAGTATCTGTATGGTTAGAGGCTTGGAGGGTCTTTGTGCTGGGAGCGAAGCTGAGCCCTGATTAGGGGGCGGGGCTTCACTGACTAGGGGTCCTATAAAGGTAGCAGCCAGTCAGGCAGCAGCACAGGAGCTAGCAAACAGAGCTGTAAACAGGGGAGTTTGAGTGGGAGTTCTGTTGGAGGAGAAGGTATTTGTGTGTGTGTTTGGTTTTGTGTTGGTGGTATCTGTATGTGTAGAGGCTTGGAGGGGCTTTGTGCTGGGAGAGAAGCTGAGCCCTGATTAGGGGGCGGGGCTTCACTGACTAGGGGTCCTATAAAGGTAGCAGCGAGTCAGGCAGCGGCACAGGAGCTAGCAAACAGAGCTGTAAACAGGGGAGTCTGAGTGGGAGTTCTGTTGGAGGAGAAGGCATTTGTGTGTGTGTTTGGTTTTGTATTGGTAGCATGTGTATGTGTAGGGGCTTTGTGCTGGGAGAGAAGCTGAGCCCTGATTAGGGGGCGGGGCTTCACTGACTAGGGGTCCTATAAAGGTAGCAGCCAGTCAGGCAGCGGCACAGGAGCTAGCAAACAGAGCTGTAAACAGGGGAGTCTGAGTGGGAGTTCTGTTGGAGGAGAAGGCATTTGTGTGTGTGTTTGGTTTTGTATTGGTAGCATCTGTATGTGTAGGGGCTTTGTGCTGGGAGAGAAGCTGAGCCCTGATTAGGGGGCGGGGCTTCACTGACTAGGGGTCCTATAAAGGGAGCAGCCAGTCAGGCAGCGGCACAGACAGCTGCAGTGGCACAGGATCTAGCAAAGAGAGCTGTAAACAGGGGAGTTTGAGTGGGAGTTCTGTTGGAGGAGAAGGTATTTGTGTGTGTGTTTGGTTTTGTATTGTTGGTATCTGTATGTGTAGAGGCTTGGAGGGGCTTTGTGCTGGGAGAAAAGCTGAGCCCTGATTAGGGGGCGGGGCTTCACTGACGAGGGGTCCTATAAAGGGAGCAGCCAGTCAGGCAGCGACACAGAAAGCTGCAGCGGTACAGGAGCTAGCAAACAGAGCTGTAAACAGGGGAGTTTGAGTGGGAGTTCTGTTGGAGGAGAAGGTATTTGTGTGTGTTTTTGGTTTTGTATTGGTAGTATCTGTATGTGTAGAGGCTTGGAGGGGCTTTGTGCTGGGAGCGAAGCTGAGCCCTGATTAGGGGGCGGGGCTTCACTGACTAGGGGTCCTATAAAGGTAGCAGCCAGTCAGGCAGCGGCACAGGAGCTAGCAAACAGAGCTGTAAACAGGGGAGTTTGAGTGGGAGTTCTGTTGGAAGAGAAGGTATTTGTGTGTGTTTGGTTTTGTATTGGTAGTATGTGTATGTGTAGGGTCTTTGTGCTGGGAGAAAAGCTGAGCCCTGATTAGGGGGCGGGGCTTCACTGACCAGGGGTCCTATAAAGGTAGCAGCCAGTCAGGCAGCGGCACAGACAGCTGCAGCGGCACTGGAGCTAGCAAACAGAGCTGTAAACAGGGGAGTTTGAGAGGGAGTGCTGTTGGAGGAGAAGGTATTTGTGTGTGTGTTTGGAATTGTATTGGCAGTAACTGTATGTTTAGAGGCTTGGAGGGTCTTTGTGCTGGGAGAGAAGCTGAGCCCTGATTAGGGGGTGGGGCTTCACTGACTAGGGGTCCTATAAAGGTAGCAGCCAGTCAGGCAGCAGCACAGGAGCTAGCAAACAGAGCTGTAAACAGGGGAGTTTGAGTGGGAGTTCTGTTGGAGGAGAAGGTATTTGTGTGTGTGTTTGGTTTTGTGTTGGTGGTATCTGTATGTGTAGAGGCTTGGAGGGGCTTTGTGCTGGGAGAGAAGCTGAGCCCTGATTAGAGGGCGGGGCTTCACTGACTAGGGGTCCTATAAAGATAGCAGCCAGTCAGGCGGCGGCACGGACAGCTGCAGCGGCACAGGAGCTAGCAAACAGAGCTGTAAACAGGGGAGTTTGAGTGGGAGTTCTGTTGGAGGAGAAGTTATTTGTGTGTGTTTGGTTTTGTGTTGGTGGTATCTGTATGTGTAGGGGCTTTGTGCTGAGAGAGAAGCTGAGCCCTGATTAGGGGGCGGGGCTTCACTGACTAGGGGTCCTATAAAGGCAGCAGCCAGTCAGGCAGCGGCACAGACAGCTGCAGTGGCACAGGAGCTAGCAAAGAGAGCTGTAAACAGGGGAGTTTGAGTGGGAGTTCTGTTGGAGGAGAAGGTATTTGTGTGTGTGTTTGGTTTTGTATTGTTGGTATCTGTATGTGTAGAGGCTTGGAGGGGCTTTGTGCTGGGAGCGAAGCTGAGCCCTGATTAGGGGGCGGGGCTTCACTGACTAGGGGTCCTATAAAGGTAGCAGCCAGTCAGGCAGCGGCACAGGAGCTAGCAAACAGAGCTGTAAACAGGGGAGTTTGAGTGGGAGTTCTGTTGGAAGAGAAGGTATTTGTGTGTGTTTGGTTTTGTATTGGTAGTATCTGTATGTGTAGGGTCTTTGTGCGGGGAGAAAAGCTGAGCCCTGATTAGGGGGCGGGGCTTCACTGACTAGGGGTCCTAGAAAGGTAGCAGCCAGTCAGGCAGCGGCACAGGAGCTAGCAAACAGAGCTGTAAACAGGGGAGTATGAGTGGGAGTTGTGTTGGAGGAGAAGGTATTTGTGTGTGTTTGGTTCTGTATTGGTGGTATCTGTATGTGTAGGGGCTTTTTGCTGGGAGAGAAGCTGAGCCCTGATTAGCGTGCAGGGCTTCACTGACCAGGGGTCCTATAAAGGTAGCAGCCATTCAGGCAGCGGCACAGACAGCTGCAGTGGCACAGGAGCTTGCAAACTGAGCTGTAAACAGGGGAGTTTGAGTGGGAGTTCTGTTGGAGGAGAAGTTATTTGTGTGTGTTTGGTTTTGTGTTGGTGGTATCTGTATGTGTAGGGGCTTTGTGCTGAGAGAGAAGCTGAGCCCTGATTAGGGGGCGGGGCTTCACTGACTAGGGGTCCTATGAAGGCAGCAGCCAGTCAGGCAGCGGCACAGACAGCTGCAGTGGCACAGGAGCTAGCAAAGAGAGCTGTAAACAGGGGAGTTTGAGTGGGAGTTCTGTTGGAGGAGAAGGTATTTGTGTGTGTGTTTGGTTTTGTATTGTTGGTATCTGTATGTGTAGAGGCTTGGAGGGGCTTTGTGCTGGGAGAAAAGCTGAGCCCTGATTAGGGGGCGGGGCTTCACTGACTAGGGGTCCTATAAAGGTAGCAGCCAGTCAGGCAGCGGCACAGACAGCTGCAGCGGCACTGGAGCTAGCAAACAGAGCTGTAAACAGGGGAGTTTGAGAGGGAGTTCTGTTGGAGGAGAAGGCATTTGTGTGTGTGTTTGGTTTTGTATTGGTGGTATCTGTATGTGTAGAGGCTTGGAGGGGCTTTGTGCTGGGAGAGAAGCTGAGCCCTGATTAGGGGGCGGGGCTTCACTGACTAGGGGTCCTATAAAGGTAGCAGCCAGTCAGGCAGCGGCACAGGAGCTAGCAAACAGAGCTGTAAACAGTGGAGTTTGAGTGGGACTTCTGTTGGAGGAGAAGGTATTTGTGTGTGTGTTTGGAATTGTATTGGCAGTATCTGTATGGTTAGAGGCTTGGAGGGTCTTTGTGCTGGGAGCGAAGCTGAGCCCTGATTAGGGGGCGGGGCTTCACTGACTAGGGGTCCTATAAAGGTAGCAGCCAGTCAGGCAGCAGCACAGGAGCTAGCAAACAGAGCTGTAAACAGGGGAGTTTGAGTGGGAGTTCTGTTGGAGGAGAAGGTATTTGTGTGTGTGTTTGGTTTTGTGTTGGTGGTATCTGTATGTGTAGAGGCTTGGAGGGGCTTTGTGCTGGGAGAGAAGCTGAGCCCTGATTAGGGGGCGGGGCTTCACTGACTAGGGGTCCTATAAAGGTAGCAGCGAGTCAGGCAGCGGCACAGGAGCTAGCAAACAGAGCTGTAAACAGGGGAGTCTGAGTGGGAGTTCTGTTGGAGGAGAAGGCATTTGTGTGTGTGTTTGGTTTTGTATTGGTAGCATGTGTATGTGTAGGGGCTTTGTGCTGGGAGAGAAGCTGAGCCCTGATTAGGGGGCGGGGCTTCACTGACTAGGGGTCCTATAAAGGTAGCAGCCAGTCAGGCAGCGGCACAGGAGCTAGCAAACAGAGCTGTAAACAGGGGAGTCTGAGTGGGAGTTCTGTTGGAGGAGAAGGCATTTGTGTGTGTGTTTGGTTTTGTATTGGTAGCATCTGTATGTGTAGGGGCTTTGTGCTGGGAGAGAAGCTGAGCCCTGATTAGGGGGCGGGGCTTCACTGACTAGGGGTCCTATAAAGGGAGCAGCCAGTCAGGCAGCGGCACAGACAGCTGCAGTGGCACAGGAGCTAGCAAAGAGAGCTGTAAACAGGGGAGTTTGAGTGGGAGTTCTGTTGGAGGAGAAGGTATTTGTGTGTGTGTTTGGTTTTGTATTGTTGGTATCTGTATGTGTAGAGGCTTGGAGGGGCTTTGTGCTGGGAGAAAAGCTGAGCCCTGATTAGGGGGCGGGGCTTCACTGACCAGGGGTCCTATAAAGGTAGCAGCCAGTCAGGCAGCGGCACAGACAGCTGCAGCGGCACTGGAGCTAGCAAACAGAGCTGTAAACAGGGGAGTTTGAGAGGGAGTGCTGTTGGAGGAGAAGGTATTTGTGTGTGTGTTTGGAATTGTATTGGCAGTAACTGTATGTTTAGAGGCTTGGAGGGTCTTTGTGCTGGGAGAGAAGCTGAGCCCTGATTAGGGGGTGGGGCTTCACTGACTAGGGGTCCTATAAAGGTAGCAGCCAGTCAGGCAGCAGCACAGGAGCTAGCAAACAGAGCTGTAAACAGGGGAGTTTGAGTGGGAGTTCTGTTGGAGGAGAAGGTATTTGTGTGTGTGTTTGGTTTTGTGTTGGTGGTATCTGTATGTGTAGAGGCTTGGAGGGGCTTTGTGCTGGGAGAGAAGCTGAGCCCTGATTAGAGGGCGGGGCTTCACTGACTAGGGGTCCTATAAAGATAGCAGCCAGTCAGGCGGCGGCACGGACAGCTGCAGCGGCACAGGAGCTAGCAAACAGAGCTGTAAACAGGGGAGTTTGAGTGGGAGTTCTGTTGGAGGAGAAGTTATTTGTGTGTGTTTGGTTTTGTGTTGGTGGTATCTGTATGTGTAGGGGCTTTGTGCTGAGAGAGAAGCTGAGCCCTGATTAGGGGGCGGGGCTTCACTGACTAGGGGTCCTATAAAGGCAGCAGCCAGTCAGGCAGCGGCACAGACAGCTGCAGTGGCACAGGAGCTAGCAAAGAGAGCTGTAAACAGGGGAGTTTGAGTGGGAGTTCTGTTGGAGGAGAAGGTATTTGTGTGTGTGTTTGGTTTTGTATTGTTGGTATCTGTATGTGTAGAGGCTTGGAGGGGCTTTGTGCTGGGAGCGAAGCTGAGCCCTGATTAGGGGGCGGGGCTTCACTGACTAGGGGTCCTATAAAGGTAGCAGCCAGTCAGGCAGCGGCACAGGAGCTAGCAAACAGAGCTGTAAACAGGGGAGTTTGAGTGGGAGTTCTGTTGGAAGAGAAGGTATTTGTGTGTGTTTGGTTTTGTATTGGTAGTATCTGTATGTGTAGGGTCTTTGTGCGGGGAGAAAAGCTGAGCCCTGATTAGGGGGCGGGGCTTCACTGACTAGGGGTCCTAGAAAGGTAGCAGCCAGTCAGGCAGCGGCACAGGAGCTAGCAAACAGAGCTGTAAACAGGGGAGTATGAGTGGGAGTTCTGTTGGAGGAGAAGGTATTTGTGTGTGTTTGGTTCTGTATTGGTGGTATCTGTATGTGTAGGGGCTTTTTGCTGGGAGAGAAGCTGAGCCCTGATTAGAGTGCAGGGCTTCACTGACCAGGGGTCCTATAAAGGTAGCAGCCAGTCAGGCAGCGGCACAGACAGCTGCAGTGGCACAGGAGCTAGCAAACAGAGCTGTAAACAGGGGAGTTTGAGTGGGAGTTCTGTTGGAGGAGAAGGTATTTGTGTGTGTGTTTGGTTTTGTGTTGGTGGTATCTGTATGTGTAGAGGCTTGGAGGGGCTTTGTGCTGGGAGAGAAGCTGAGCCCTGATTAGGGGGCGGGGCTTCACTGACTAGGGGTCCTATAAAGGTAGCATCCAGTCAGGCAGCGGCACAGGAGCTAGCAAACAGAGCTGTAAACAGGGGAGTCTGAGTGGGAGTTCTGTTGGAGGAGAAGGCATTTGTGTGTGTGTTTGGTTTTGTATTGGTAGCATCTGTATGTGTAGGGGCTTTGTGCTGGGAGAGAAGCTGAGCCCTGATTAGGGGGCGGGGCTTCACTGACTAGGGGTCCTATAAAGGTAGCAGCCAGTCAGGCAGCGGCACAGGAGCAAGCAAACAGAGCTGTAAACAGGGGAGTCTGAGTGGGAGTTCTGTTGGAGGAGAAGGCATTTGTGTGTGTGTTTGGTTTTGTATTGGTAGCATCTGTATGTGTAGGGGCTTTGTGCTGGGAGAGAAGCTGAGCCCTGATTAGGGGGCGGGGCTTCACTGACTAGGGGTCCTATAAAGGGAGCAGCCAGTCAGGCGGCGGCACGGACAGCTGCAGCGGCACAGGAGCTAGCAAACAGAGCTGTAAACAGGGGAGTTTGAGTGGGAGTTCTGTTGGAGGAGAAGGTATTTGTGTGTGTTTGGTTTTGTGTTGGTGGTATCTGTATGTGTAGGGGCTTTGTGCTGAGAGAGAAGCTGAGCCCTGATTAGGGGGCGGGGCTTCACTGACTAGGGGTCCTATAAAGGCAGCAGCCAGTCAGGCAGCGGCACAGACAGCTGCAGTGGCACAGGAGCTAGCAAAGAGAGCTGTAAACAGGGGAGTTTGAGTGGGAGTTCTGTTGGAGGAGAAGGTATTTGTGTGTGTGTTTGGTTTTGTATTGTTGGTATCTGTATGTGTACAGGCTTGGAGGGGCTTTGTGCTGGGAGAAAAGCTGAGCCCTGATTAGGGGGCGGGGCTTCACTGACGAGGGGTCCTATAAAGGAGCAGCCAGTCAGGCAGCGACACAGAAAGCTGCAGCGGTACAGGAGCTAGCAAACAGAGCTGTAAACAGGGGAGTTTGAGTGGGAGTTCTGTTGGAGGAGAAGGTATTTGTGTGTGTTTTTGGTTTTGTATTGGTAGTATCTGTATGTGTAGAGGCTTGGAGGGGCTTTGTGCTGGGAGCGAAGCTGAGCCCTGATTAGGGGGCGGGGCTTCACTGACTAGGGGTCCTATAAAGGTAGCAGCCAGTCAGGCAGCGGCACAGGAGCTAGCAAACAGAGCTGTAAACAGGGGAGTTTGAGTGGGAGTTCTGTTGGAAGAGAAGGTATTTGTGTGTGTTTGGTTTTGTATTGGTAGGATCTGTATGTGTAGGGTCTTTGTGCTGGGAGAAAAGCTGAGCCCTGATTAGGGGGCGGGGCTTCACTGACTAGGGGTCCTAGAAAGGTAGCAGCCAGTCAAGCAGCGGCACAGGAGCTAGCAAACAGAGCTGTAAACAGGGGAGTATGAGTGGGAGTTGTGTTGGAGGAGAAGGTATTTGTGTGTGTTTGGTTCTGTATTGGTGGTATCTGTATGTGTAGGGGCTTTTTGCTGGGAGAGAAGCTGAGCCCTGATTAGCGTGCAGGGCTTCACTGACCAGGGGTCCTATAAAGGTAGCAGCCAGTCAGGCAGCGGCACAGACAGCTGCAGTGGCACAGGAGCTTGCAAACTGAGCTGTAAACAGGGGAGTTTGAGTGGGAGTTCTGTTGGAGGAGAAGTTATTTGTGTGTGTTTGGTTTTGTGTTGGTGGTATCTGTATGTGTAGGGGCTTTGTGCTGAGAGAGAAGCTGAGCCCTGATTAGGGGGCGGGGCTTCACTGACTAGGGGTCCTATGAAGGCAGCAGCCAGTCAGGCAGCGGCACAGACAGCTGCAGTGGCACAGGAGCTAGCAAAGAGAGCTGTAAACAGGGGAGTTTGAGTGGGAGTTCTGTTGGAGGAGAAGGTATTTGTGTGTGTGTTTGGTTTTGTATTGTTGGTATCTGTATGTGTAGAGGCTTGGAGGGGCTTTGTGCTGGGAGAAAAGCTGAGCCCTGATTAGGGGGCGGGGCTTCACTGACTAGGGGTCCTATAAAGGTAGCAGCCAGTCAGGCAGCGGCACAGACAGCTGCAGCGGCACTGGAGCTAGCAAACAGAGCTGTAAACAGGGGAGTTTGAGAGGGAGTTCTGTTGGAGGAGAAGGCATTTGTGTGTGTGTTTGGTTTTGTATTGGTGGTATCTGTATGTGTAGAGGCTTGGAGGGGCTTTGTGCTGGGAGAGAAGCTGAGCCCTGATTAGGGGGCGGGGCTTCACTGACTAGGGGTCCTATAAAGGTAGCAGCCAGTCAGGCAGCGGCACAGGAGCTAGCAAACAGAGCTGTAAACAGTGGAGTTTGAGTGGGACTTCTGTTGGAGGAGAAGGTATTTGTGTGTGTGTTTGGAATTGTATTGGCAGTATCTGTATGGTTAGAGGCTTGGAGGGTCTTTGTGCTGGGAGCGAAGCTGAGCCCTGATTAGGGGGCGGGGCTTCACTGACTAGGGGTCCTATAAAGGTAGCAGCCAGTCAGGCAGCAGCACAGGAGCTAGCAAACAGAGCTGTAAACAGGGGAGTTTGAGTGGGAGTTCTGTTGGAGGAGAAGGTATTTGTGTGTGTGTTTGGTTTTGTGTTGGTGGTATCTGTATGTGTAGAGGCTTGGAGGGGCTTTGTGCTGGGAGAGAAGCTGAGCCCTGATTAGGGGGCGGGGCTTCACTGACTAGGGGTCCTATAAAGGTAGCAGCGAGTCAGGCAGCGGCACAGGAGCTAGCAAACAGAGCTGTAAACAGGGGAGTCTGAGTGGGAGTTCTGTTGGAGGAGAAGGCATTTGTGTGTGTGTTTGGTTTTGTATTGGTAGCATGTGTATGTGTAGGGGCTTTGTGCTGGGAGAGAAGCTGAGCCCTGATTAGGGGGCGGGGCTTCACTGACTAGGGGTCCTATAAAGGTAGCAGCCAGTCAGGCAGCGGCACAGGAGCTAGCAAACAGAGCTGTAAACAGGGGAGTCTGAGTGGGAGTTCTGTTGGAGGAGAAGGCATTTGTGTGTGTGTTTGGTTTTGTATTGGTAGCATCTGTATGTGTAGGGGCTTTGTGCTGGGAGAGAAGCTGAGCCCTGATTAGGGGGCGGGGCTTCACTGACTAGGGGTCCTATAAAGGGAGCAGCCAGTCAGGCAGCGGCACAGACAGCTGCAGTGGCACAGGAGCTAGCAAAGAGAGCTGTAAACAGGGGAGTTTGAGTGGGAGTTCTGTTGGAGGAGAAGGTATTTGTGTGTGTGTTTGGTTTTGTATTGTTGGTATCTGTATGTGTAGAGGCTTGGAGGGGCTTTGTGCTGGGAGAAAAGCTGAGCCCTGATTAGGGGGCGGGGCTTCACTGACGAGGGGTCCTATAAAGGGAGCAGCCAGTCAGGCAGCGACACAGAAAGCTGCAGCGGTACAGGAGCTAGCAAACAGAGCTGTAAACAGGGGAGTTTGAGTGGGAGTTCTGTTGGAGGAGAAGGTATTTGTGTGTGTTTTTGGTTTTGTATTGGTAGTATCTGTATGTGTAGAGGCTTGGAGGGGCTTTGTGCTGGGAGCGAAGCTGAGCCCTGATTAGGGGGCGGGGCTTCACTGACTAGGGGTCCTATAAAGGTAGCAGCCAGTCAGGCAGCGGCACAGGAGCTAGCAAACAGAGCTGTAAACAGGGGAGTTTGAGTGGGAGTTCTGTTGGAAGAGAAGGTATTTGTGTGTGTTTGGTTTTGTATTGGTAGTATGTGTATGTGTAGGGTCTTTGTGCTGGGAGAAAAGCTGAGCCCTGATTAGGGGGCGGGGCTTCACTGACCAGGGGTCCTATAAAGGTAGCAGCCAGTCAGGCAGCGGCACAGACAGCTGCAGCGGCACTGGAGCTAGCAAACAGAGCTGTAAACAGGGGAGTTTGAGAGGGAGTGCTGTTGGAGGAGAAGGTATTTGTGTGTGTGTTTGGAATTGTATTGGCAGTAACTGTATGTTTAGAGGCTTGGAGGGTCTTTGTGCTGGGAGAGAAGCTGAGCCCTGATTAGGGGGTGGGGCTTCACTGACTAGGGGTCCTATAAAGGTAGCAGCCAGTCAGGCAGCAGCACAGGAGCTAGCAAACAGAGCTGTAAACAGGGGAGTTTGAGTGGGAGTTCTGTTGGAGGAGAAGGTATTTGTGTGTGTGTTTGGTTTTGTGTTGGTGGTATCTGTATGTGTAGAGGCTTGGAGGGGCTTTGTGCTGGGAGAGAAGCTGAGCCCTGATTAGGGGGCGGGGCTTCACTGACTAGGGGTCCTATAAAGGTAGCAGCCAGTCAGGCAGCGGCACAGGAGCTAGCAAACAGAGCTGTAAACAGGGGAGTTTGAGTGGGAGTTCTGTTGGAGGAGAAGGTATTTGTGTGTGTCTTTGGTTTTGTGTTGGTGGTATCTGTATGTGTAGAGGCTTGGAGGGGCTTTGTGCTGGGAGAGAAACTGAGCCCTGATTAGGGGGCGGGGCTTCACTGACTAGGGGTCCTATAAAGGTAGCAGCCAGTCAGGCAGCGGCACAGGAGCTAGCAAAGAGAGCTGTAAAGAGGGGAGTCTGAGTGGGAGTTCTGTTGGAGGAGAAGTTATTTGTGTGTGTTTGGTTTTGTGTTGGTGGTATCTGTATGTGTAGGGGCTTTGTGCTGAGAGAGAAGCTGAGCCCTGATTAGGGGGCGGGGCTTCACTGACTAGGGGTCCTATAAAGGCAGCAGCCAGTCAGGCAGCGGCACAGACAGCTGCAGTGGCACAGGAGCTAGCAAAGAGAGCTGTAAACAGGGGAGTTTGAGTGGGAGTTCTGTTGGAGGAGAAGGTATTTGTGTGTGTGTTTGGTTTTGTATTGTTGGTATCTGTATGTGTAGAGGCTTGGAGGGGCTTTGTGCTGGGAGCGAAGCTGAGCCCTGATTAGGGGGCGGGGCTTCACTGACTAGGGGTCCTATAAAGGTAGCAGCCAGTCAGGCAGCGGCACAGGAGCTAGCAAACAGAGCTGTAAACAGGGGAGTTTGAGTGGGAGTTCTGTTGGAAGAGAAGGTATTTGTGTGTGTTTGGTTTTGTATTGGTAGTATCTGTATGTGTAGGGTCTTTGTGCGGGGAGAAAAGCTGAGCCCTGATTAGGGGGCGGGGCTTCACTGACTAGGGGTCCTAGAAAGGTAGCAGCCAGTCAGGCAGCGGCACAGGAGCTAGCAAACAGAGCTGTAAACAGGGGAGTATGAGTGGGAGTTGTGTTGGAGGAGAAGGTATTTGTGTGTGTTTGGTTCTGTATTGGTGGTATCTGTATGTGTAGGGGCTTTTTGCTGGGAGAGAAGCTGAGCCCTGATTAGAGTGCAGGGCTTCACTGACCAGGGGTCCTATAAAGGTAGCAGCCAGTCAGGCAGCGGCACAGACAGCTGCAGTGGCACAGGAGCTAGCAAACAGAGCTGTAAACAGGGGAGTTTGAGTGGGAGTTCTGTTGGAGGAGAAGGTATTTGTGTGTGTCTTTGGTTTTGTGTTGGTGGTATCTGTATGTGTAGAGGCTTGGAGGGGCTTTGTGCTGGGAGAGAAGCTGAGCCCTGATTAGGGGGCGGGGCTTCACTGACTAGGGGTCCTATAAAGGTAGCATCCAGTCAGGCAGCGGCACAGGAGCTAGCAAACAGAACTGTAAACAGGGGAGTCTGAGTGGGAGTTCTGTTGGAGGAGAAGGCATTTGTGTGTGTGTTTGGTTTTGTATTGGTAGCATCTGTATGTGTAGGGGCTTTGTGCTGGGAGAGAAGCTGAGCCCTGATTAGGGGGCGGGGCTTCACTGACTAGGGGTCCTATAAAGGTAGCAGCCAGTCAGGCAGCGGCACAGGAGCAAGCAAACAGAGCTGTAAACAGGGGAGTCTGAGTGGGAGTTCTGTTGGAGGAGAAGGCATTTGTGTGTGTGTTTGGTTTTGTATTGGTAGCATCTGTATGTGTAGGGGCTTTGTGCTGGGAGAGAAGCTGAGCCCTGATTAGGGGGCGGGGCTTCACTGACTAGGGGTCCTATAAAGGGAGCAGCCAGTCAGGCGGCGGCACGGACAGCTGCAGCGGCACAGGAGCTAGCAAACAGAGCTGTAAACAGGGGAGTTTGAGTGGGAGTTCTGTTGGAGGAGAAGGTATTTGTGTGTGTGTTTGGTTTTGTGTTGGTGGTATCTGTATGTGTACAGGCTTGGAGGGGCTTTGTGCTGGGAGAAAAGCTGAGCCCTGATTAGGGGGCGGGGCTTCACTGACGAGGGGTCCTATAAAGGAGCAGCCAGTCAGGCAGCGACACAGAAAGCTGCAGCGGTACAGGAGCTAGCAAACAGAGCTGTAAACAGGGGAGTTTGAGTGGGAGTTCTGTTGGAGGAGAAGGTATTTGTGTGTGTTTTTGGTTTTGTATTGGTAGTATCTGTATGTGTAGAGGCTTGGAGGGGCTTTGTGCTGGGAGCGAAGCTGAGCCCTGATTAGGGGGCGGGGCTTCACTGACTAGGGGTCCTATAAAGGTAGCAGCCAGTCAGGCAGCGGCACAGGAGCTAGCAAACAGAGCTGTAAACAGGGGAGTTTGAGTGGGAGTTCTGTTGGAAGAGAAGGTATTTGTGTGTGTTTGGTTTTGTATTGGTAGTATCTGTATGTGTAGGGTCTTTGTGCTGGGAGAAAAGCTGAGCCCTGATTAGGGGGCGGGGCTTCACTGACTAGGGGTCCTAGAAAGGTAGCAGCCAGTCAAGCAGCGGCACAGGAGCTAGCAAACAGAGCTGTAAACAGGGGAGTATGAGTGGGAGTTGTGTTGGAGGAGAAGGTATTTGTGTGTGTTTGGTTCTGTATTGGTGGTATCTGTATGTGTAGGGGCTTTTTGCTGGGAGAGAAGCTGAGCCCTGATTAGCGTGCAGGGCTTCACTGACCAGGGGTCCTAAAAAGGTAGCAGCCAGTCAGGCAGCGGCACAGACAGCTGCAGTGGCACAGGAGCTTGCAAACTGAGCTGTAAACAGGGGAGTTTGAGTGGGAGTTCTGTTGGAGGAGAAGTTATTTGTGTGTGTTTGGTTTTGTGTTGGTGGTATCTGTATGTGTAGGGGCTTTGTGCTGAGAGAGAAGCTGAGCCCTGATTAGGGGGCGGGGCTTCACTGACTAGGGGTCCTATGAAGGCAGCAGCCAGTCAGGCAGCGGCACAGACAGCTGCAGTGGCACAGGAGCTAGCAAAGAGAGCTGTAAACAGGGGAGTTTGAGTGGGAGTTCTGTTGGAGGAGAAGGTATTTGTGTGTGTGTTTGGTTTTGTATTGTTGGTATCTGTATGTGTAGAGGCTTGGAGGGGCTTTGTGCTGGGAGAAAAGCTGAGCCCTGATTAGGGGGCGGGGCTTCACTGACTAGGGGTCCTATAAAGGTAGCAGCCAGTCAGGCAGCGGCACAGACAGCTGCAGCGGCACTGGAGCTAGCAAACAGAGCTGTAAACAGGGGAGTTTGAGAGGGAGTTCTGTTGGAGGAGAAGGCATTTGTGTGTGTGTTTGGTTTTGTATTGGTGGTATCTGTATGTGTAGAGTCTTGGAGGGGCTTTGTGCTGGGAGAGAAGCTGAGCCCTGATTAGGGGGCGGGGCTTCACTGACTAGGGGTCCTATAAAGGTAGCAGCCAGTCAGGCAGCGGCACAGGAGCTAGCAAACAGAGCTGTAAACAGGGGAGTTTGAGTGGGACTTCTGTTGGAGAAGGTATTTGTGTGTGTGTTTGGAATTGTATTGGCAGTATCTGTATGGTTAGAGGCTTGGAGGGTCTTTGTGCTGGGAGCGAAGTTGAGACCTGATTAGGGGGCGGGGCTTTACTGACTAGGGGTCCTATAAAGGTAGCAGCCAGTCAGGCAGCAGCACAGGAGCTAGCAAACAGAGCTGTAAACAGGGGAGTTTGAGTGGGAGTTCTGTTGGAGGAGAAGGTATTTGTGTGTGTGTTTGGTTTTGTGTTGGTGGTATCTGTATGTGTAGAGGCTTGGAGGGGCTTTGTGCTGGGAGAGAAGCTGAGCCCTGATTAGGGGGCGGGGCTTCACTGACTAGGGGTCCTATAAAGGTAGCAGCCAGTCAGGCAGCGGCACAGGAGCTAGCAAACAGAGCTGTAAACAGGGGAGTCTGAGTGGGAGTTCTGTTGGAGGAGAAGGCATTTGTGTGTGTGTTTGGTTTTGTATTGGTAGCATCTGTATGTGTAGGGGCTTTGTGCTGGGAGAGAAGCTGAGCCCTGATTAGGGGGCGGGGCTTCACTGACTAGGGGTCCTATAAAGGGAGCAGCCAGTCAGGCAGCGGCACAGACAGCTGCAGTGGCACAGGAGCTAGCAAAGAGAGCTGTAAACAGGGGAGTTTGAGTGGGAGTTCTGTTGGAGGAGAAGGTATTTGTGTGTGTGTTTGGTTTTGTATTGTTGGTATCTGTATGTGTAGAGGCTTGGAGGGGCTTTGTGCTGGGAGAAAAGCTGAGCCCTGATTAGGGGGCGGGGCTTCACTGACGAGGGGTCCTATAAAGGGAGCAGCCAGTCAGGCAGCGACACAGAAAGCTGCAGCGGTACAGGAGCTAGCAAACAGAGCTGTAAACAGGGGAGTTTGAGTGGGAGTTCTGTTGGAGGAGAAGGTATTTGTGTGTGTTTTTGGTTTTGTATTGGTAGTATCTGTATGTGTAGAGGCTTGGAGGGGCTTTGTGCTGGGAGCGAAGCTGAGCCCTGATTAGGGGGCGGGGCTTCACTGACTAGGGGTCCTATAAAGGTAGCAGCCAGTCAGGCAGCGGCACAGGAGCTAGCAAACAGAGCTGTAAACAGGGGAGTTTGAGTGGGAGTTCTGTTGGAAGAGAAGGTATTTGTGTGTGTTTGGTTTTGTATTGGTAGTATGTGTATGTGTAGGGTCTTTGTGCTGGGAGAGAAGCTGAGCCCTGATTAGGGGGCGGGGCTTCACTGACTAGGGGTCCTAGAAAGGTAGCAGCCAGTCAGGCAGCGGCACAGGAGCTAGCAAACAGAGCTGTAAACAGGGGAGTATGAGTGGGAGTTGTGTTGGAGGAGAAGGTATTTGTGTGTGTTTGGTTCTGTATTGGTGGTATCTGTATGTGTAGGGGCTTTTTGCTGGGAGAGAAGCTGAGCCCTGATTAGCATGCAGGGCTTCACTGACCAGGGGTCCTATAAAGGTAGCAGCCAGTCAGGCAGCGGCACAGACAGCTGCAGTTGCACAGGAGCTTGCAAACTGAGCTGTAAACAGGGGAGTTTGAGTGGGAGTTCTGTTGGAGGAGAAGTTATTTGTGTGTGTTTGGTTTTGTGTTGGTGGTATCTGTATGTGTAGGGGCTTTGTGCTGAGAGAGAAGCTGAGCCCTGATTAGGGGGCGGGGCTTCACTGACTAGGGGTCCTATAAAGGCAGCAGCCAGTCAGGCAGCGGCACAGACAGCTGCAGTGGCACAGGAGCTAGCAAAGAGAGCTGTAAACAGGGGAGTTTGAGTGGGAGTTCTGTTGGAGGAGAAGGTATTTGTGTGTGTGTTTGGTTTTGTATTGTTGGTATCTGTATGTGTAGAGGCTTGGAGGGGCTTTGTGCTGGGAGAAAAGCTGAGCCCTGATTAGGGGGCGGGGCTTCACTGACGAGGGGTCCTATAAAGGGAGCAGCCAGTCAGGCAGCGACACAGAAAGCTGCAGTGGTACAGGAGCTAGCAAACAGAGCTGTAAACAAAGGAGTTTGAGTGGGAGTTCTGTTGGAGGAGAAGGTATTTGTGTGTGTGTTTGGAATTGTATTGGCAGTAACTGTATGTTTAGAGGCTTGGAGGGTCTTTGTGCTGGGAGAGAAGCTGAGCCCTGATTAGGGGGTGGGGCTTCACTGACTAGGGGTCCTATAAAGGTAGCAGCCAGTCAGGCAGCAGCACAGGAGCTAGCAAACAGAGCTGTAAACAGGGGAGTTTGAGTGGGAGTTCTGTTGGAGGAGAAGGTATTTGTGTGTGTGTTTGGTTTTGTGTTGGTGGTATCTGTATGTGTAGAGGCTTGGAGGGGCTTTGTGCTGGGAGAGAAGCTGAGCCCTGATTAGGGGGCGGGGCTTCACTGACTAGGGGTCCTATAAAGGTAGCAGCCAGTCAGGCAGCGGCACAGGAGCTAGCAAACAGAGCTGTAAACAGGGGAGTTTGAGTGGGACTTCTGTTGGAGGAGAAGGTATTTGTGTGTGTGTTTGGAATTGTATTGGCAGTATCTGTATGGTTAGAGGCTTGGAGGGTCTTTGTGCTGGGAGCGAAGCTGAGCCCTGATTAGGGGGCGGGGCTTCACTGACTAGGGGTCCTATAAAGGTAGCAGCCAGTCAGGCAGCAGCACAGGAGCTAGCAAACAGAGCTGTAAACAGGGGAGTTTGAGTGGGAGTTCTGTTGGAGGAGAAGGTATTTGTGTGTGTGTTTGGTTTTGTGTTGGTGGTATCTGTATGTGTAGAGGCTTGGAGGGGCTTTGTGCTGGGAGAGAAGCTGAGCCCTGATTAGGGGGCGGGGCTTCACTGACAAAGGGTCCTATAAAGGTAGCAGCTAGTCAGGCAGCGGCACAGGAGCTAGCAAACAGAGCTGTAAACAGGGGAGTCTGAGTGGGAGTTCTGTTGGAGGAGAAGGCATTTGTGTGTGTGTTTGGTTTTGTATTGGTAGCATCTGTATGTGTAGGGGCTTTGTGCTGGGAGAGAAGCTGAGCCCTGATTAGGGGGCGGGGCTTCACTGACTAGGGGTCCTATAAAGGGAGCAGCCAGTCAGGCAGCGGCACAGGAGCTAGCAAACAGAGCTGTAAACAGGGGAGTTTGAGTGGGAGTTCTGTTGGAAGAGAAGGTATTTGTGTGTGTGTTTGGTTTTGTATTGTTGGTATCTGTATGTGTAGAGGCTTGGAGGGGCTTTGTGCTGGGAGAAAAGCTGAGCCCTGATTAGGGGGCGGGGCTTCACTGACGAGGGGTCCTATAAAGGGAGCAGCCAGTCAGGCAGCGACACAGAAAGCTGCAGCGGTACAGGAGCTAGCAAACAGAGTTGTAAACAGGGGAGTTTGAGTGGGAGTTCTGTTGGAGGAGAAGGTATTTGTGTGTGTTTTTGGTTTTGTATTGGTAGTATCTGTATGTGTAGAGGCTTGGAGGGGCTTTGTGCTGGGAGCGAAGCTGAGCCCTGATTAGGGGGCGGGGCTTCACTGACTAGGGGTCCTATAAAGGTAGCAGCCAGTCAGGCAGCGGCACAGGAGCTAGCAAACAGAGCTGTAAACAGGGGAGTTTGAGTGGGAGTTCAGTTGGAAGAGAAGGTATTTGTGTGTGTTTGGTTTTGTATTGGTAGTATGTGTATGTGTAGGGTCTTTGTGCTGGGAGAAAAGCTGAGCCCTGATTAGGGGGCGGGGCTTCACTGACTAGGGGTCCTAGAAAGGTAGCAGCCAGTCAGGCAGCGGCACAGGAGCTGGCAAACAGAGCTGTAAACAGGGGAGTTTGAGTGGGACTTCTGTTGGAGGAGAAGGTATTTGTGTGTGTGTTTGGAATTGTATTGGCAGTATCTGTATGGTTAGAGGCTTGGAGGGTCTTTGTGCTGGGAGCGAAGCTGAGCCCTGATTAGGGGGCGGGGCTTCACTGACTAGGGGTCCTATAAAGGTAGCAGCCAGTCAGGCAGCGGCACAGGAGCTAGCAAACAGAGCTGTAAACAGGGGAGTTTGAGTGGGACTTCTGTTGGAGGAGAAGGCATTTGTGTGTGTGTTTGGTTTTGTATTGGTAGTATCTGTATGTGTAGGGTCTTTGTGCGGGGAGAAAAGCTGAGCCCTGATTAGGGGGCGGGGCTTCACTGACTAGGGGTCCTAGAAAGGTAGCAGCCAGTCAGGCAGCGGCACAGGAGCTAGCAAACAGAGCTGTAAACAGGGGAGTATGAGTGGGAGTTCTGTTGGAGGAGAAGGTATTTGTGTGTGTTTGGTTCTGTATTGGTGGTATCTGTATGTGTAGGGGCTTTTTGCTGGGAGAGAAGCTGAGCCCTGATTAGTGTGCAGGGCTTCACTGACCAGGGGTCCTATAAAGGTAGCAGCCAGTCAGGCAGCGGCACAGACAGCTGCAGTGGCACAGGAGCTTGCAAACTGAGCTGTAAACAGGGGAGTTTGAGTGGGAGTTCTGTTGGAGGAGAAGGTATTTGTGTTTGTTTGGTTTTGTATTGGTAGTATCTGTATGTGTAGAGGCTTGGAGGGGCTTTGTGCTGGGAGAGAAGCTGAGCCCTGATTAGGGGGCGGGGCTTCACTGACTAGGGGTCCTATAAAGGTAGCAGCCAGTCAGGCAGCGGCACAGACAGCTGCAGCGGCACTGGAGCTAGCAAACAGAGCTGTAAACAGGGGAGTTTGAGAGGGAGTTCTGTTGGAGGAGAAGGCATTTGTGTGTGTGTTTGGTTTTGTATTGGCAGTATCTGTATGTTTAGAGGCTTTGTGCTGGGAGAGAAGCTGAGCCCTGATTAGGGGGCGGGGCTTCACTGACTAGGGGTCCTATAAAGGGAGCAGCCAGTCAGGCAGCTGCACAGACAGCTGCAGCGGTACAGGAGCTAGCAAAGAGAGCTGTAAACAGGGGAGTTTGAATGGGAGTTCTGTTCGAGGAGAAGGTATTTGTGTGTGTTTGGTTTTGTGTTGGTGTTATCTGTATGTGTAGGGGCTTTGTGCTGGGAGAGAAGCTGAGCCCTGATTAGGGGGCGGGGATTCACTGACTAGGGGTTCTATAAAGGCAGCAGCCAGTCAGGCAGCGGCACAGACAGCTGCAGTGGCACAGGAGCTAGCAAAGAGAGCTGTAAACAGGGGAGTTTGAGTGGGAGTTCTGTTGGAGGAGAAGGTATTTGTGTGTGTGTTTGGTTTTGTGTTGGTGGTATCTGTATGTGTAGAGGCTTGGAGGGGCTTTGTGCTGGGAGAGAAGCTGAGCCCTGATTAGGGGGCGGGGCTTCACTGACGAGGGGTCCTATAAAGGGAGCAGCCAGTCAGGCAGCAACACAGACAGCTGCAGCGGTACAGGAGCTAGCAAACAGAGCTGTAAATAGGGGACTTTGAGTGGGAGTTCTGTTGGAGGAGAAGCTATTTGTGTGTGTGTTTGGTTTTGTATTGGTAGTATCTGTATGTGTAGAGGCTTGGAGGGGCTTTGTGCTGGGAGCGAAGCTGAGCCCTGATTAGGGGGCGGGGCTTCACTGACTAGGGGTCCTATAAAGGTAGCAGCCAGTCAGGCAGCGGCACAGGAGCTAGCAAACAGAGCTGTAAACAGGGGAGTCTGAGTGGGAGTTCTGTTGGAGGAGAAGGCATTTGTGTGTGTGTTTGGTTTTCTATTGGTAGCATCTGTATGTGTAGGGGCTTTGTGCTGGGAGAGAAGCTGAGCCCTGATTGGGGGGCGGGGCTTCACTGACGAGGGGTCCTATAAAGGGAGCAGCCAGTCAGGCAGCGACACAGACAGCTGCAGCGGTACAGGAGCTAGCAAACAGAGCTGTAAACAGGGGAGTTTGAGTGGGAGTTCTGTTGGAGGAGAAGGTGTTTGTGTGTGTCTGGTTTTGTATTGGAAGTATTTGTATGTGTAGAGGCTTGGAGGGGCTTTGTGCTGGGAGAGAAGCTGAGCCCTGATTAGGGGGCGGGGCTTCCCTGACTAGGGGTCCTATAAAGGTAGCAGCCAGTCAGGCAGCGGCACAGACATCTGCAGCGGCACTGGAGCTAGCAAATAGAGCTGTAAACAGGGGAGTTTGAGTGGGAGTTCTCTTTGAGGAGAAGGTATTTCTGTGTGTGTTTGGTTTTGTATTGGTGGTATCTGTATGTGTATAGGCTTGGAGGGGCTTTGTGCTGGGAGAGAAGCTGAGCCCTGATTAGGGGGCGTGGCTTCACTGACGAGGGGTCCTATAAAGGGAGCAGCCAGTCAGGCAGCGGCACAGATATCTGCAGCGGCACTGGAGCTGGCAAATAGAGCTGTAAAGAGGGGAGTTTGAGTGGGAGTTCTGTTGGAGGAGAAGGTATTTGTGTGTGTTTGGTTTTGTATTGGTGGTATCTGTATGTGTAGGGGCTTTGTGCTGGGAGAGAAGCTGAGCCCTGATTGGGGGCGGGGCTTCACTGACTAGGGGTCCTATAAAGGGAGCAGCCAGTCAGGCAGCTGGACAGACAGCTGCAGCGATACAGGGGCTAGCAAACAGAGCTGTAAACAGGGGAGTTTGAGTGGGAGTTCTGTTGGAGGAGAAGGTATTTGTGTGTGTTTGGTTTTATGTTGGTGGTATCTGTATGTGTAGGGGCTTTGTGCTGGGAGAGAAGCTGAGCCCTGATTAGGGGGCGGGGCTTCACTGACTACGGGTCCTATAAAGGCAGCAGCCAGTCAGGCAGCGGCACAGACAGCTGCAGTGGCACAGGAGCTAGCAAAGAGAGATGTAAACAGGGGACTTTGAGTGGGAGTTCTGTTGGAGGAGAAGCTATTTGTGTGTGTGTTTGGTTTTGTATTGGTGGTATCTGTATGTGTAGAGGCTTGGAGGGGCTTTGTGCTGGGAGAGAAGCTGAGCGCTGATTAGGGGGCGGGGCTTCACTGACGAGGGGTCCTATAAAGGGAGCAGCCAGTCAGGCAGCTACACAGACAGCTGCAGCGGTACAGGAGCTAGCAAACAGAGCTGTAAATAGGGGACTTTGAGTGGGAGTTCTGTTGGAGGAGAAGCTATTTGTGTGTGTGTTTGGTTTTGTATTGGTAGTATCTGTATGTGTAGAAGCTTGGAGGGGCTTTGTGCTGGGAGCGAAGCTGAGACCTGATTAGGGGGCGGGGCTTCACTGACTAGGGGTCCTATAAAGGTAGCAGCCAGTCAGGCAGCGGCACAGGAGCTAGCAAACAGAGCTGTAAACAGGGGAGTCTGAGTGGGAGTTCTGTTGGAGGAGAAGGCATTTGTGTGTGTGTTTGGTTTTCTATTGGTAGCATCTGTATGTGTAGGGGCTTTGTGCTGGGAGAGAAGCTGAGCCCTGATTGGGGGGCGGGGCTTCACTGACGAGGGGTCCTATAAAGGGAGCAGCCAGTCAGGCAGCGACACAGACAGCTGCAGCGGTACAGGAGCTAGCAAACAGAGCTGTAAACAGGGGAGTTTGAGTGGGAGTTCTGTTGGAGGAGAAGGTGTTTGTGTGTGTTTGGTTTTGTATTGGTAGTATCTGTATGTGTAGAGGCTTTGTGCTGGGAGAGAAGCTGAGCCCTGATAAGGGGGCGGGGCTTCACTGACTAGGCGTCCTATAAAGGTAGCAGCCAGTCAGGCAGCGGCACAGCAGCTAGCAAACAGTGCTGTAACCACGGGAGTTTGAGTGGGAGTTCTGTTGGAGGAGAAGGTATATGTGTGTGTTTGGTTTCGTATTGGTAGTATCTGTATGTGTAGAGGCTTGGAGCGGCTTTGTGCTGGGAGAAAAGCTGACCCCTGATTAGGGGGCGGGGCTTCACTGACTAGGGGTCCTATAAAGGTAGCAGCCAGTAAGGCAGCGGCACAGACAGCTGCAGCGGCACAGGAGCTAGCAAACAGAGCTGTAAACAGGGGAGTTTGAGTGGGAGTTCTGTTGGAGGAGAAGGTATTTGTGTGTGTCTGGTTTTGTATTGGTAGTATTTGTATGTGTAGGGGCTTGGAGGGGCTTTGTGCTGGGAGAGAAGCTGAGCCCTGATTAGGGGGCGGGGCTTCCCTGACTAGGGGTGCTATAAAGGTAGCAGCCAGTCAGGCAGCGGCACAGACATCTGCAGCGGCACTGGAGCTAGCAAATAGAGCTGTAAACAGGGGAGTTTGAGTGGGAGTTCTCTTTGAGGAGAAGGTATTTCTGTGTGTGTTTGGTTTTGTATTGGTGGTATCTGTATGTGTATAGGCTTGGAGGGGCTTTGTGCTGGGAGAGAAGCTGAGCCCTGATTAGGGGGCGTGGCTTCACTGACGAGGGGTCCTATAAAGGGAGCAGCCAGTCAGGCAGCGGCACAGACATCTGCAGCGGCACTGGAGCTAGCAAATAGAGCTGTAAAGAGGGGAGTTTGAGTGGGAGTTCTGTTGGAGGAGAAGGTATTTGTGTGTGTTTGGTTTTGTATTGGTGGTACCTGTATGTGTAGGGGCTTTGTGCTGAGAGAGAAGCTGAGCCCTGATTAGGGGGCGGGGCTTCACTGACGAGGGGTCCTATAAAGGGAGCAGCCAGTCAGGCAGCGACACAGAAAGCTGCAGTGGTACAGGAGCTAGCAAACAGAGCTGTAAACAGGGGAGTTTGAGTGGGAGTTCTGTTGGAAGAGAAGGTATTTGTGTGTGTTTGGTTTTGTATTGGTAGTATCTGTATGTGTAGGGTCTTTGTGCGGGGAGAAAAGCTGAGCCCTGATTAGGGGGCGGGGCTTCACTGACTAGGGGTCCTAGAAAGGTAGCAGCCAGTCAGGCAGCGGCACAGGAGCTAGCAAACAGAGCTGTAAACAGGGGAGTATGAGTGGGAGTTCTGTTGGAGGAGAAGGTATTTGTGTGTGTTTGGTTCTGTATTGGTGGTATCTGTATGTGTAGGGGCTTTTTGCTGGGAGAGAAGCTGAGCCCTGATTAGAGTGCAGGGCTTCACTGACCAGGGGTCCTATAAAGGTAGCAGCCAGTCAGGCAGCGGCACAGACAGCTGCAGTGGCACAGGAGCTTGCAAACTGAGCTGTAAACAAAGGAGTTTGAGTGGGAGTTCTGTTGGAGGAGAAGGTATTTGTGTTTGTTTGGTTTTGTATTGGTAGTATCTGTATGTGTAGAGGCTTGGAGGGGCTTTGTGCTGGGAGAGAAGCTGAGCCCTGATTAGGGGGCGGGGCTTCACTGACTAGGGGTCCTATAAAGGTAGCAGCCAGTCAGGCAGCGGCACAGACAGCTGCAGCGGCACTGGAGCTAGCAAACAGAGCTGTAAACAGGGGAGTTTGAGAGGGAGTTCTGTTGGAGGAGAAGGTATTTGTGTGTGTGTTTGGAATTGTATTGGCAGTAACTGTATGTTTAGAGGCTTGGAGGGTCTTTGTGCTGGGAGAGAAGCTGAGCCCTGATTAGGGGGTGGGGCTTCACTGACTAGGGGTCCTATAAAGGTAGCAGCCAGTCAGGCAGCAGCACAGGAGCTAGCAAACAGAGCTGTAAACAGGGGAGTTTGAGTGGGAGTTCTGTTGGAGGAGAAGGTATTTGTGTGTGTGTTTGGTTTTGTGTTGGTGGTATCTGTATGTGTAGAGGCTTGGAGGGGCTTTGTGCTGGGAGAGAAGCTGAGCCCTGATTAGGGGGCGGGGCTTCACTGACTAGGGGTCCTATAAAGGTAGCAGCCAGTCAGGCAGCGGCACAGGAGCTAGCAAACAGAGCTGTAAACAGGGGAGTTTGAGTGGGACTTCTGTTGGAGGAGAAGGTATTTGTGTGTGTGTTTGGAATTGTATTGGCAGTATCTGTATGGTTAGAGGCTTGGAGGGTCTTTGTGCTGGGAGCGAAGCTGAGCCCTGATTAGGGGGCGGGGCTTCACTGACTAGGGGTCCTATAAAGGTAGCAGCCAGTCAGGCAGCAGCACAGGAGCTAGCAAACAGAGCTGTAAACAGGGGAGTTTGAGTGGGAGTTCTGTTGGAGGAGAAGGTATTTGTGTGTGTGTTTGGTTTTGTGTTGGTGGTATCTGTATGTGTAGAGGCTTGGAGGGGCTTTGTGCTGGGAGAGAAGCTGAGCCCTGATTACGGGGCGGGGCTTCACTGACTAGGGGTCCTATAAAGGTAGCAGCCAGTCAGGCAGCGGCACAGACAGCTGCAGCGGCACTGGAGCTAGCAAACAGAGCTGTAAACAGGGGAGTTTGAGAGGGAGTTCTGTTGGAGGAGAAGGTATTTGTGTGTGTGTTTGGAATTGTATTGGCAGTAACTGTATGTTTAGAGGCTTGGAGGGTCTTTGTGCTGGGAGAGAAGCTGAGCCCTGATTAGGGGGTGGGGCTTCACTGACTAGGGGTCCTATAAAGGTAGCAGCCAGTCAGGCAGCAGCACAGGAGCTAGCAAACAGAGCTGTAAACAGGGGAGTTTGAGTGGGAGTTCTGTTGGAGGAGAAGGTATTTGTGTGTGTGTTTGGTTTTGTGTTGGTGGTATCTGTATGTGTAGAGGCTTGGAGGGGCTTTGTGCTGGGAGAGAAGCTGAGCCCTGATTAGGGGGCGGGGCTTCACTGACTAGGGGTCCTATAAAGGTAGCAGCCAGTCAGGCAGCGGCACAGGAGCTAGCAAACAGAGCTGTAAACAGGGGAGTTTGAGTGGGACTTCTGTTGGAGGAGAAGGTATTTGTGTGTGTGTTTGGAATTGTATTGGCAGTATCTGTATGGTTAGAGGCTTGGAGGGTCTTTGTGCTGGGAGCGAAGCTGAGCCCTGATTAGGGGGCGGGGCTTCACTGACTAGGGGTCCTATAAAGGTAGCAGCCAGTCAGGCAGCAGCACAGGAGCTAGCAAACAGAGCTGTAAACAGGGGAGTTTGAGTGGGAGTTCTGTTGGAGGAGAAGGTATTTGTGTGTGTGTTTGGTTTTGTGTTGGTGGTATCTGTATGTGTAGAGGCTTGGAGGGGCTTTGTGCTGGGAGAGAAGCTGAGCCCTGATTAGGGGGCGGGGCTTCACTGACTAGGGGTCCTATAAAGGTAGCAGCGAGTCAGGCAGCGGCACAGGAGCTAGCAAACAGAGCTGTAAACAGGGGAGTCTGAGTGGGAGTTCTGTTGGAGGAGAAGGCATTTGTGTGTTTGGTTTTGTATTGGTAGCATCTGTATGTGTAGGGGCTTTGTGCTGGGAGAGAAGCTGAGCCCTGATTAGGGGGCGGGGCTTCACTGACTAGGGGTCCTATAAAGGGAGCAGCCAGTCAGGCAGCGACACAGAAAGCTGCAGCGGTACAGGAGCTAGCAAACAGAGCTGTAAACAGGGGAGTTTGAGTGGGAGTTCTGTTGGAGGAGAAGGTATTTGTGTGTGTTTTTGGTTTTGTATTGGTAGTATCTGTATGTGTAGGGTCTTTGTGCGGGGAGAAAAGCTGAGCCCTGATTAGGGGGCGGGGCTTCACTGACTAGGGGTCCTAGAAAGGTAGCAGCCAGTCAGGCAGCGGCACAGGAGCTAGCAAACAGAGCTGTAAACAGGGGAGTATGAGTGGGAGTTCTGTTGGAGGAGAAGGTATTTGTGTGTGTTTGGTTCTGTATTGGTGGTATCTGTATGTGTAGGGGCTTTTTGCTGGGAGAGAAGCTGAGCCCTGATTAGTGTGCAGGGCTTCACTGACCAGGGGTCCTATAAAGGTAGCAGCCAGTCAGGCAGCGGCACAGACAGCTGCAGTGGCACAGGAGCTTGCAAACTGAGCTGTAAACAGGGGAGTTTGAGTGGGAGTTCTGTTGGAGGAGAAGGTATTTGTGTTTGTTTGGTTTTGTATTGGTAGTATCTGTATGTGTAGAGGCTTGGAGGGGCTTTGTGCTGGGAGAGAAGCTGAGCCCTGATTAGGGGGCGGGGCTTCACTGACTAGGGGTCCTATAAAGGTAGCAGCCAGTCAGGCAGCGGCACAGACAGCTGCAGCGGCACTGGAGCTAGCAAACAGAGCTGTAAACAGGGGAGTTTGAGAGGGAGTTCTGTTGGAGGAGAAGGCATTTGTGTGTGTGTTTGGTTTTGTATTGGCAGTATCTGTATGTTTAGAGGCTTTGTGCTGGGAGAGAAGCTGAGCCCTGATTAGGGGGCGGGGCTTCACTGACTAGGGGTCCTATAAAGGGAGCAGCCAGTCAGGCAGCTGCACAGACAGCTGCAGCGGTACAGGAGCTAGCAAAGAGAGCTGTAAACAGGGGAGTTTGAATGGGAGTTCTGTTCGAGGAGAAGGTATTTGTGTGTTTGGTTTTGTGTTGGTGTTATCTGTATGTGTAGGGGCTTTGTGCTGGGAGAGAAGCTGAGCCCTGATTAGGGGGCGGGGATTCACTGACTAGGGGTTCTATAAAGGCAGCAGCCAGTCAGGCAGCGGCACAGACAGCTGCAGTGGCACAGGAGCTAGCAAAGAGAGCTGTAAACAGGGGAGTTTGAGTGGGAGTTCTGTTGGAGGAGAAGGTATTTGTGTGTGTGTTTGGTTTTGTGTTGGTGGTATCTGTATGTGTAGAGGCTTGGAGGGGCTTTGTGCTGGGAGAGAAGCTGAGCCCTGATTAGGGGGCGGGGCTTCACTGACGAGGGGTCCTATAAAGGGAGCAGCCAGTCAGGCAGCAACACAGACAGCTGCAGCGGTACAGGAGCTAGCAAACAGAGCTGTAAATAGGGAACTTTGAGTGGGAGTTCTGTTGGAGGAGAAGCTATTTGTGTGTGTGTTTGGTTTTGTATTGGTAGTATCTGTATGTGTAGAGGCTTGGAGGGGCTTTGTGCTGGGAGCGAAGCTGAGCCCTGATTAGGGGGCGGGGCTTCACTGACTAGGGGTCCTATAAAGGTAGCAGCCAGTCAGGCAGCGGCACAGGAGCTAGCAAACAGAGCTGTAAACAGGGGAGTCTGAGTGGGAGTTCTGTTGGAGGAGAAGGCATTTGTGTGTGTGTTTGGTTTTCTATTGGTAGCATCTGTATGTGTAGGGGCTTTGTGCTGGGAGAGAAGCTGAGCCCTGATTGGGGGGCGGGGCTTCACTGACGAGGGGTCCTATAAAGGCAGCAGCCAGTCAGGCAGCGACACAGAAAGCTGCAGCGGTACAGGAGCTAGCAAACAGAGCTGTAAACAGGGGAGTTTGAGTGGGAGTTCTGTTGGAGGAGAAGGTATTTGTGTGTGTTTTTGGTTTTGTATTGGTAGTATCTGTATGTGTAGAGGCTTGGAGGGGCTTTGTGCTGGGAGCGAAGCTGAGCCCTGATTAGGGGGCGGGGCTTCACTGACTAGGGGTCCTATAAAGGTAGCAGCCAGTCAGGCAGCGGCACAGGAGCTAGCAAACAGAGCTGTAAACAGGGGAGTTTGAGTGGGAGTTCTGTTGGAAGAGAAGGTATTTGTGTGTGTTTGGTTTTGTATTGGTAGTATCTGTATGTGTAGGGTCTTTGTGCGGGGAGAAAAGCTGAGCCCTGATTAGGGGGCGGGGCTTCACTGACTAGGGGTCCTAGAAAGGTAGCAGCCAGTCAGGCAGCGGCACAGGAGCTAGCAAACAGAGCTGTAAACAGGGGAGTATGAGCGGGAGTTCTGTTGGAGGAGAAGGTATTTGTGTGTGTTTGGTTTTGTATTGGTAGTATCTGTATGTGTAGGGGCTTTTTGCTGGGAGAGAAGCTGAGCCCTGATTAGTGTGCAGGGCTTCACTGACCAGGGGTCCTATAAAGGTAGCAGCCAGTCAGGCAGCGGCACAGACAGCTGCAGTGGCACAGGAGCTTGCAAACTGAGCTGTAAACAGGGGAGTTTGAGTGGGAGTTCTGTTGGAGGAGAAGGTGTTTGTGTGTGTCTGGTTTTGTATTGGAAGTATTTGTATGTGTAGAGGCTTGGAGGGGCTTTGTGCTGGGAGAGAAGCTGAGCCCTGATTAGGGGGCGGGGCTTCCCTGACTAGGGGTCCTATAAAGGTAGCAGCCAGTCAGGCAGCGGCACAGACATCTGCAGCGGCACTGGAGCTAGCAAATAGAGCTGTAAACAGGGGAGTTTGAGTGGGAGTTCTCTTTGAGGAGAAGGTATTTCTGTGTGTGTTTGGTTTTGTATTGGTGGTATCTGTATGTGTATAGGCTTGGAGGGGCTTTGTGCTGGGAGAGAAGCTGAGCCCTGATTAGGGGGCGTGGCTTCACTGACGAGGGGTCCTATAAAGGGAGCAGCCAGTCAGGCAGCGGCACAGACATCTGCAGCGGCACTGGAGCTGGCAAATAGAGCTGTAAAGAGGGGAGTTTGAGTGGGAGTTCTGTTGGAGGAGAAGGTATTTGTGTGTGTTTGGTTTTGTATTGGTGGTATCTGTATGTGTAGGGGCTTTGTGCTGGGAGAGAAGCTGAGCCCTGATTGGGGGCGGGGCTTCACTGACTAGGGGTCCTATAAAGGGAGCAGCCAGTCAGGCAGCTGGACAGACAGCTGCAGCGATACAGGGGCTAGCAAACAGAGCTGTAAACAGGGGAGTTTGAGTGGGAGTTCTGTTGGAGGAGAAGGTATTTGTGTGTGTTTGGTTTTATGTTGGTGGTATCTGTATGTGTAGGGGCTTTGTGCTGGGAGAGAAGCTGAGCCCTGATTAGGGGGCGGGGCTTCACTGACGAGGGGTCCTATAAAGGGAGCAGCCAGTCAGGCAGCAACACAGACAGCTGCAGCGGTACAGGAGCTAGCAAACAGAGCTGTAAATAGGGGACTTTGAGTGGGAGTTCTGTTGGAGGAGAAGCTATTTGTGTGTGTGTTTGGTTTTGTATTGGTAGTATCTGTATGTGTAGAAGCTTGGAGGGGCTTTGTGCTGGGAGCGAAGCTGAGACCTGATTAGGGGGCGGGGCTTCACTGACTAGGGGTCCTATAAAGGTAGCAGCCAGTCAGGCAGCGGCACAGGAGCTAGCAAACAGAGCTGTAAACAGGGGAGTCTGAGTGGGAGTTCTGTTGGAGGAGAAGGCATTTGTGTGTGTGTTTGGTTTTCTATTGGTAGCATCTGTATGTGTAGGGGCTTTGTGCTGGGAGAGAAGCTGAGCCCTGATTGGGGGGCGGGGCTTCACTGACGAGGGGTCCTATAAAGGGAGCAGCCAGTCAGGCAGCGACACAGACAGCTGCAGCGGTACAGGAGCTAGCAAACAGAGCTGTAAACAGGGGAGTTTGAGTGGGAGTTCTGTTGGAGGAGAAGGTGTTTGTGTGTGTTTGGTTTTGTATTGGTAGTATCTCTATGTGTAGAGGCTTTGTGCTGGGAGAGAAGCTGAGCCCTGATAAGGGGGCGGGGCTTCACTGACTAGGCGTCCTATAAAGGTAGCAGCCAGTCAGGCAGCGGCACAGGAGCTAGCAAACAGAGCTGTAAACAGGGGAGTTTGAGTGGGAGTTCTGTTGGAGGAGAAGGTATTTGTGTGTGTCTGGTTTTGTATTGGTAGTATTTGTATGTGTAGGGGCTTGGAGGGGCTTTGTGCTGGGAGAGAAGCTGAGCCCTGATTAGGGGGCGGGGCTTCCCTGACTAGGGGTCCTATAAAGGTAGCAGCCAGTCAGGCAGCGGCACAGACATCTGCAGCGGCACTGGAGCTAGCAAATAGAGCTGTAAACAGGGGAGTTTGAGTGGGAGTTCTCTTTGAGGAGAAGGTATTTCTGTGTGTGTTTGGTTTTGTATTGGTGGTATCTGTATGTGTATAGGCTTGGAGGGGCTTTGTGCTGGGAGAGAAGCTGAGCCCTGATTAGGGGGCGTGGCTTCACTGACGAGGGGTCCTATAAAGGGAGCAGCCAGTCAGGCAGCGGCACAGACATCTGCAGCGGCACTGGAGCTAGCAAATAGAGCTGTAAAGAGGGGAGTTTGAGTGGGAGTTCTGTTGGAGGAGAAGGTATTTGTGTGTGTTTGGTTTTGTATTGGTGGTATCTGTATGTGTAGGGGCTTTGTGCTGAGAGAGAAGCTGAGCCCTGATTAGGGGGCGGGGCTTCACTGACTAGGGGTCCTATAAAGGCAGCAGCCAGTCAGGCAGCGGCACAGACAGCTGCAGTGGCACAGGAGCTAGCAAAGAGAGCTGTAAACAGGGGAGTTTGAGTGGGAGTTCTGTTGGAGGAGAAGGTATTTGTGTGTGTGTTTGGTTTTGTATTGTTGGTATCTGTATGTGTAGAGGCTTGGAGGGGCTTTGTGCTGGGAGAAAAGCTGAGCCCTGATTAGGGGGCGGGGCTTCACTGACGAGGGGTCCTATAAAGGGAGCAGCCAGTCAGGCAGCGACACAGACAGCTGCAGCGGTACAGGAGCTAGCAAACAGAGCTGTAAATAGGGGACTTTGAGTGGGAGTTCTGTTGGAGGAGAAGCTATTTGTGTGTGTTTGGTTTTGTATTGGTAGTATCTGTATGTGTAGAGGCTTGGAGGGGCTTTGTGCTGGGAGCGAAGCTGAGCCCTGATTAGGGGGCGGGGCTTCACTGACTAGGGGTCCTATAAAGGTAGCAGCCAGTCAGGCAGCGGCACAGAAGCTAGCAAACAGAGCTGTAAACAGGGGAGTTTGAGTGGGAGTTCTGTTGGAAGAGAAGGTAATTGTGTGTGTTTGGTTTTGTATTGGTAGTATCTGTATGTGTAGGGTCTTTGTGCTGGGAGAAAAGCTGAGCCCTGATTAGGGGGCGGGGCTTCACTGACTAGGGGTCCTAGAAAGGTAACAGCCAGTCAGGCAGCGGCACAGGAGCTAGCAAACAGAGCTCTAAACAGGGGAGTATGAGTGGGAGTTCTGTTGGAGGAGAAGGTGTTCGTGTGTGTTTGGTTTTGTATTGGTAGTATCTGTATGTGTAGAGGCTTTGTGCTGGGAGAGAAGCTGAGCCCTGATTAGGGGCGGGGCTTCACTGACTAGGGGTCCTATAAAGGGAGCAGCCAGTCAGGCAGGGGAACAGACAGCTGCAGCGGCACAGGAGCTAGCAAACAGAGCTGTAAACAGGTGAGTTTGAGAGGGAGTTCTGTTAGAGGAGAAGGTATTTGTGTGTTTGGTTTTGTATTGGTAGTGTCTGTATGAGTAGAGGCTTTGTGCTGGGAGAGAATCTGAGCCCTGATTAGGGGGCGGGGCTTCCCTGACTAGGGGTCCTATAAAGGTACCAACCAGTCAGGCAGCGGCACAGAGAGCTGCAGCGGCACTGGAGCTAGCAAATAGAGCTGTAAACAGGGGAGTTTGAGTGCGAGTTCTGTTTGAGGAGAAGGTATTTGTGTGTGTGTTTGGTTTTGTATTGGTGGTATCTGTATTTGTAGAGGCTTGGAGGGGCTTTGTGCTGGGAGAGAAGCTGAGCCCTGATTAGGGGGCGGGGCTTCGCTGACTAGGGGTCCTATGATTGTAGCAGCCAGTCAGGCAGCGTCACAGACAGCTGCAGGGGCACAGGAGCTAGCAAACAGAGCTGTAAACAGGGGAGTTTGAGTGGGAGTTCTGTTGGAGGAGAAGGTATTTGTCCGTGTTTGGTTTTGTATTGGTAGCATCTGTATGTGTAGGGGCTTTGTGCTGGGAGAGAAGCTGAGCCCTGATTAGGGGGCGGGGCTTCACTGACTAGGGGTTCTATAAAGGCAGCAGCCAGTCAGGCAGCGGCACAGACAGCTGCAGTGGCACAGGAGCTAGCAAAGAGAGCTGTAAATAGGGGACTTTGAGTGGGAGTTCTGTTGGAAGAGAAGCTATTTGTGTGTGTTTGGTTTTGTATTGGTAGTATCTGTATGTGTAGAGGCTTGGAGGGGCTTTGTGCTGGGAGCGAAGCTGAGCCCTGATTAGGGGGCGGGGCTTCACTGACTAGGGGTCCTATAAAGGTAGCAGCCAGTCAGGCAGCGGCACAGGAGCTAGCAAACAGAGCTGTAAACAGGGGAGTTTGAGTGGCAGTTCTGGTGGAGGAGAAGGTATTTGTGTGTGTTTGGTTTTGTGTTGGTGGTATCTGTATGTGTAGGGGCTTTGTGCTGGGAGAGAAGCTGAGCCCTGATTAGGGGGCGGGGCTTCACTGACTAGGGGTCCTATGAAGGCAGCAGCCAGTCAGGCAGCGGCACAGACAGCTGCAGTGGCACAGGAGCTAGCAAAGAGAGCTGTAAACAGGGGAGTTTGAGTGGGAGTTCTGTTGGAGGAGAAGGTATTTGTGTGTGTGTTTGGTTTTGTATTGTTGGTATCTGTATGTGTAGAGGCTTGGAGGGGCTTTGTGCTGGGAGAAAAGCTGAGCCCTGATTAGGGGGCGGGGCTTCACTGACTAGGGGTCCTATAAAGGTAGCAGCGAGTCAGGCAGCGGCACAGGAGCTAGCAAACAGAGCTGTAAACAGGGGAGTCTGAGTGGGAGTTCTGTTGGAGGAGAAGGCATTTGTGTGTGTGTTTGGTTTTGTATTGGTAGCATCTGTATGTGTAGGGGCTTTGTGCTGGGAGAGAAGCTGAGCCCTGATTAGGGGGCGGGGCTTCACTGACTAGGGGTCCTATAAAGGTAGCAGCCAGTCAGGCAGCGGCACAGGAGCTAGCAAACAGAGCTGTAAACAGGGGAGTCTGAGTGGGAGTTCTGTTGGAGGAGAAGGCATTTGTGTGTGTGTTTGGTTTTGTATTGGTAGCATCTGTATGTGTAGGGGCTTTGTGCTGGGAGAGAAGCTGAGCCCTGATTAGGGGGCGGGGCTTCACTGACTAGGGGTCCTATAAAGGGAGCAGCCAGTCAGGCGGCGGCACGGACAGCTGCAGCGGCACAGGAGCTAGCAAACAGAGCTGTAAACAGGGGAGTTTGAGTGGGAGTTCTGTTGGAGGAGAAGGTATTTGTGTGTGTTTGGTTTTGTGTTGGTGGTATCTGTATGTGTAGGGGCTTTGTGCTGAGAGAGAAGCTGAGCCCTGATTAGGGGGCGGGGCTTCACTGACTAGGGGTCCTATAAAGGCAGCAGCCAGTCAGGCAGCGGCACAGACAGCTGCAGTGGCACAGGAGCTAGCAAAGAGAGCTGTAAACAGGGGAGTTTGAGTGGGAGTTCTGTTGGAGGAGAAGGTATTTGTGTGTGTGTTTGGTTTTGTATTGTTGGTATCTGTATGTGTAGAGGCTTGGAGGGGCTTTGTGCTGGGAGAAAAGCTGAGCCCTGATTAGGGGGCGGGGCTTCACTGACGAGGGGTCCTATAAAGGGAGCAGCCAGTCAGGCAGCGACACAGAAAGCTGCAGCGGTACAGGAGCTAGCAAACAGAGCTGTAAACAGGGGAGTTTGAGTGGGAGTTCTGTTGGAGGAGAAGGTATTTGTGTGTGTTTTTGGTTTTGTATTGGTAGTATCTGTATGTGTAGAGGCTTGGAGGGGCTTTGTGCTGGGAGCGAAGCTGAGCCCTGATTAGGGGGCGGGGCTTCACTGACTAGGGGTCCTATAAAGGTAGCAGCCAGTCAGGCAGCGGCACAGGAGCTAGCAAACAGAGCTGTAAACAGGGGAGTTTGAGTGGGAGTTCTGTTGGAAGAGAAGGTATTTGTGTGTGTTTGGTTTTGTATTGGTAGTATCTGTATGTGTAGGGTCTTTGTGCTGGGAGAAAAGCTGAGCCCTGATTAGGGGGCGGGGCTTCACTGACTAGGGGTCCTAGAAAGGTAGCAGCCAGTCAGGCAGCGGCACAGGAGCTAGCAAACAGAGCTGTAAACAGGGGAGTATGAGTGGGAGTTGTGTTGGAGGAGAAGGTATTTCTGTGTGTTTGGTTCTGTATTGGTGGTATCTGTATGTGTAGGGGCTTTTTGCTGGGAGAGAAGCTGAGCCCTGATTAGCGTGCAGGGCTTCACTGACCAGGGGTCCTATAAAGGTAGCAGCCAGTCAGGCAGCGGCACAGACAGCTGCAGTGGCACAGGAGCTTGCAAACTGAGCTGTAAACAGGGGAGTTTGAGTGGGAGTTCTGTTGGAGGAGAAGTTATTTGTGTGTGTTTGGTTTTGTGTTGGTGGTATCTGTATGTGTAGGGGCTTTCTGCTGAGAGAGAAGCTGAGCCCTGATTAGCGTGCAGGGCTTCACTGACCAGGGGTCCTATAAAGGTAGCAGCCAGTCAGGCAGCGGCACAGACAGCTGCAGTGGCACAGGAGCTTGCAAACTGAGCTGTAAACAGGGGAGTTTGAGTGGGAGTTCTGTTGGAGGAGAAGGTATTTGTGTGTGTTTGGTTTTGTATTGTTGGTATCTGTATGTGTAGAGGCTTGGAGGGGCTTTGTGCTGGGAGAAAAGCTGAGCCCTGATTAGGGGGCGGGGCTTCACTGACGAGGGGTCCTATAAAGGGAGCAGCCAGTCAGGCAGCGACACAGAAAGCTGCAGTGGTACAGGAGCTAGCAAACAGAGCTGTAAACAAAGGAGTTTGAGTGGGAGTTCTGTTGGAGGAGAAGGTATTTGTGTTTGTTTGGTTTTGTATTGGTAGTATCTGTATGTGTAGAGGCTTGGAGGGGCTTTGTGCTGGGAGAGAAGCTGAGCCCTGATTAGGGGGCGGGGCTTCACTGACTAGGGGTCCTATAAAGGTAGCAGCCAGTCAGGCAGCGGCACAGACAGCTGCAGCGGCACTGGAGCTAGCAAACAGAGCTGTAAACAGGGGAGTTTGAGAGGGAGTTCTGTTGGAGGAGAAGGTATTTGTGTGTGTGTTTGGAATTGTATTGGCAGTAACTGTATGTTTAGAGGCTTGGAGGGTCTTTGTGCTGGGAGAGAAGCTGAGCCCTGATTAGGGGGCGGGGCTTCACTGACGAGGGGTCCTATAAAGGGAGCAGCCAGTCAGGCAGCGACACAGAAAGCTGCAGCGGTACAGGAGCTAGCAAACAGAGCTGTAAACAGGGGAGTTTGAGTGGGAGTTCTGTTGGAGGAGAAGGTATTTGTGTGTGTGTTTGGTTTTGTGTTGGTGGTATCTGTATGTGTAGAGGCTTGGAGGGGCTTTGTGCTGGGAGAGAAGCTGAGCCCTGATTAGGGGGCGGGGCTTCACTGACTAGGGGTCCTATAAAGGTAGCAGCGAGTCAGGCAGCGGCACAGGAGCTAGCAAACAGAGCTGTAAACAGGGGAGTCTGAGTGGGAGTTCTGTTGGAGGAGAAGGCATTTGTGTGTGTGTTTGGTTTTGTATTGGTAGCATCTGTATGTGTAGGGGCTTTGTGCTGGGAGAGAAGCTGAGCCCTGATTAGGGGGCGGGGCTTCACTGACTAGGGGTCCTATAAAGGGAGCAGCCAGTCAGGCAGCGGCACAGGAGCTAGCAAACAGAGCTGTAAACAGGGGAGTTTGAGTGGGAGTTCTGTTGGAAGAGAAGGTATTTGTGTGTGTGTTTGGTTTTGTATTGTTGGTATCTGTATGTGTAGAGGCTTGGAGGGGCTTTGTGCTGGGAGAAAAGCTGAGCCCTGATTAGGGGGCGGGGCTTCACTGACGAGGGGTCCTATAAAGGGAGCAGCCAGTCAGGCAGCGACACAGAAAGCTGCAGCGGTACAGGAGCTAGCAAACAGAGTTGTAAACAGGGGAGTTTGAGTGGGAGTTCTGTTGGAGGAGAAGGTATTTGTGTGTGTTTTTGGTTTTGTATTGGTAGTATCTGTATGTGTAGAGGCTTGGAGGGGCTTTGTGCTGGGAGCGAAGCTGAGCCCTGATTAGGGGGCGGGGCTTCACTGACTAGGGGTCCTATAAAGGTAGCAGCCAGTCAGGCAGCGGCACAGGAGCTAGCAAACAGAGCTGTAAACAGGGGAGTTTGAGTGGGAGTTCTGCTGGAAGAGAAGGTATTTGTGTGTGTTTGGTTTTGTATTGGTAGTATCTGTATGTGTAGGGTCTTTGTGCTGGGAGAAAAGCTGAGCCCTGATTAGGGGGCGGGGCTTCACTGACTAGGGGTCCTAGAAAGGTAGCAGCCAGTCAGGCAGCGGCACAGGAGCTGGCAAACAGAGCTGTAAACAGGGGAGTTTGAGTGGGACTTCTGTTGGAGGAGAAGGTATTTGTGTGTGTGTTTGGAATTGTATTGGCAGTATCTGTATGGTTAGAGGCTTGGAGGGTCTTTGTGCTGGGAGCGAAGCTGAGCCCTGATTAGGGGGCGGGGCTTCACTGACTAGGGGTCCTATAAAGGTAGCAGCCAGTCAGGCAGCGGCACAGGAGCTAGCAAACAGAGCTGTAAACAGGGGAGTTTGAGTGGGACTTCTGTTGGAGGAGAAGGCATTTGTGTGTGTGTTTGGTTTTGTATTGGTAGCATCTGTATGTGTAGGGGCTTTGTGCTGGGAGAGAAGCTGAGCCCTGATTAGGGGGCGGGGCTTCACTGACTAGGGGTCCTATAAAGGCAGCAGCCAGTCAGGCAGCGACACAGAAAGCTGCAGCGGTACAGGAGCTAGCAAACAGAGCTGTAAACAGGGGAGTTTGAGTGGGAGTTCTGTTGGAGGAGAAGGTATTTGTGTGTGTTTTTGGTTTTGTATTGGTAGTATCTGTATGTGTAGAGGCTTGGAGGGGCTTTGTGCTGGGAGCGAAGCTGAGCCCTGATTAGGGGGCGGGGCTTCACTGACTAGGGGTCCTATAAAGGTAGCAGCCAGTCAGGCAGCGGCACAGGAGCTAGCAAACAGAGCTGTAAACAGGGGAGTTTGAGTGGGAGTTCTGTTGGAAGAGAAGGTATTTGTGTGTGTTTGGTTTTGTATTGGTAGTATCTGTATGTGTAGGGTCTTTGTGCGGGGAGAAAAGCTGAGCCCTGATTAGGGGGCGGGGCTTCACTGACTAGGGGTCCTAGAAAGGTAGCAGCCAGTCAGGCAGCGGCACAGGAGCTAGCAAACAGAGCTGTAAACAGGGGAGTATGAGTGGGAGTTCTGTTGGAGGAGAAGGTATTTGTGTGTGTTTGGTTCTGTATTGGTGGTATCTGTATGTGTAGGGGCTTTTTGCTGGGAGAGAAGCTGAGCCCTGATTAGTGTGCAGGGCTTCACTGACCAGGGGTCCTATAAAGGTAGCAGCCAGTCAGGCAGCGGCACAGACAGCTGCAGTGGCACAGGAGCTTGCAAACTGAGCTGTAAACAGGGGAGTTTGAGTGGGAGTTCTGTTGGAGGAGAAGGTATTTGTGTTTGTTTGGTTTTGTATTGGTAGTATCTGTATGTGTAGAGGCTTGGAGGGGCTTTGTGCTGGGAGAGAAGCTGAGCCCTGATTAGGGGGCGGGGCTTCACTGACTAGGGGTCCTATAAAGGTAGCAGCCAGTCAGGCAGCGGCACAGACAGCTGCAGCGGCACTGGAGCTAGCAAACAGAGCTGTAAACAGGGGAGTTTGAGAGGGAGTTCTGTTGGAGGAGAAGGCATTTGTGTGTGTGTTTGGTTTTGTATTGGCAGTATCTGTATGTTTAGAGGCTTTGTGCTGGGAGAGAAGCTGAGCCCTGATTAGGGGGCGGGGCTTCACTGACTAGGGGTCCTATAAAGGGAGCAGCCAGTCAGGCAGCTGCACAGACAGCTGCAGCGGTACAGGAGCTAGCAAAGAGAGCTGTAAACAGGGGAGTTTGAATGGGAGTTCTGTTCGAGGAGAAGGTATTTGTGTGTGTTTGGTTTTGTGTTGGTGTTATCTGTATGTGTAGGGGCTTTGTGCTGGGAGAGAAGCTGAGCCCTGATTAGGGGGCGGGGATTCACTGACTAGGGGTTCTATAAAGGCAGCAGCCAGTCAGGCAGCGGCACAGACAGCTGCAGTGGCACAGGAGCTAGCAAAGAGAGCTGTAAACAGGGGAGTTTGAGTGGGAGTTCTGTTGGAGGAGAAGGTATTTGTGTGTGTTTGGTTTTGTGTTGGTGGTATCTGTATGTGTAGGGGCTTTGTGCTGGGAGAGAAGCTGAGCCCTGATTGGGGGGCGGGGCTTCACTGACGAGGGGTCCTATAAAGGGAGCAGCCAGTCAGGCAGCGACACAGACAGCTGCAGCGGTACAGGAGCTAGCAAACAGAGCTGTAAACAGGGGAGTTTGAGTGGGAGTTCTGTTGGAGGAGAAGGTGTTTGTGTGTGTCTGGTTTTGTATTGGAAGTATTTGTATGTGTAGAGGCTTGGAGGGGCTTTGTGCTGGGAGAGAAGCTGAGCCCTGATTAGGGGGCGGGGCTTCCCTGACTAGGGGTCCTATAAAGGTAGCAGCCAGTCAGGCAGCGGCACAGACATCTGCAGCGGCACTGGAGCTAGCAAATAGAGCTGTAAACAGGGGAGTTTGAGTGGGAGTTCTCTTTGAGGAGAAGGTATTTCTGTGTGTGTTTGGTTTTGTATTGGTGGTATCTGTATGTGTATAGGCTTGGAGGGGCTTTGTACTGGGAGAGAAGCTGAGCCCTGATTAGGGGGCGTGGCTTCACTGACGAGGGGTCCTATAAAGGGAGCAGCCAGTCAGGCAGCGGCACAGACATCTGCAGCGGCACTGGAGCTGGCAAATAGAGCTGTAAAGAGGGGAGTTTGAGTGGGAGTTCTGTTGGAGGAGAAGGTATTTGTGTGTGTTTGGTTTTGTATTGGTGGTATCTGTATGTGTAGGGGCTTTGTGCTGGGAGAGAAGCTGAGCCCTGATTGGGGGCGGGGCTTCACTGACTAGGGGTCCTATAAAGGGAGCAGCCAGTCAGGCAGCTGGACAGACAGCTGCAGCGATACAGGGGCTAGCAAACAGAGCTGTAAACAGGGGAGTTTGAGTGGGAGTTCTGTTGGAGGAGAAGGTATTTGTGTGTGTTTGGTTTTATGTTGGTGGTATCTGTATGTGTAGGGGCTTTGTGCTGGGAGAGAAGCTGAGCCCTGATTAGGGGGCGGGGCTTCACTGACTACGGGTCCTATAAAGGCAGCAGCCAGTCAGGCAGCGGCACAGACAGCTGCAGTGGCACAGGAGCTAGCAAAGAGAGATGTAAACAGGGGACTTTGAGTGGGAGTTCTGTTGGAGGAGAAGCTATTTGTGTGTGTGTTTGGTTTTGTATTGGTGGTATCTGTATGTGTAGAGGCTTGGAGGGGCTTTGTGCTGGGAGAGAAGCTGAGCCCTGATTAGGGGGCGGGGCTTCACTGACGAGGGGTCCTATAAAGGGAGCAGCCAGTCAGGCAGCAACACAGACAGCTGCAGCGGTACAGGAGCTAGCAAACAGAGCTGTAAATAGGGGACTTTGAGTGGGAGTTCTGTTGGAGGAGAAGCTATTTGTGTGTGTGTTTGGTTTTGTATTGGTAGTATCTGTATGTGTAGAAGCTTGGAGGGGCTTTGTGCTGGGAGCGAAGCTGAGACCTGATTAGGGGGTGGGGCTTCACTGACTAGGGGTCCTATAAAGGTAGCAGCCAGTCAGGCAGCGGCACAGGAGCTAGCAAACAGAGCTGTAAACAGGGGAGTCTGAGTGGGAGTTCTGTTGGAGGAGAAGGCATTTGTGTGTGTGTTTGATTTTCTATTGGTAGCATCTGTATGTGTAGGGGCTTTGTGCTGGGAGAGAAGCTGAGCCCTGATTGGGGGGCGGGGCTTCACTGACGAGGGGTCCTATAAAGGGAGCAGCCAGTCAGGCAGCGACACAGACAGCTGCAGCGGTACAGGAGCTAGCAAACAGAGCTGTAAACAGGGGAGTTTGAGTGGGAGTTCTGTTGGAGGAGAAGGTGTTTGTGTGTGTTTGGTTTTGTATTGGTAGTATCTGTATGTGTAGAGGCTTTGTGCTGGGAGAGAAGCTGAGCCCTGATAAGGGGGCGGGGCTTCACTGACTAGGCGTCCTATAAAGGTAGCAGCCAGTCAGGCAGCGGCACAGCAGCTAGCAAACAGTGCTGTAACCACGGGAGTTTGAGTGGGAGTTCTGTTGGAGGAGAAGGTATTTGTGTGTGTCTGGTTTTGTATTGGTAGTATTTGTATGTGTAGGGGCTTGGAGGGGCTTTGTGCTGGGAGAGAAGCTGAGCCCTGATTAGGGGGCGGGGCTTCCCTGACTAGGGGTCCTATAAAGGTAGCAGCCAGTCAGGCAGCGGCACAGACATCTGCAGCGGCACTGGAGCTAGCAAATAGAGCTGTAAACAGGGGAGTTTGAGTGGGAGTTCTCTTTGAGGAGAAGGTATTTCTGTGTGTGTTTGGTTTTGTATTGGTGGTATCTGTATGTGTATAGGCTTGGAGGGGCTTTGTGCTGGGAGAGAAGCTGAGCCCTGATTAGGGGGCGTGGCTTCACTGACGAGGGGTCCTATAAAGGGAGCAGCCAGTCAGGCAGCGGCACAGACATCTGCAGCGGTACTGGAGCTAGCAAATAGAGCTGTAAAGAGGGGAGTTTGAGTGGGAGTTCTGTTGGAGGAGAAGGTATTTGTGTGTGTTTGGTTTTGTATTGGTGGTATCTGTATGTGTAGGGGCTTTGTGCTGAGAGAGAAGCTGAGCCCTGATTAGGTGGCGGGGCTTCACTGACTAGGGGTCCTATAAAGGCAGCAGCCAGTCAGGCAGCGGCACAGACAGCTGCAGTGGCACAGGAGCTAGCAAAGAGAGCTGTAAACAGGGGAGTTTGAGTGGGAGTTCTGTTGGAGGAGAAGGTATTTGTGTGTGTGTTTGGTTTTGTATTGTTGGTATCTGTATGTGTAGAGGCTTGGAGGGGCTTTGTGCTGGGAGAAAAGCTGAGCCCTGATTAGGGGGCGGGGCTTCACTGACGAGGGGTCCTATAAAGGGAGCAGCCAGTCAGGCAGCGACACAGAAAGCTGCAGTGGTACAGGAGCTAGCAAACAGAGCTGTAAACAGGGGAGTTTGAGTGGGAGTTCTGTTGGAAGAGAAGGTATTTGTGTGTGTTTGGTTTTGTATTGGTAGTATCTGTATGTGTAGGGTCTTTGTGCGGGGAGAAAAGCTGAGCCCTGATTAGGGGGCGGGGCTTCACTGACTAGGGGTCCTAGAAAGGTAGCAGCCAGTCAGGCAGCGGCACAGGAGCTAGCAAACAGAGCTGTAAACAGGGGAGTATGAGTGGGAGTTCTGTTGGAGGAGAAGGTATTTGTGTGTGTTTGGTTCTGTATTGGTGGTATCTGTATGTGTAGGGGCTTTTTGCTGGGAGAGAAGCTGAGCCCTGATTAGAGTGCAGGGCTTCACTGACCAGGGGTCCTATAAAGGTAGCAGCCAGTCAGGCAGCGGCACAGACAGCTGCAGTGGCACAGGAGCTTGCAAACTGAGCTGTAAACAAAGGAGTTTGAGTGGGAGTTCTGTTGGAGGAGAAGGTATTTGTGTGTGTGTTTTGTTTTGTATTGGTAGTATCTGTATGTGTAGAGGCTTGGAGGGGCTTTGTGCTGGGAGAGAAGCTGAGCCCTGATTAGGGGGCGGGGCTTCACTGACTAGGGGTCCTATAAAGGTAGCAGCCAGTCAGGCAGCGGCACAGACAGCTGCAGCGGCACTGGAGCTAGCAAACAGAGCTGTAAACAGGGGAGTTTGAGAGGGAGTTCTGTTGGAGGAGAAGGTATTTGTGTGTGTGTTTGGAATTGTATTGGCAGTAACTGTATGTTTAGAGGCTTGGAGGGTCTTTGTGCTGGGAGAGAAGCTGAGCCCTGATTAGGGGGTGGGGCTTCACTGACTAGGGGTCCTATAAAGGTAGCAGCCAGTCAGGCAGCAGCACAGGAGCTAGCAAACAGAGCTGTAAACAGGGGAGTTTGAGTGGGAGTTCTGTTGGAGGAGAAGGTATTTGTGTGTGTGTTTGGTTTTGTGTTGGTGGTATCTGTATGTGTAGAGGCTTGGAGGGGCTTTGTGCTGGGAGAGAAGCTGAGCCCTGATTAGGGGGCGGGGCTTCACTGACTAGGGGTCCTATAAAGGTAGCAGCCAGTCAGGCAGCGGCACAGGAGCTAGCAAACAGAGCTGTAAACAGGGGAGTTTGAGTGGGACTTCTGTTGGAGGAGAAGGTATTTGTGTGTGTGTTTGGAATTGTATTGGCAGTATCTGTATGGTTAGAGGCTTGGAGGGTCTTTGTGCTGGGAGCGAAGCTGAGCCCTGATTAGGGGGCGGGGCTTCACTGACTAGGGGTCCTATAAAGGTAGCAGCCAGTCAGGCAGCAGCACAGGAGCTAGCAAACAGAGCTGTAAACAGGGGAGTTTGAGTGGGAGTTCTGTTGGAGGAGAAGGTATTTGTGTGTGTGTTTGGTTTTGTGTTGGTGGTATCTGTATGTGTAGAGGCTTGGAGGGGCTTTGTGCTGGGAGAGAAGCTGAGCCCTGATTAGGGGGCGGGGCTTCACTGACTAGGGGTCCTATAAAGGTAGCAGCGAGTCAGGCAGCGGCACAGGAGCTAGCAAACAGAGCTGTAAACAGGGGAGTCTGAGTGGGAGTTCTGTTGGAGGAGAAGGCATTTGTGTGTGTGTTTGGTTTTGTATTGGTAGCATCTGTATGTGTAGGGGCTTTGTGCTGGGAGAGAAGCTGAGCCCTGATTAGGGGGCGGGGCTTCACTGACTAGGGGTCCTATAAAGGGAGCAGCCAGTCAGGCAGCGGCACAGGAGCTAGCAAACAGAGCTGTAAACAGGGGAGTTTGAGTGGGAGTTCTGTTGGAAGAGAAGGTATTTGTGTGTGTGTTTGGTTTTGTATTGTTGGTATCTGTATGTGTAGAGGCTTGGAGGGGCTTTGTGCTGGGAGAAAAGCTGAGCCCTGATTAGGGGGCGGGGCTTCACTGACGAGGGGTCCTATAAAGGGAGCAGCCAGTCAGGCAGCGACACAGAAAGCTGCAGCGGTACAGGAGCTAGCAAACAGAGCTGTAAACAGGGGAGTTTGAGTGGGAGTTCTGTTGGAGGAGAAGGTATTTGTGTGTGTTTTTGGTTTTGTATTGGTAGTATCTGTGTGTGTAGAGGCTTGGAGGGGCTTTGTGCTGGGAGCGAAGCTGAGCCCTGATTAGGGGGCGGGGCTTCACTGACTAGGGGTCCTATAAAGGTAGCAGCCAGTCAGGCAGCGGCACAGGAGCTAGCAAACAGAGCTGTAAACAGGGGAGTTTGAGTGGGAGTTCTGTTGGAAGAGAAGGTATTTGTGTGTGTTTGCTTTTGTATTGGTAGTATCTGTATGTGTAGGGTCTTTGTGCTGGGAGAAAAGCTGAGCCCTGATTAGGGGGCGGGGCTTCACTGACTAGGGGTCCTAGAAAGGTAGCAGCCAGTCAGGCAGCGGCACAGGAGCTAGCAAACAGAGCTGTAAACAGGGGAGTTTGAGTGGGACTTCTGTTGGAGGAGAAGGTATTTGTGTGTGTGTTTGGAATTGTATTGGCTGTATCTGTATGGTTAGAGGCTTGGAGGGTCTTTGTGCTGGGAGCGAAGCTGAGCCCTGATTAGGGGGCGGGGCTTCACTGACTAGGGGTCCTATAAAGGTAGCAGCCAGTCAGGCAGCGGCACAGGAGCTAGCAAACAGAGCTGTAAACAGGGGAGTTTGAGTGGGACTTCTGTTGGAGGAGAAGGCATTTGTGTGTGTGTTTGGTTTTGTATTGGTAGCATCTGTATGTGTAGGGGCTTTGTGCTGGGAGAGAAGCTGAGCCCTGATTAGGGGGCGGGGCTTCACTGACTAGGGGTCCTATAAAGGCAGCAGCCAGTCAGGCAGCGACACAGAAAGCTGCAGCGGTACAGGAGCTAGCAAACAGAGCTGTAAACAGGGGAGTTTGAGTGGGAGTTCTGTTGGAGGAGAAGGTATTTGTGTGTGTTTTTGGTTTTGTATTGGTAGTATCTGTATGTGTAGAGGCTTGGAGGGGCTTTGTGCTGGGAGCGAAGCTGAGCCCTGATTAGGGGGCGGGGCTTCACTGACTAGGGGTCCTATAAAGGTAGCAGCCAGTCAGGCAGCGGCACAGGAGCTAGCAAACAGAGCTGTAAACAGGGGAGTATGAGTGGGAGTTCTGTTGGAGGAGAAGGTATTTGTGTGTGTTTGGTTCTGTATTGGTGGTATCTGTATGTGTAGGGGCTTTTTGCTGGGAGAGAAGCTGAGCCCTGATTAGTGTGCAGGGCTTCACTGACCAGGGGTCCTATAAAGGTAGCAGCCAGTCAGGCAGCGGCACAGACAGCTGCAGTGGCACAGGAGCTTGCAAACTGAGCTGTAAACAGGGGAGTTTGAGTGGGAGTTCTGTTGGAGGAGAAGGTATTTGTGTTTGTTTGGTTTTGTATTGGTAGTATCTGTATGTGTAGAGGCTTGGAGGGGCTTTGTGCTGGGAGAGAAGCTGAGCCCTGATTAGGGGGCGGGGCTTCACTGACTAGGGGTCCTATAAAGGTAGCAGCCAGTCAGGCAGCGGCACAGGAGCTAGCAAACAGAGCTGTAAACAGGGGAGTTTGAGTGGGAGTTCTGTTGGAAGAGAAGGTATTTGTGTGTGTTTGGTTTTGTATTGGTAGTATCTGTATGTGTAGGGTCTTTGTGCGGGGAGAAAAGCTGAGCCCTGATTAGGGGGCGGGGCTTCACTGACTAGGGGTCCTAGAAAGGTAGCAGCCAGTCAGGCAGCGGCACAGGAGCTAGCAAACAGAGCTGTAAACAGGGGAGTATGAGTGGGAGTTCTGTTGGAGGAGAAGGTATTTGTGTGTGTTTGGTTCTGTATTGGTGGTATCTGTATGTGTAGGGGCTTTTTGCTGGGAGAGAAGCTGAGCCCTGATTAGTGTGCAGGGCTTCACTGACCAGGGGTCCTATAAAGGTAGCAGCCAGTCAGGCAGCGGCACAGACAGCTGCAGCGGCACTGGAGCTAGCAAACAGAGCTGTAAACAGGGGAGTTTGAGAGGGAGTTCTGTTGGAGGAGAAGGCATTTGTGTGTGTGTTTGGTTTTGTATTGGCAGTATCTGTATGTTTAGAGGCTTTGTGCTGGGAGAGAAGCTGAGCCCTGATTAGGGGGCGGGGCTTCACTGACTAGGGGTCCTATAAAGGGAGCAGCCAGTCAGGCAGCTGCACAGACAGCTGCAGCGGTACAGGAGCTAGCAAAGAGAGCTGTAAACAGGGGAGTTTGAATGGGAGTTCTGTTCGAGGAGAAGGTATTTGTGTGTGTTTGGTTTTGTGTTGGTGTTATCTGTATGTGTAGGGGCTTTGTGCTGGGAGAGAAGCTGAGCCCTGATTAGGGGGCGGGGATTCACTGACTAGGGGTTCTATAAAGGCAGCAGCCAGTCAGGCAGCGGCACAGACAGCTGCAGTGGCACAGGAGCTAGCAAAGAGAGCTGTAAACAGGGGAGTTTGAGTGGGAGTTCTGTTGGAGGAGAAGCTATTTGTGTGTGTGTTTGGTTTTGTGTTGGTGGTATCTGTATGTGTAGAGGCTTGGAGGGGCTTTGTGCTGGGAGAGAAGCTGAGCCCTGATTAGGGGGCGGGGCTTCACTGACTAGGGGTCCTATAAAGGTAGCAGCCAGTCAGGCAGCGGCACAGACAGCTGCAGCGGCACTGGAGCTAGCAAACAGAGCTGTAAACAGGGGAGTTTGAGAGGGAGTTCTGTTGGAGGAGAAGGCATTTGTGTGTGTGTTTGGTTTTGTATTGGCAGTATCTGTATGTTTAGAGGCTTTGTGCTGGGAGAGAAGCTGAGCCCTGATTAGGGGGCGGGGCTTCACTGACTAGGGGTCCTATAAAGGGAGCAGCCAGTCAGGCAGCTGCACAGACAGCTGCAGCGGTACAGGAGCTAGCAAAGAGAGCTGTAAACAGGGGAGTTTGAATGGGAGTTCTGTTCGAGGAGAAGGTATTTGTGTGTGTTTGGTTTTGTGTTGGTGTTATCTGTATGTGTAGGGGCTTTGTGCTGGGAGAGAAGCTGAGCCCTGATTAGGGGGCGGGGATTCACTGACTAGGGGTTCTATAAAGGCAGCAGCCAGTCAGGCAGCGGCACAGACAGCTGCAGTGGCACAGGAGCTAGCAAAGAGAGCTGTAAACAGGGGAGTTTGAGTGGGAGTTCTGTTGGAGGAGAAGGTATTTGTGTGTGTTTGGTTTTGTGTTGGTGGTATCTGTATGTGTAGGGGCTTTGTGCTGGGAGAGAAGCTGAGCCCTGATTGGGGGGCGGGGCTTCACTGACGAGGGGTCCTATAAAGGGAGCAGCCAGTCAGGCAGCGACACAGACAGCTGCAGCGGTACAGGAGCTAGCAAACAGAGCTGTAAACAGGGGAGTTTGAGTGGGAGTTCTGTTGGAGGAGAAGGTGTTTGTGTGTGTCTGGTTTTGTATTGGAAGTATTTGTATGTGTAGAGGCTTGGAGGGGCTTTGTGCTGGGAGAGAAGCTGAGCCCTGATTAGGGGGCGGGGCTTCCCTGACTAGGGGTCCTATAAAGGTAGCAGCCAGTCAGGCAGCGGCACAGACATCTGCAGCGGCACTGGAGCTAGCAAATAGAGCTGTAAACAGGGGAGTTTGAGTGGGAGTTCTCTTTGAGGAGAAGGTATTTCTGTGTGTGTTTGGTTTTGTATTGGTGGTATCTGTATGTGTATAGGCTTGGAGGGGCTTTGTACTGGGAGAGAAGCTGAGCCCTGATTAGGGGGCGTGGCTTCACTGACGAGGGGTCCTATAAAGGGAGCAGCCAGTCAGGCAGCGGCACAGACATCTGCAGCGGCACTGGAGCTGGCAAATAGAGCTGTAAAGAGGGGAGTTTGAGTGGGAGTTCTGTTGGAGGAGAAGGTATTTGTGTGTGTTTGGTTTTGTATTGGTGGTATCTGTATGTGTAGGGGCTTTGTGCTGGGAGAGAAGCTGAGCCCTGATTGGGGGCGGGGCTTCACTGACTAGGGGTCCTATAAAGGGAGCAGCCAGTCAGGCAGCTGGACAGACAGCTGCAGCGATACAGGGGCTAGCAAACAGAGCTGTAAACAGGGGAGTTTGAGTGGGAGTTCTGTTGGAGGAGAAGGTATTTGTGTGTGTTTGGTTTTATGTTGGTGGTATCTGTATGTGTAGGGGCTTTGTGCTGGGAGAGAAGCTGAGCCCTGATTAGGGGGCGGGGCTTCACTGACTACGGGTCCTATAAAGGCAGCAGCCAGTCAGGCAGCGGCACAGACAGCTGCAGTGGCACAGGAGCTAGCAAAGAGAGATGTAAACAGGGGACTTTGAGTGGGAGTTCTGTTGGAGGAGAAGCTATTTGTGTGTGTGTTTGGTTTTGTATTGGTGGTATCTGTATGTGTAGAGGCTTGGAGGGGCTTTGTGCTGGGAGAGAAGCTGAGCCCTGATTAGGGGGCGGGGCTTCACTGACGAGGGGTCCTATAAAGGGAGCAGCCAGTCAGGCAGCAACACAGACAGCTGCAGCGGTACAGGAGCTAGCAAACAGAGCTGTAAATAGGGGACTTTGAGTGGGAGTTCTGTTGGAGGAGAAGCTATTTGTGTGTGTGTTTGGTTTTGTATTGGTAGTATCTGTATGTGTAGAAGCTTGGAGGGGCTTTGTGCTGGGAGCGAAGCTGAGACCTGATTAGGGGGTGGGGCTTCACTGACTAGGGGTCCTATAAAGGTAGCAGCCAGTCAGGCAGCGGCACAGGAGCTAGCAAACAGAGCTGTAAACAGGGGAGTCTGAGTGGGAGTTCTGTTGGAGGAGAAGGCATTTGTGTGTGTGTTTGATTTTCTATTGGTAGCATCTGTATGTGTAGGGGCTTTGTGCTGGGAGAGAAGCTGAGCCCTGATTGGGGGGCGGGGCTTCACTGACGAGGGGTCCTATAAAGGGAGCAGCCAGTCAGGCAGCGACACAGACAGCTGCAGCGGTACAGGAGCTAGCAAACAGAGCTGTAAACAGGGGAGTTTGAGTGGGAGTTCTGTTGGAGGAGAAGGTGTTTGTGTGTGTTTGGTTTTGTATTGGTAGTATCTGTATGTGTAGAGGCTTTGTGCTGGGAGAGAAGCTGAGCCCTGATAAGGGGGCGGGGCTTCACTGACTAGGCGTCCTATAAAGGTAGCAGCCAGTCAGGCAGCGGCACAGCAGCTAGCAAACAGTGCTGTAACCACGGGAGTTTGAGTGGGAGTTCTGTTGGAGGAGAAGGTATTTGTGTGTGTCTGGTTTTGTATTGGTAGTATTTGTATGTGTAGGGGCTTGGAGGGGCTTTGTGCTGGGAGAGAAGCTGAGCCCTGATTAGGGGGCGGGGCTTCCCTGACTAGGGGTCCTATAAAGGTAGCAGCCAGTCAGGCAGCGGCACAGACATCTGCAGCGGCACTGGAGCTAGCAAATAGAGCTGTAAACAGGGGAGTTTGAGTGGGAGTTCTCTTTGAGGAGAAGGTATTTCTGTGTGTGTTTGGTTTTGTATTGGTGGTATCTGTATGTGTATAGGCTTGGAGGGGCTTTGTGCTGGGAGAGAAGCTGAGCCCTGATTAGGGGGCGTGGCTTCACTGACGAGGGGTCCTATAAAGGGAGCAGCCAGTCAGGCAGCGGCACAGACATCTGCAGCGGTACTGGAGCTAGCAAATAGAGCTGTAAAGAGGGGAGTTTGAGTGGGAGTTCTGTTGGAGGAGAAGGTATTTGTGTGTGTTTGGTTTTGTATTGGTGGTATCTGTATGTGTAGGGGCTTTGTGCTGAGAGAGAAGCTGAGCCCTGATTAGGTGGCGGGGCTTCACTGACTAGGGGTCCTATAAAGGCAGCAGCCAGTCAGGCAGCGGCACAGACAGCTGCAGTGGCACAGGAGCTAGCAAAGAGAGCTGTAAACAGGGGAGTTTGAGTGGGAGTTCTGTTGGAGGAGAAGGTATTTGTGTGTGTGTTTGGTTTTGTATTGTTGGTATCTGTATGTGTAGAGGCTTGGAGGGGCTTTGTGCTGGGAGAAAAGCTGAGCCCTGATTAGGGGGCGGGGCTTCACTGACGAGGGGTCCTATAAAGGGAGCAGCCAGTCAGGCAGCGACACAGAAAGCTGCAGTGGTACAGGAGCTAGCAAACAGAGCTGTAAACAGGGGAGTTTGAGTGGGAGTTCTGTTGGAAGAGAAGGTATTTGTGTGTGTTTGGTTTTGTATTGGTAGTATCTGTATGTGTAGGGTCTTTGTGCGGGGAGAAAAGCTGAGCCCTGATTAGGGGGCGGGGCTTCACTGACTAGGGGTCCTAGAAAGGTAGCAGCCAGTCAGGCAGCGGCACAGGAGCTAGCAAACAGAGCTGTAAACAGGGGAGTATGAGTGGGAGTTCTGTTGGAGGAGAAGGTATTTGTGTGTGTTTGGTTCTGTATTGGTGGTATCTGTATGTGTAGGGGCTTTTTGCTGGGAGAGAAGCTGAGCCCTGATTAGAGTGCAGGGCTTCACTGACCAGGGGTCCTATAAAGGTAGCAGCCAGTCAGGCAGCGGCACAGACAGCTGCAGTGGCACAGGAGCTTGCAAACTGAGCTGTAAACAAAGGAGTTTGAGTGGGAGTTCTGTTGGAGGAGAAGGTATTTGTGTGTGTGTTTTGTTTTGTATTGGTAGTATCTGTATGTGTAGAGGCTTGGAGGGGCTTTGTGCTGGGAGAGAAGCTGAGCCCTGATTAGGGGGCGGGGCTTCACTGACTAGGGGTCCTATAAAGGTAGCAGCCAGTCAGGCAGCGGCACAGACAGCTGCAGCGGCACTGGAGCTAGCAAACAGAGCTGTAAACAGGGGAGTTTGAGAGGGAGTTCTGTTGGAGGAGAAGGTATTTGTGTGTGTGTTTGGAATTGTATTGGCAGTAACTGTATGTTTAGAGGCTTGGAGGGTCTTTGTGCTGGGAGAGAAGCTGAGCCCTGATTAGGGGGTGGGGCTTCACTGACTAGGGGTCCTATAAAGGTAGCAGCCAGTCAGGCAGCAGCACAGGAGCTAGCAAACAGAGCTGTAAACAGGGGAGTTTGAGTGGGAGTTCTGTTGGAGGAGAAGGTATTTGTGTGTGTGTTTGGTTTTGTGTTGGTGGTATCTGTATGTGTAGAGGCTTGGAGGGGCTTTGTGCTGGGAGAGAAGCTGAGCCCTGATTAGGGGGCGGGGCTTCACTGACTAGGGGTCCTATAAAGGTAGCAGCCAGTCAGGCAGCGGCACAGGAGCTAGCAAACAGAGCTGTAAACAGGGGAGTTTGAGTGGGACTTCTGTTGGAGGAGAAGGTATTTGTGTGTGTGTTTGGAATTGTATTGGCAGTATCTGTATGGTTAGAGGCTTGGAGGGTCTTTGTGCTGGGAGCGAAGCTGAGCCCTGATTAGGGGGCGGGGCTTCACTGACTAGGGGTCCTATAAAGGTAGCAGCCAGTCAGGCAGCAGCACAGGAGCTAGCAAACAGAGCTGTAAACAGGGGAGTTTGAGTGGGAGTTCTGTTGGAGGAGAAGGTATTTGTGTGTGTGTTTGGTTTTGTGTTGGTGGTATCTGTATGTGTAGAGGCTTGGAGGGGCTTTGTGCTGGGAGAGAAGCTGAGCCCTGATTAGGGGGCGGGGCTTCACTGACTAGGGGTCCTATAAAGGTAGCAGCGAGTCAGGCAGCGGCACAGGAGCTAGCAAACAGAGCTGTAAACAGGGGAGTCTGAGTGGGAGTTCTGTTGGAGGAGAAGGCATTTGTGTGTGTGTTTGGTTTTGTATTGGTAGCATCTGTATGTGTAGGGGCTTTGTGCTGGGAGAGAAGCTGAGCCCTGATTAGGGGGCGGGGCTTCACTGACTAGGGGTCCTATAAAGGGAGCAGCCAGTCAGGCAGCGGCACAGGAGCTAGCAAACAGAGCTGTAAACAGGGGAGTTTGAGTGGGAGTTCTGTTGGAAGAGAAGGTATTTGTGTGTGTGTTTGGTTTTGTATTGTTGGTATCTGTATGTGTAGAGGCTTGGAGGGGCTTTGTGCTGGGAGAAAAGCTGAGCCCTGATTAGGGGGCGGGGCTTCACTGACGAGGGGTCCTATAAAGGGAGCAGCCAGTCAGGCAGCGACACAGAAAGCTGCAGCGGTACAGGAGCTAGCAAACAGAGCTGTAAACAGGGGAGTTTGAGTGGGAGTTCTGTTGGAGGAGAAGGTATTTGTGTGTGTTTTTGGTTTTGTATTGGTAGTATCTGTGTGTGTAGAGGCTTGGAGGGGCTTTGTGCTGGGAGCGAAGCTGAGCCCTGATTAGGGGGCGGGGCTTCACTGACTAGGGGTCCTATAAAGGTAGCAGCCAGTCAGGCAGCGGCACAGGAGCTAGCAAACAGAGCTGTAAACAGGGGAGTTTGAGTGGGAGTTCTGTTGGAAGAGAAGGTATTTGTGTGTGTTTGCTTTTGTATTGGTAGTATCTGTATGTGTAGGGTCTTTGTGCTGGGAGAAAAGCTGAGCCCTGATTAGGGGGCGGGGCTTCACTGACTAGGGGTCCTAGAAAGGTAGCAGCCAGTCAGGCAGCGGCACAGGAGCTAGCAAACAGAGCTGTAAACAGGGGAGTTTGAGTGGGACTTCTGTTGGAGGAGAAGGTATTTGTGTGTGTGTTTGGAATTGTATTGGCTGTATCTGTATGGTTAGAGGCTTGGAGGGTCTTTGTGCTGGGAGCGAAGCTGAGCCCTGATTAGGGGGCGGGGCTTCACTGACTAGGGGTCCTATAAAGGTAGCAGCCAGTCAGGCAGCGGCACAGGAGCTAGCAAACAGAGCTGTAAACAGGGGAGTTTGAGTGGGACTTCTGTTGGAGGAGAAGGCATTTGTGTGTGTGTTTGGTTTTGTATTGGTAGCATCTGTATGTGTAGGGGCTTTGTGCTGGGAGAGAAGCTGAGCCCTGATTAGGGGGCGGGGCTTCACTGACTAGGGGTCCTATAAAGGCAGCAGCCAGTCAGGCAGCGACACAGAAAGCTGCAGCGGTACAGGAGCTAGCAAACAGAGCTGTAAACAGGGGAGTTTGAGTGGGAGTTCTGTTGGAGGAGAAGGTATTTGTGTGTGTTTTTGGTTTTGTATTGGTAGTATCTGTATGTGTAGAGGCTTGGAGGGGCTTTGTGCTGGGAGCGAAGCTGAGCCCTGATTAGGGGGCGGGGCTTCACTGACTAGGGGTCCTATAAAGGTAGCAGCCAGTCAGGCAGCGGCACAGGAGCTAGCAAACAGAGCTGTAAACAGGGGAGTATGAGTGGGAGTTCTGTTGGAGGAGAAGGTATTTGTGTGTGTTTGGTTCTGTATTGGTGGTATCTGTATGTGTAGGGGCTTTTTGCTGGGAGAGAAGCTGAGCCCTGATTAGTGTGCAGGGCTTCACTGACCAGGGGTCCTATAAAGGTAGCAGCCAGTCAGGCAGCGGCACAGACAGCTGCAGTGGCACAGGAGCTTGCAAACTGAGCTGTAAACAGGGGAGTTTGAGTGGGAGTTCTGTTGGAGGAGAAGGTATTTGTGTTTGTTTGGTTTTGTATTGGTAGTATCTGTATGTGTAGAGGCTTGGAGGGGCTTTGTGCTGGGAGAGAAGCTGAGCCCTGATTAGGGGGCGGGGCTTCACTGACTAGGGGTCCTATAAAGGTAGCAGCCAGTCAGGCAGCGGCACAGGAGCTAGCAAACAGAGCTGTAAACAGGGGAGTTTGAGTGGGAGTTCTGTTGGAAGAGAAGGTATTTGTGTGTGTTTGGTTTTGTATTGGTAGTATCTGTATGTGTAGGGTCTTTGTGCGGGGAGAAAAGCTGAGCCCTGATTAGGGGGCGGGGCTTCACTGACTAGGGGTCCTAGAAAGGTAGCAGCCAGTCAGGCAGCGGCACAGGAGCTAGCAAACAGAGCTGTAAACAGGGGAGTATGAGTGGGAGTTCTGTTGGAGGAGAAGGTATTTGTGTGTGTTTGGTTCTGTATTGGTGGTATCTGTATGTGTAGGGGCTTTTTGCTGGGAGAGAAGCTGAGCCCTGATTAGTGTGCAGGGCTTCACTGACCAGGGGTCCTATAAAGGTAGCAGCCAGTCAGGCAGCGGCACAGACAGCTGCAGCGGCACTGGAGCTAGCAAACAGAGCTGTAAACAGGGGAGTTTGAGAGGGAGTTCTGTTGGAGGAGAAGGCATTTGTGTGTGTGTTTGGTTTTGTATTGGCAGTATCTGTATGTTTAGAGGCTTTGTGCTGGGAGAGAAGCTGAGCCCTGATTAGGGGGCGGGGCTTCACTGACTAGGGGTCCTATAAAGGTAGCAGCCAGTCACGCAGCGGCACAGACAGCTGCATTGGCACAGGAGCTAGCAAACAGAGCTGTAAACAGGGGAGTTTGAGTGGGAGTTCTGTTGGAGGAGAAGGTATTTGTGTGTGTTTGGTTTTGTGTTGGTAGTATCTGTATGTGTAGAGGCTTTGTGCTGGGAGAGAAGCTGAGCCCTGATTAGGGGGCGGGGCTTCACTGACTAGGGGTCCTATAAAGGCAGCAGCCAGTCAGGCAGCGGCACAGACAGCTGCAGTGGCACAGGAGCTAGCAAAGAGAGCTGTAAACAGGGGAGTTTGAGTGGGAGTTCTGTTGGAGGAGAAGGTATTTGTGTGTGTGTTTGGTTTTGTGTTGTTGGTATCTGTATGTGTAGAGGCTTGGAGGGGCTTTGTGCTGGGAGAAAAGCTGAGCCCTGATTAGGGGGCGGGGCTTCACTGACGAGGGGTCCTATAAAGGGAGCAGCCAGTCAGGCAGCGACACAGACAGCTGCAGCGGTACAGGAGCTAGCAAACAGAGCTGTAAATAGGGGACTTTGAGTGGGAGTTCTGTTGGAGGAGAAGCTATTTGTGTGTGTTTGGTTTTGTATTGGTAGTATCTGTATGTGTAGAGGCTTGGAGGGGCTTTGTGCTGGGAGCGAAGCTGAGCCCTGATTAGGGGGCGGGGCTTCACTGACTAGGGGTCCTATAAAGGTAGCAGCCAGTCAGGCAGCGGCACAGAAGCTCGGAAACAGAGCTGTAAACAGGGGAGTTTGAGTGGGAGTTCTGTTGGAAGAGAAGGTAATTGTGTGTGTTTGGTTTTGTATTGGTAGTATCTGTATGTGTAGGGTCTTTGTGCTGGGAGAAAAGCTGAGCCCTGATTAGGGGGCGGGGCTTCACTGACTAGGGGTCCTAGAAAGGTAACAGCCAGTCAGGCAGCGGCACAGAGAGCTGCAGCGGCACTGGAGCTAGCAAATAGAGCTGTAAACAGGGGAGTTTGAGTGGGAGTTCTGTTTGAGGAGAAGGTATTTGTGTGTGTGTTTGGTTTTGTATTGGTGGTATCTGTATTTGTAGAGGCTTGGAGGGGCTTTGTGCTGGGAGAGAAGCTGAGCCCTGATTAGGGGGCGGGGCTTCGCTGACTAGGGGTCCTATGATTGTAGCAGCCAGTCAGGCAGCGTCACAGACAGCTGCAGGGGCACAGGAGCTAGCAAACAGAGCTGTAAACAGGGGAGTTTGAGTGGGAGTTCTGTTGGAGGAGAAGGTATTTGTCCGTGTTTGGTTTTGTATTGGTAGCATCTGTATGTGTAGGGGCTTTGTGCTGGGAGAGAAGCTGAGCCCTGATTAGGGGGCGGGGCTTCACTGACTAGGGGTTCTATAAAGGCAGCAGCCAGTCAGGCAGCGGCACAGACAGCTGCAGTGGCACAGGAGCTAGCAAAGAGAGCTGTAAATAGGGGACTTTGAGTGTGAGTTCTGTTGGAAGAGAAGCTATTTGTGTGTGTTTGGTTTTGTATTGGTAGTATCTGTATGTGTAGAGGCTTGGAGGGGCTTTGTGCTGGGAGCGAAGCTGAGCCCTGATTAGGGGGCGGGGCTTCACTGACTAGGGGTCCTATAAAGGGAGCAGCCAGTCAGGCAGCGACACAGACAGCTGCAGCGGTACAGGAGCTAGCAAACAGAGCTGTAAACAGGGGAGTTTGAGTGGGAGTTCTGTTGGAGGAGAAGGTATTTGTGTGTGTTTGGTTTTGTATTGGTGGTATCTGTATGTGTAGGGGCTTTGTGCTGCGAGAGAAGCTGAGCCCTGATTAGGGGGCGGGGCTTCACTGACTAGGGGTCCTATAAAGGGAGCAGCCAGTCAGGCAGCTGCACAGACAGCTGCAGCGGTACAGGAGCTAGCAAACAGAGCTGTAAACAGGGGAGTTTGAGTGGGAGTTCTGTTGGAAGAGAAGGTATTTGTGTGTGTTTGGTTTTTTATTGGTAGTATCTGTATTTGTAGGGTCTTTGTGCTGGGAGAAAAGCTGAGCCCTGATTAGGGGGCGGGGCTTCACTGACTAGGGTTCCTATAAAGGTAGCAGCCAGTCAGGCAGCGGCACAGGAGCTAGCAAACAGAGCTGTAAACAGGGGAGTTTGAGTGGGACTTCTGTTGGAAGAGAAGGTATTTGTGTGTGTTTGGTTTTGTATTGGTAGTATCTGTATGTGTAGGGGCTTTGTGCTGGGAGAAAAGCTGAGCCCTGATTAGGGGGCGGAGCTTCACTGACTACGGGTCCTATAAAGGGAGCAGCCAGTCAGGCAGGGGCACAGACAGCTGCAGCGGAACAGGACCTAGCAAACTGAGCTGTAAACAGGGGAGTTTGAGAGGGAGTTCTGTTGGAGGAGAAGGTATTTCTGTGTGTTTAGTTTTGTATTGGTAGTATCTGTATGAGTAGAGGCTTTGTGCTGGGAGAGAATCTGAGCCCTGATTAGGGGGCGGGGCTTCCCTGACTAGGGGTCCTATAAAGGTAGCAGCCAGTCAGGCAGCGGCACAGACAGCTGCATTGGCACAGGAGCTAGCAAACAGAGCTGTAAACAGGGGAGTTTGAGTGGGAGTTCTGTTGGAGAAGAAGGTATTTTTGTGTGTTTGGTTTTGTATTGCTAGTATCTGTATGTGTAGAGGCTTGGAGGGGCTTTGTGCTGAGAGAGAAGCTGAGCCCTGATTAGGGGGCGGGGCTTCACTGACTAGGGGTCCTATAAAGGTAGCAGCCAGTCTGGCAGCGGCACAGGAGCTAGCAAACAGAGCTGTAAACAGGGGAGTTTGAGTGGGAGGTCTGTTGGAGGAGAAGGTATTTGTGTGTGTTTGGTTTTGTATTGGTGGTATCTGTTTGTGTAGGGGCTTTGTGCTGCGAGAGAAGGTGAGCCCTGATTAGGGGTCGGGGCTTCACTGACTAGGGGTCCTATAAAGGGAGCAGCCAGTCAGGCAGCTGCACAGACAGCTGCAGCGGTACAGGAGCTAGCAAACAGAGCTGTAAACAGGGGAGTTTGAGTGGGACTTCTGTTGGAAGAGAAGGTATTTGTGTGTGTTTGGTTTTGTATTGGTAGTATCTGTATGTGTAGGGGCTTTGTGCTGGGAGAAAAGCTGAGCCCTGATTAGGGGGCGGGGCTTCACTGACTAGGGGTCCTATAAAGGCAGCAGCCAGTCAGGCAGCGGCACAGACAGCTGCAGTGGCACAGGAGCTAGCAAAGAGAGCTGTAAACAGGGGAGTTTGAGTGGGAGTTCTGTTGGAGGAGAAGGTATTTGTGTGTGTGTTTGGTTTTGTATTGTTGGTATATGTATGTGTAGAGGCTTGGAGGGGCTTTGTGCTGGGAGAGAAGCTGAGCCCTGATTAGGGGGCGGGGCTTCACTGACGAGGGGTCCTAGAAAGGTAGCAGCCAGTCAGGCAGCGGCACAGGAGCTAGCAAACAGAGCTGTAAACAGGGGAGTATGAGTGGGAGTTCTGTTGGAGGAGAAGGTATTTGTGTGTGTTTGGTTTTGTATTGGTAGTATCTGTATGTGTAGGGGCTTTGTGCTGGGAGAAAAGCTGAGCCCTGATTAGGGGGCGGGGCTTCACTGACTACGGGTCCTATAAAGGGAGCAGCCAGTCAGGCAGGGGCACAGACAGCTGCAGCGGAACAGGAGCTAGCAAACTGAGCTGTAAACAGGGGAGTTTGAGAGGGAGTTCTGTTGGAGGATATGGTATTTCTGTGTGTTTGGTTTTGTATTGGTAGTATCTGTATGAGTAGAGGCTTTGTGCTGGGAGAGAATCTGAGCCCTGATTAGGGGGCGGGGCTTCACTGACTAGGGGTCCTATAAAGGTAGCAGCCAGTCACGCAGCGGCACAGACAGCTGCATTGGCACAGGAGCTAGCAAACAGAGCTGTAAACAGGGGAGTTTGAGTGGGAGTTCTGTTGGAGGAGAAGGTATTTGTGTGTGTTTGGTTTTGTATTGGTAGTATCTGTATGTGTAGAGACTTGGAGGGGCTTTGTGCTGGGAGAGAAGCTGAGCCCTGATTAGGGGGCGGGGCTTCACTGACTAGGGGTCCTATAAAGGCAGCAGCCAGTCAGGCACCTGCACAGGAGCTAGCAAACAGTGCTGTAAACACGGGAGTTTGAGTGGGAGTTCTGTTGGAGGAGAAGGTATTTGTGTGTTTGGTTTTGTATCGGTGGTATCTGTATGTGTAGGGGCTTTTTGCTGGGAGAGAAGCTGAGCCCTGATTAGCGTGCAGGGCTTCACTGACCAGGGGTCCTATAAAGGTAGCAGCCAGTCAGACAGCGGCACAGACAGCTGCAGTGGCACAGGAGCTTGCAAACTGAGCTGTAAACAGGGGAGTTTGAGTGGGAGTTCTGTTGGAGGAGAAGTTATTTGTGTTTGTTTGGTTTTGTATTGGTAGTATCTGTATGTGTAGAGGCTTGGAGGGGCTTTGTGCTGGGAGAGAAGCTGAGCCCTGATTAGGGGGCGGGGCTTCACTGACTAGGGGTCCTATAAAGGGAGCAGCCAGTCAGGCAGCTGGACAGACAGCTGCAGCGATACAGGGGCTAGCAAACAGAGCTGTAAACAGGGGAGTTTGAGTGGGAGTTCTGTTGGAGGAGAAGGTATTTGTGTGTGTTTGGTTTTGTGCTGGTGGTATCTGTATGTGTAGGGGCTTTGTGCTGGGAGCGAAGCTGAGCCCTGATTTGGGGGCGGGGCTTCACTGACTAGGGGTCCTATAAAGGTAGCAGCCAGTCAGGCAGCGGCACAGGAGCTAGCAAACAGAGCTGTAAACAGGGGAGTTTGAGTGGGAGTTCTGTTGGAGGAGAAGGTATTTGTGTTTGTGTTTGGTTTTGTATTGTTGGTATCTGTATGTGTAGAGGCTTGGAGGGGCTTTGTGCTGGGAGAAAAGCTGAGCCCTGATTAGGGGGCGGGGCTTCACTGACGAGGGGTCCTATAAAGGGAGCAGCCAGTCAGGCAGCGACACAGAAAGCTGCAGCGGTACAGGAGCTAGCAAACAGAGCTGTAAACAGGGGAGTTTGAGTGGGAGTTCTGTTGGAGGAGAAGGTATTTGTGTGTGTTTTTGGTTTTGTATTGGTAGTATCTGTATGTGTAGAGGATTGGAGGGGCTTTGTGCTGGGAGCGAAGCTGAGCCCTGATTAGGGGGCGGGGCTTCCCTGACTAGGGGTCCTATAAAGGTACCAGCCAGTCAGGCAGCGGCACAGACAGCTGCAGCGGCACTGGAGCTAGCAAATAGAGCTGTAAACAGGGGAGTTTGAGTGGGAGTTCTGTTTGAGGAGAAGGTATTTGTGTGTGTGTTTGGTTTTGTATTGGTGGTATCTGTATTTGTAGAGGCTTGGAGGAGCTTTGTGCTGGGAGAGAAGCTGAGCCCTTATTAGGGGACGGGGCTTCGCTGACTAGGGGTCCTATGATTGTAGCAGCCAGTCAGGCAGCGTCACAGACAGCTGCAGGGGCACAGGAGCTAGCAAACAGAGCTGTAAACAGGGGAGTTTGAGTGGGAGTTCTGTTGGAGGAGAAGGTATTTGTGTGTGTTTGGTTTTGTATTGGTGGTATCTGTATGTGTAGGGGCTTTGTGCTGGGAGAGAAGCTGAGCCCTGATTAGGGGGCGGGGGTTCACTGACTAGGGGTCCTATAAAGGGAGCAGCCAGTCAGGCAGCTGGACAGACAGCTGCAGCGATACAGGGGCTAGCAAACAGAGCTGTATACAGGGGAGTTTGAGTGGGAGTTCTGTTGGAGGAGAAGGCATTTGTGTGTGTTTGGTTTTGTATTGGTAGCATCTGTATGTGTAGGGGCTTTGTGCTGGGAGAGAAGCTGAGCCCTGATTAGGGGGCGGGGCTTCACTGACTAGGGGTCCTATAAAGGGAGCAGCCAGTCAGGCAGCGGCACAGGAGCTAGCAAACAGAGCTGTAAACAGGGGAGTTTGAGTGGGAGTTCTGTTGGAGGAGAAGGTATTTGTGTGTGTTTGGTTTTGTGTTGGTGGTATCTGTATGTGTAGGGGCTTTGTGCTGAGAGAGAAGCTGAGCCCTGATTAGGGGGCGGGGCTTCACTGACTAGGGGTCCTATAAAGGCAGCAGCCAGTCAGGCAGCGGCACAGACAGCTGCAGTGGCACAGGAGCTAGCAAAGAAAGCTGTAAACAGGGGAGTTTGAGTGGGAGTTCTGTTGGAGGAGAAGGTATTTGTGTGTGTGTTTGGTTTTGTATTGTTGGTATCTGTATGTGTAGAGGCTTGGAGGGGCTTTGTGCTGGGAGAAAACCTGAGCCCTGATGAGGGGGCGGGGCTTCACTGACGAGGGGTCCTATAAAGGGAGCAGCCAGTCAGGCAGCGGCACAGGAGCTAGCAAACAGAGCTGTAAACAGGGGAGTTTGAGTGGGAGTTCTGTTGGAAGAGAAGGTATTTGTGTGTGTTTGGTTTTGTATTGGTAGTATTTGTATGTGTAGGGTCTTTATGCTGGGAGAAAAGCTGAGCCCTGATTAGGGGGCGGGGCTTCACTGACTAGGGGTCCTAGGAAGGTAGAAGCCAGTCAGGCAGCGGCACAGGAGCTAGCAAACAGAGCTGTAAACAGGGGAGTATGAGTGGGAGTTGTGTTGGAGGAGAAGGTATTTGTGTGTGTTTGGTTCTGTATTGGTGGTATCTGTATGTGTAGGGGCTTTTTGCTGGGAGAGAAGCTGAGCCCTGATTAGCGTGCAGGGCTTCACTGACCAGGGGTCCTATAAAGGTAGCAGCCAGTCAGGCAGCGGCACAGACAGCTGCAGTGGCACAGGAGCTTGCAAACTGAGCTGTAAACAGGGGAGTTTGAGTGGGAGTTCTGTTGGAGGAGAAGGTATTTGTGTTTGTTTGGTTTTGTATTGGTAGTATCTGTATGTGTAGAGGCTTGGAGGGGCTTTGTGCTGGGAGAGAAGCTGAGCCCTGATTAGGGGGCGGGGCTTCACTGACTAGGGGTCCTATAAAGGTAGCAGCCAGTCAGGCAGCGGCACAGACAGCTGCAGCGGCACTGGAGCTAGCAAACAGAGCTGTAAACAGGGGAGTTTGAGAGGGAGTTCTGTTGGAGGAGAAGGTATTTGTGTGTGTGTTTGGAATTGTATTGGCAGTATCTGTATGTTTAGAGGCTTGGAGGGTCTTTGTGCTGGGAGCGAAGCTGAGCCCTGATTAGGGGGCGGGGCTTCACTGACTAGGGGTCCTATAAAGGTAGCAGCCAGTCAGGCAGCAGCACAGGAGCTAGCAAACAGAGCTGTAAACAGGGGAGTCTGAGTGGGAGTTCTGTTGGAGGAGAAGGCATTTGTGTGTGTGTTTGGTTTTGTATTGGTAGCATCTGTATGTGTAGCGGCTTTGTGCTGGGAGAGAAGCTGAGCCCTGATTAGAGGGCGGGGCTTCACTGACTAGGGGTCCTATAAAGGCAGCAGCCAGTCAGGCAGCGGCACAGACAGCTGCAGTGGCACAGGAGCTAGCAAAGAAGGCTGTAAACAGGGGAGTTTGAGTGGGAGTTCTGTTGGGGGAGAAGGTATTTGTGTGTGTGTTTGGTTTTGTATTGTTGGTATCTGTATGTGTAGAGGCTTGGAGGGGCTTTGTGCTGGGAGAAAACCTGAGCCCTGATTAGGGGGCGGGGCTTCACTGACGAGGGGTCCTATAAAGGGAGCAGCCAGTCAGGCAGCGACACAGAAAGCTGCAGCGGTACAGGAGCTAGCAAACAGAGCTGTAAACAGGGGAGTTTGAGTGGGAGTTCTGTTGGAGGAGAAGGTATTTGTGTGTGTTTTTGGTTTTGTATTGGTAGTATCTGTATGTGTAGAGGCTTGGAGGGGCTTTGTGCTGGGAGCGAAGCTGAGCCCTGATTAGGGGGCGGGGCTTCACTGACTAGGGGTCCTATAAAGGTAGCAGCCAGTCAGGCAGCGGCACAGGAGCTAGCAAACAGAGCTGTAAACAGGGGAGTTTGAGTGGGAGTTCTGTTGGAAGAGAAGGTATTTGTGTGTGTTTGGTTTTGTATTGGTAGTATCTGTATGTGTAGGGTCTTTAAGCTGGGAGAAAAGCTGAGCCCTGATTAGGGGGCGGGGCTTCACTGACTAGGGGTCCTAGGAAGGTAGCAGCCAGTCAGGCAGCGGCACAGGAGCTAGCAAACAGAGCTGTAAACAGGGGAGTATGAGTGGGAGTTGTGTTGGAGGAGAAGGTATTTTTGTGTGTTTGGTTTTGTATTGCTAGTATCTGTATGTGTAGAGGCTTGGAGGGGCTTTGTGCTGAGAGAGAAGCTGAGCCCTGATTAGGGGGCGGGGCTTCACTGACTAGGGGTCCTATAAAGGTAGCAGCCAGTCTGGCAGCGGCACAGGAGCTAGCAAACAGAGCTGTAAACAGGGGAGTTTGAGTGGGAGGTCTGTTGGAGGAGAAGGTATTTGTGTGTGTTTGGTTTTGTATTGGTGGTATCTGTTTGTGTAGGGGCTTTGTGCTGCGAGAGAAGGTGAGCCCTGATTAGGGGTCGGGGCTTCACTGACTAGGGGTCCTATAAAGGGAGCAGCCAGTCAGGCAGCTGCACAGACAGCTGCAGCGGTACAGGAGCTAGCAAACAGAGCTGTAAACAGGGGAGTTTGAGTGGGACTTCTGTTGGAAGAGAAGGTATTTGTGTGTGTTTGGTTTTGTATTGGTAGTATCTGTATGTGTAGGGGCTTTGTGCTGGGAGAAAAGCTGAGCCCTGATTAGGGGGCGGGGCTTCACTGACTAGGGGTCCTATAAAGGCAGCAGCCAGTCAGGCAGCGGCACAGACAGCTGCAGTGGCACAGGAGCTAGCAAAGAGAGCTGTAAACAGGGGAGTTTGAGTGGGAGTTCTGTTGGAGGAGAAGGTATTTGTGTGTGTGTTTGGTTTTGTATTGTTGGTATATGTATGTGTAGAGGCTTGGAGGGGCTTTGTGCTGGGAGAGAAGCTGAGCCCTGATTAGGGGGCGGGGCTTCACTGACGAGGGGTCCTAGAAAGGTAGCAGCCAGTCAGGCAGCGGCACAGGAGCTAGCAAACAGAGCTGTAAACAGGGGAGTATGAGTGGGAGTTCTGTTGGAGGAGAAGGTATTTGTGTGTGTTTGGTTTTGTATTGGTAGTATCTGTATGTGTAGGGGCTTTGTGCTGGGAGAAAAGCTGAGCCCTGATTAGGGGGCGGGGCTTCACTGACTACGGGTCCTATAAAGGGAGCAGCCAGTCAGGCAGGGGCACAGACAGCTGCAGCGGAACAGGAGCTAGCAAACTGAGCTGTAAACAGGGGAGTTTGAGAGGGAGTTCTGTTGGAGGATATGGTATTTCTGTGTGTTTGGTTTTGTATTGGTAGTATCTGTATGAGTAGAGGCTTTGTGCTGGGAGAGAATCTGAGCCCTGATTAGGGGGCGGGGCTTCACTGACTAGGGGTCCTATAAAGGTAGCAGCCAGTCACGCAGCGGCACAGACAGCTGCATTGGCACAGGAGCTAGCAAACAGAGCTGTAAACAGGGGAGTTTGAGTGGGAGTTCTGTTGGAGGAGAAGGTATTTGTGTGTGTTTGGTTTTGTATTGGTAGTATCTGTATGTGTAGAGACTTGGAGGGGCTTTGTGCTGGGAGAGAAGCTGAGCCCTGATTAGGGGGCGGGGCTTCACTGACTAGGGGTCCTATAAAGGCAGCAGCCAGTCAGGCAGCGGCACAGGAGCTAGCAAACAGTGCTGTAAACACGGGAGTTTGAGTGGGAGTTCTGTTGGAGGAGAAGGTATTTGTGTGTTTGGTTTTGTATCGGTGGTATCTGTATGTGTAGGGGCTTTTTGCTGGGAGAGAAGCTGAGCCCTGATTAGCGTGCAGGGCTTCACTGACCAGGGGTCCTATAAAGGTAGCAGCCAGTCAGACAGCGGCACAGACAGCTGCAGTGGCACAGGAGCTTGCAAACTGAGCTGTAAACAGGGGAGTTTGAGTGGGAGTTCTGTTGGAGGAGAAGTTATTTGTGTTTGTTTGGTTTTGTATTCGTAGTATCTGTATGTGTAGAGGCTTGGAGGGGCTTTGTGCTGGGAGAGAAGCTGAGCCCTGATTAGGGGGCGGGGCTTCACTGACTAGGGGTCCTATAAAGGGAGCAGCCAGTCAGGCAGCTGGACAGACAGCTGCAGCGATACAGGGGCTAGCAAACAGAGCTGTAAACAGGGGAGTTTGAGTGGGAGTTCTGTTGGAGGAGAAGGTATTTGTGTGTGTTTGGTTTTGTGCTGGTGGTATCTGTATGTGTAGGGGCTTTGTGCTGGGAGCGAAGCTGAGCCCTGATTTGGGGGCGGGGCTTCACTGACTAGGGGTCCTATAAAGGTAGCAGCCAGTCAGGCAGCGGCACAGGAGCTAGCAAACAGAGCTGTAAACAGGGGAGTTTGAGTGGGAGTTCTGTTGGAGGAGAAGGTATTTGTGTTTGTGTTTGGTTTTGTATTGTTGGTATCTGTATGTGTAGAGGCTTGGAGGGGCTTTGTGCTGGGAGAAAAGCTGAGCCCTGATTAGGGGGCGGGGCTTCACTGACGAGGGGTCCTATAAAGGGAGCAGCCAGTCAGGCAGCGACACAGAAAGCTGCAGCGGTACAGGAGCTAGCAAACAGAGCTGTAAACAGGGGAGTTTGAGTGGGAGTTCTGTTGGAGGAGAAGGTATTTGTGTGTGTTTTTGGTTTTGTATTGGTAGTATCTGTATGTGTAGAGGATTGGAGGGGCTTTGTGCTGGGAGCGAAGCTGAGCCCTGATTAGGGGGCGGGGCTTCACTGACTAGGGGTTCTATAAAGGTCGCAGCCAGTCAGGCAGCGGCACAGGAGCTAGCAAACAGAGCTGTAAACAGGGGAGTTTGAGTGGGAGTTCTGTTGGAAGAGAAGGTATTTGTGTGTGTTTGGTTTTGTATTGGTAGTATCTGTATGTGTAGGGTCTTTGTGCTGGGAGAAAAGCTGAGCCCTGATTAGCGGGCGGGGCTTCCCTGACTAGGGGTCCTATAAAGGTACCAGCCAGTCAGGCAGCGGCACAGACAGCTGCAGCGGCACTGGAGCTAGCAAATAGAGCTGTAAACAGGGGAGTTTGAGTGGGAGTTCTGTTTGAGGAGAAGGTATTTGTGTGTGTGTTTGGTTTTGTATTGGTGGTATCTGTATTTGTAGAGGCTTGGAGGAGCTTTGTGCTGGGAGAGAAGCTGAGCCCTTATTAGGGGACGGGGCTTCGCTGACTAGGGGTCCTATGATTGTAGCAGCCAGTCAGGCAGCGTCACAGACAGCTGCAGGGGCACAGGAGCTAGCAAACAGAGCTGTAAACAGGGGAGTTTGAGTGGGAGTTCTGTTGGAGGAGAAGGTATTTGTGTGTGTTTGGTTTTGTATTGGTGGTATCTGTATGTGTAGGGGCTTTGTGCTGGGAGAGAAGCTGAGCCCTGATTAGGGGGCGGGGCTTCACTGACTAGGGGTCCTATAAAGGGAGCAGCCAGTCAGGCAGCTGGACAGACAGCTGCAGCGATACAGGGGCTAGCAAACAGAGCTGTATACAGGGGAGTTTGAGTGGGAGTTCTGTTGGAGGAGAAGGCATTTGTGTGTGTTTGGTTTTGTATTGGTAGCATCTGTATGTGTAGGGGCTTTGTGCTGGGAGAGAAGCTGAGCCCTGATTAGGGGGCGGGGCTTCACTGACTAGGGGTCCTATAAAGGGAGCAGCCAGTCAGGCAGCGGCACAGGAGCTAGCAAACAGAGCTGTAAACAGGGGAGTTTGAGTGGGAGTTCTGTTGGAGGAGAAGGTATTTGTGTGTGTTTGGTTTTGTGTTGGTGGTATCTGTATGTGTAGGGGCTTTGTGCTGAGAGAGAAGCTGAGCCCTGATTAGGGGGCGGGGCTTCACTGACTAGGGGTCCTATAAAGGCAGCAGCCAGTCAGGCAGCGGCACAGACAGCTGCAGTGGCACAGGAGCTAGCAAAGAAAGCTGTAAACAGGGGAGTTTGAGTGGGAGTTCTGTTGGAGGAGAAGGTATTTGTGTGTGTGTTTGGTTTTGTATTGTTGGTATCTGTATGTGTAGAGGCTTGGAGGGGCTTTGTGCTGGGAGAAAAGCTGAGCCCTGATTAGGGGGCGGGGCTTCACTGACGAGGGGTCCTATAAAGGGAGCAGCCAGTCAGGCAGCGGCACAGGAGCTAGCAAACAGAGCTGTAAACAGGGGAGTTTGAGTGGGAGTTCTGTTGGAAGAGAAGGTATTTGTGTGTGTTTGGTTTTGTATTGGTAGTATCTGTATGTGTAGGGTCTTCGTGCTCGGAGAAAAGCTGAGCCCTGATTAGGGGGCGGGGCTTCACTGACTAGGGGTCCTAGAAAGGTAGCAGCCAGTCAGGCAGCGGCACAGGAGCTAGCAAACAGAGCTGTAAACAGGGGAGTATGAGTGGGAGTTGTGTTGGAGGAGAAGGTATTTGTGTGTGTTTGGTTCTGTATTGGTGGTATGTGTATGTGTAGGGGCTTTTTGCTGGGAGAGAAGCTGAGCCCTGATTAGCGTGCAGGGCTTCACTGACCAGGGGTCCTATAAAGGTAGCAGCCAGTCAGGCAGCGGCACAGACAGCTGCAGCGGCACTGGAGCTAGCAAACAGAGCTGTAAACAGGGGAGTTTGAGAGGGAGTTCTGTTGGAGGAGAAGGTATTTGTGTGTGTGTTTGGAATTGTATTGGGAGTATCTGTATGTTTAGAGGCTTGGAGGGTCTTTGTGCTCGGAGCGAAGCTGAGCCCTGATTAGGGGGCGGGGCTTCACTGACTAGGGGTCCTATAAAGGTAGCAGCCAGTCAGGCAGCAGCACAGGAGCTAGGAAACAGAGCTGTAAACAGGGGAGTTTGAGTGGGAGTTCTGTTGGAGGAGAAGGTATTTGTGTGTGTGTTTGGTTTTGTATTGTTGGTATCTGTATGTGTAGAGGCTTGGAGGGGCTTTGTGCTGGGAGAAAACCTGAGCCCTGATGAGGGGGCGGGGCTTCACTGACGAGGGGTCCTATAAAGGGAGCAGCCAGTCAGGCAGCGACACAGAAAGCTGCAGCGGTACAGGAGCTAGCAAACAGAGCTGTAAACAGGGGAGTTTGAGTGGGAGTTCTGTTGGAGGAGAAGGTATTTGTGTGTGTTTTTGGTTTTGTATTGGTAGTATCTGTATGTGTAGAGGCTTGGAGGGGCTTTGTGCTGGGAGCGAAGCTGAGCCCTGATTAGGGGGCGGGGCTTCACTGACTAGGGGTCCTATAAAGGTAGCAGCCAGTCAGGCAGCGGCACAGGAGCTAGCAAACAGAGCTGTAAACAGGGGAGTTTGAGTGGGAGTTCTGTTGGAAGAGAAGGTATTTGTGTGTGTTTGGTTTTGTATTGGTAGTATCTGTATGTGTAGGGTCTTTAAGCTGGGAGAAAAGCTGAGCCCTGATTAGGGGGCGGGGCTTCACTGACTAGGGGTCCTAGGAAGGTAGCAGCCAGTCAGGCAGCGGCACAGGAGCTAGCAAACAGAGCTGTAAACAGGGGAGTATGAGTGGGAGTTGTGTTGGAGGAGAAGGTATTTGTGTGTGTTTGGTTTTGTATTGGTGGTATCTGTATGTGTAGGGGCTTTTTGCTGGGAGAGAAGCTGAGCCCTGATTAGCGTGCAGGGCTTCACTGACCAGGGGTCCTATAAAGGTAGCAGCCAGTCAGGCAGCGGCAGAGACAGCTGGAGTTGCACAGGAGCTTGCAAACTGAGCTGTAAACAGGGGAGTTTGAGTGGGAGTTCTGTTGGAGGAGAAGGTATTTGTGTTTGTTTGGTTTTGTATTGGTAGTATCTGTATGTGTAGAGGCTTGGAGGGGCTTTGTGCTGGGAGAGAAGCTGAGCCCTGATTAGGGGGCGGGGCTTCACTGACTAGGGGTCCTATAAAGGTAGCAGCCAGTCAGGCAGCGGCACAGACAGCTGCAGCGGCACTGGAGCTAGCAAACAGAGCTGTAAACAGGGGAGTTTGAGAGGGAGTTCTGTTGGAGGAGAAGGTATTTGTGTGTGTGTTTGGAATTGTATTGGCAGTATCTGTATGTTTAGAGGCTTGGAGGGTCTTTGTGCTGGGAGCGAAGCTGAGCCCTGATTAGGGGGCGGGGCTTCACTGACTAGGGGTCCTATAAAGGTAGCAGCCAGTCAGGCAGCAGCACAGGAGCTAGCAAACAGAGCTGTAAACAGGGGAGTTTGAGTGGGAGTTCTGTTGGAGGAGAAGGTATTTGTGTGTGTCTTTGGTTTTGTGTTGGTGGTATCTGTATGTGTAGAGGCTTGGAGGGGCTTTGTGCTGGGAGAGAAGCTGAGCCCTGATTAGGGGGCGGGGCTTCACTGACTAGGGGTCCTATAAAGGTAGCAGCCAGTCAGGCAGCGGCACAGGAGCTAGCAAAGAGAGCTGTAAACAGGGGAGTCTGAGTGGGAGTTCTGTTGGAGGAGAAGGCATTTGTGTGTGTGTTTGGTTTTGTATTGGTAGCATCTGTATGTGTAGGGGCTTTGTGCTGGGAGAGAAGCTGAGCCCTGATTAGGGGGCGGGGCTTCACTGACTAGGGGTCCTATAAAGGCAGCAGCCAGTCAGGCAGCGGCACAGACAGCTGCAGTGGCACAGGAGCTAGCAAAGAGAGCTGTAAACAGGGGAGTTTGAGTGGGAGTTCTGTTGGAGGAGAAGGTATTTGTGTGTGTGTTTGGTTTTGTATTGTTGGTATCTGTATGTGTAGAGGCTTGGAGGGGCTTTGTGCTGGGAGCGAAGCTGAGCCCTGATTAGGGGGCGGGGCTTCACTGACTAGGGGTCCTATAAAGGTAGCAGCCAGTCAGGCAGCGGCACAGGAGCTAGCAAACAGAGCTGTAAACAGGGGAGTTTGAGTGGGAGTTCTGTTGGAAGAGAAGGTATTTGTGTGTGTTTGGTTTTGTATTGGTAGTATCTGTATGTGTAGGGTCTTTGTGCGGGGAGAAAAGCTGAGCCCTGATTAGGGGGCGGGGCTTCACTGACTAGGGGTCCTAGAAAGGTAGCAGCCAGTCAGGCAGCGGCACAGGAGCTAGCAAACAGAGCTGTAAACAGAGGAGTATGAGTGGGAGTTCTGTTGGAGGAGAAGGTATTTGTGTGTGTTTGGTTCTGTATTGGTGGTATCTGTATGTGTAGGGGCTTTTTGCTGGGAGAGAAGCTGAGCCCTGATTAGAGTGCAGGGCTTCACTGACCAGGGGTCCTATAAAGGTAGCAGCCAGTCAGGCAGCGGCACAGACAGCTGCAGTGGCACAGGAGCTAGCAAACAGAGCTGTAAACAGGGGAGTTTGAGTGGGAGTTCTGTTGGAGGAGAAGGTATTTGTGTGTGTGTTTGGTTTTGTGTTGGTGGTATCTGTATGTGTAGAGGCTTGGAGGGGCTTTGTGCTGGGAGAGAAGCTGAGCCCTGATTAGGGGGCGGGGCTTCACTGACTAGGGGTCCTATAAAGGTAGCAGCCAGTCAGGCAGCGGAACAGGAGCTAGCAAACAGAGCTGTAAACAGGGGAGTCTGAGTGGGAGTTCTGTTGGAGGAGAAGGCATTTGTGTGTGTGTTTGGTTTTGTATTGGTAGCATCTGTATGTGTAGGGGCTTTGTGCTGGGAGAGAAGCTGAGCCCTGATTAGGGGGCGGGGCTTCACTGACTAGGGGTCCTATAAAGGTAGCAGCCAGTCAGGCAGCGGCACAGGAGCAAGCAAACAGAGCTGTAAACAGGGGAGTCTGAGTGGGAGTTCTGTTGGAGGAGAAGGCATTTGTGTGTGTGTTTGGTTTTGTATTGGTAGCATCTGTATGTGTAGGGGCTTTGTGCTGGGAGAGAAGCTGAGCCCTGATTAGGGGGCGGGGCTTCACTGACTAGGGGTCCTATAAAGGGAGCAGCCAGTCAGGCGGCGGCACGGACAGCTGCAGCGGCACAGGAGCTAGCAAACAGAGCTGTAAACAGGGGAGTTTGAGTGGGAGTTCTGTTGGAGGAGAAGGTATTTGTCCGTGTTTGGTTTTGTGTTGGTGGTATCTGTATGTGTAGGGGCTTTGTGCTGGGAGAGAAGCTGAGCCCTGATTAGGGGGCGGGGCTTCACTGACTAGGGGTTCTATAAAGGCAGCAGCCAGTCAGGCAGCGGCACAGACAGCTGCAGTGGCACAGGAGCTAGCAAAGAGAGCTGTAAATAGGGGACTTTGAGTGGGAGTTCTGTTGGAAGAGAAGCTATTTGTGTGTGTTTGGTTTTGTATTGGTAGTATCTGTATGTGTAGAGGCTTGGAGGGGCTTTGTGCTGGGTGCGAAGCTGAGCCCTGATTAGGGGGCGGGGCTTCACTGACTAGGGGTCCTATAAAGGTAGCAGCCAGTCAGGCAGCGGCACAGGAGCTAGCAAACAGAGCTGTAAACAGGGGAGTTTGAGTGGGAGTTCTGGTGGAGGAGAAGGTATTTGTGTGTGTTTGGTTTTGTGTTGGTGGTATCTGTATGTGTAGGGGCTTTGTGCTGGGAGAGAAGCTGAGCCCTGATTAGGGGGCGGGGCTTCACTGACTAGGGGTCCTATAAAGGGAGCAGCCAGTCAGGCGGCGGCATGGACAGCTGCAGCGGCACAGGAGCTAGCAAACAGAGCTGTAAACAGGGGAGTTTGAGTGGGAGTTCTGGTGGAGGAGAAGGTATTTGTGTGTGTTTGGTTTTGTATTGGGAGTATCTGTATGTGTAGGGGCTTTGTGCTGGGAGAAAAGCTGAGCCCTGATTAGGGGGCGGGGCTTCACTGACTAGGGGTCCTATAAAGGCAGCAGCCAGTCAGGCAGCGGCACAGACAGCTGCAGTGGCACAGGAGCTAGCAAAGAGAGCTGTAAACAGGGGAGTTTGAGTGGGAGTTCTGTTGGAGGAGAAGGTATTTGTGTGTGTGTTTGGTTTTGTATTGTTGGTATATGTATGTGTAGAGGCTTGGAGGGGCTTTGTGCTGGGAGAGAAGCTGAGCCCTGATTAGGGGGCGGGACTTCACTGACGAGGGGTCCTAGAAAGGTAGCAGCCAGTCAGGCAGCGGCACAGGAGCTAGCAAACAGAGCTGTAAACAGGGGAGTATGAGTGGGAGTTCTGTTGGAGGAGAAGGTATTTGTGTGTGTTTGGTTTTGTATTGGTAGTATCTGTATGTGTAGGGGCTTTGTGCTGGGAGAAAAGCTGAGCCCTGATTAGGGGGCGGGGCTTCACTGACTACGGGTCCTATAAAGGGAGCAGCCAGTCAGGCAGGGGCACAGACAGCTGCAGCGGAACAGGAGCTAGCAAACTGAGCTGTAAACAGGGGAGTTTGAGAGGGAGTTCTGTTGGAGGATATGGTATTTCTGTGTGTTTGGTTTTGTATTGGTAGTATCTGTATGAGTAGAGGCTTTGTGCTGGGAGAGAATCTGAGCCCTGATTAGGGGGCGGGGCTTCACTGACTAGGGGTCCTATAAAGGTAGCAGCCAGTCACGCAGCGGCACAGACAGCTGCATTGGCACAGGAGCTAGCAAACAGAGCTGTAAACAGGGGAGTTTGAGTGGGAGTTCTGTTGGAGGAGAAGGTATTTGTGTGTGTTTGGTTTTGTATTGGTAGTATCTGTATGTGTAGAGACTTGGAGGGGCTTTGTGCTGGGAGAGAAGCTGAGCCCTGATTAGGGGGCGGGGCTTCACTGACTAGGGGTCCTATAAAGGCAGCAGCCAGTCAGGCAGCGGCACAGGAGCTAGCAAACAGTGCTGTAAACACGGGAGTTTGAGTGGGAGTTCTGTTGGAGGAGAAGGTATTTGTGTGTTTGGTTTTGTATCGGTGGTATATGTATGTGTACGGGCTTTTTGCTGGGAGAGAAGCTGAGCCCTGATTAGCGTGCAGGGCTTCACTGACCAGGGGTCCTATAAAGGTAGCAGCCAGTCAGACAGCGGCACAGACAGCTGCAGTGGCACAGGAGCTTGCAAACTGAGCTGTAAACACGGGAGTTTGAGTGGGAGTTCTGTTGGAGGAGAAGTTATTTGTGTTTGTTTGGTTTTGTATTGGTAGTATCTGTATGTGTAGAGGCTTGGAGGGGCTTTGTGCTGGGAGAGAAGCTGAGCCCTGATTAGGGGGCGGGGCTTCACTGACTAGGGGTCCTATAAAGGGAGCAGCTGGACAGACAGCTGCAGCGATACAGGGGCTAGCAAACAGAGCTGTAAACAGGGGAGTTTGAGTGGGAGTTCTGTTGGAGGAGAAGGTATTTGTGTGTGTTTGGTTTTGTGCTGGTGGTATCTGTATGTGTAGGGGCTTTGTGCTGGGAGCGAAGCTGAGCCCTGATTTGGGGGCGGGGCTTCACTGACTAGGGGTCCTATAAAGGTAGCAGCCAGTCAGGCAGCGGCACAGGAGCTAGCAAACAGAGCTGTAAACAGGGGAGTTTGAGTGGGAGTTCTGTTGGAGGAGAAGGTATTTGTGTTTGTGTTTGGTTTTGTATTGTTGGTATCTGTATGTGTAGAGGCTTGGAGGGGCTTTGTGCTGGGAGAAAAGCTGAGCCCTGATTAGGGGGCGGGGCTTCACTGACGAGGGGTCCTATAAAGGGAGCAGCCAGTCAGGCAGCGACACAGAAAGCTGCAGCGGTACAGGAGCTAGCAAACAGAGCTGTAAACAGGGGAGTTTGAGTGGGAGTTCTGTTGGAGGAGAAGGTATTTGTGTGTGTTTTTGGTTTTGTATTGGTAGTATCTGTATGTGTAGAGGATTGGAGGGGCTTTGTGCTGGGAGCGAAGCTGAGCCCTGATTAGGGGGCGGGGCTTCACTGACTAGGGGTTCTATAAAGGTAGCAGCCAGTCAGGCAGCGGCACAGGAGCTAGCAAACAGAGCTGTAAACAGGGGAGTTTGAGTGGGAGTTCTGTTGGAAGAGAAGGTATTTGTGTGTGTTTGGTTTTGTATTGGTAGTATCTGTATGTGTAGGGTCTTTGTGCTGGGAGAAAAGCTGAGCCCTGATTAGCGGGCGGGGCTTCCCTGACTAGGGGTCCTATAAAGGTACCAGCCAGTCAGGCAGCGGCACAGACAGCTGCAGCGGCACTGGAGCTAGCAAATAGAGCTGTAAACAGGGGAGTTTGAGTGGGAGTTCTGTTTGAGGAGAAGGTATTTGTGTGTGTGTTTGGTTTTGTATTGGTGGTATCTGTATTTGTAGAGGCTTGGAGGAGCTTTGTGCTGGGAGAGAAGCTGAGCCCTTATTAGGGGACGGGGCTTCGCTGACTAGTGGTCCTATGATTGTAGCAGCCAGTCAGGCAGCGTCACAGACAGCTGCAGGGGCACAGGAGCTAGCAAACAGAGCTGTAAACAGGGGAGTTTGAGTGGGAGTTCTGTTGGAGGAGAAGGTATTTGTGTGTGTTTGGTTTTGTATTGGTGGTATCTGTATGTGTAGGGGCTTTGTGCTGGGAGAGAAGCTGAGCCCTGATTAGGGGGCGGGGCTTCACTGACTAGGGGTCCTATAAAGGGAGCAGCCAGTCAGGCAGCTGGACAGACAGCTGCAGCGATACAGGGGCTAGCAAACAGAGCTGTATACAGGGGAGTTTGAGTGGGAGTTCTGTTGGAGGAGAAGGCATTTGTGTGTGTTTGGTTTTGTATTGGTAGCATCTGTATGTGTAGGGGCTTTGTGCTGGGAGAGAAGCTGAGCCCTGATTAGGGGGCGGGGCTTCACTGACTAGGGGTCCTATAAAGGGAGCAGCCAGTCAGGCAGCGGCACAGGAGCTAGCAAAGAGAGCTGTAAACAGGGGAGTTTGAGTGGGAGTTCTGTTGGAGGAGAAGGTATTTGTGTGTGTTTGGTTTTGTGTTGGTGGTATCTGTATGTGTAGGGGCTTTGTGCTGAGAGAGAAGCTGAGCCCTGATTAGGGGGCGGGGCTTCACTGACTAGGGGTCCTATAAAGGCAGCAGCCAGTCAGGCAGCGGCACAGACAGCTGCAGTGGCACAGGAGCTAGCAAAGAAAGCTGTAAACAGGGGAGTTTGAGTGGGAGTTCTGTTGGAGGAGAAGGTATTTGTGTGTGTGTTTGGTTTTGTATTGTTGGTATCTGTATGTGTAGAGGCTTGGAGGGGCTTTGTGCTGGGAGAAAAGCTGAGCCCTGATTAGGGGGCGGGGCTTCACTGACTAGGGGTCCTAGAAAGGTAGCAGCCAGTCAGGCAGCGGCACAGGAGCTAGCAAACAGAGCTGTAAACAGGGGAGTATGAGTGGGAGTTGTGTTGGAGGAGAAGGTATTTGTGTGTGTTTGGTTCTGTATTGGTGGTATGTGTATGTGTAGGGGCTTTTTGCTGGGAGAGAAGCTGAGCCCTGATTAGCGTGCAGGGCTTCACTGACCAGGGGTCCTATAAAGGTAGCAGCCAGTCAGGCAGCGGCACAGACAGCTGCAGCGGCACTGGAGCTAGCAAACAGAGCTGTAAACAGGGGAGTTTGAGAGGGAGTTCTGTTGGAGGAGAAGGTATTTGTGTGTGTGTTTGGAATTGTATTGGCAGTATCTGTATGTTTAGAGGCTTGGAGTGTCTTTGTGCTCGGAGCGAAGCTGAGCCCTGATTAGGGGGCGGGGCTTCACTGACTAGGGGTCCTATAAAGGTAGCAGCCAGTCAGGCAGCAGCACAGGAGCTAGGAAACAGAGCTGTAAACAGGGGAGTTTGAGTGGGAGTTCTGTTGGAGGAGAAGGTATTTGTGTGTGTGTTTGGTTTTGTATTGTTGGTATCTGTATGTGTAGAGGCTTGGAGGGGCTTTGTGCTGGGAGAAAACCTGAGCCCTGATGAGGGGGCGGGGCTTCACTGACGAGGGGTCCTATAAAGGGAGCAGCCAGTCAGGCAGCGACACAGAAAGCTGCAGCGGTACAGGAGCTAGCAAACAGAGCTGTAAACAGGGGAGTTTGAGTGGGAGTTCTGTTGGAGGAGAAGGTATTTGTGTGTGTTTTTTTTTTTGTATTGGTAGTATCTGTATGTGTAGAGGCTTGGAGGGGCTTTGTGCTGGGAGCGAAGCTGAGCCCTGATTAGGGGGCGGGGCTTCACTGACTAGGGGTCCTATAAAGGTAGCAGCCAGTCAGGCAGCAGCACAGGAGCTAGCAAACAGAGCTGTAAACAGGGGAGTTTGAGTGGGAGTTCTGTTGGAGGAGAAGGTATTTGTGTGTGTGTTTGGTTTTGTGTTGGTGGTATCTGTATGTGTAGAGGCTTGGAGGGGCTTTGTGCTGGGAGAGAAGCTGAGCCCTGATTAGGGGGCGGGGCTTCACTGACTAGGGGTCCTATAAAGGTAGCAGCCAGTCAGGCAGCGGCACAGGAGCTAGCAAAGAGAGCTGTAAACAGGGGAGTTTGAGTGGGACTTCTGTTGGAGGAGAAGGTATTTGTGTGTGTGTTTGGAATTGTATTGGCAGTGTCTGTATGGTTAGAGGCTTGGAGGGTCTTTGTGCTGGGAGCGAAGCTGAGCCCTGATTAGGGGGCGGGGCTTCACTGACTAGGGGTCCTATAAAGGTAGCAGCCAGTCAGGCAGCGGCACAGGAGCTAGCAAACAGAGCTGTAAACAGGGGAGTCTGAGTGGGAGTTCTGTTGGAGGAGAAGGCATTTGTGTGTGTGTTTGGTTTTGTATTGGTAGCATCTGTATGTGTAGGGGCTTTGTGCTGGGAGAGAAGCTGAGCCCTGATTAGAGGGCGGGGCTTCACTGACTAGGGGTCCTATAAAGGGAGCAGCCAGTCAGGCGGCGGCACGGACAGCTGCAGCGGCACAGGAGCTAGCAAACAGAGCTGTAAACAGGGGAGTTTGAGTGGGAGTTCTGTTGGAGGAGAAGGTATTTGTGTGTGTTTGGTTTTGTGTTGGTGGTATCTGTATGTGTAGGGGCTTTGTGCTGAGAGAGAAGCTGAGCCCTGATTAGGGGGCGGGGCTTCACTGACTAGGGGTCCTATAAAGGCAGCAGCCAGTCAGGCAGCGGCACAGACAGCTGCAGTGGCACAGGAGCTAGCAAAGAAGGCTGTAAACAGGGGAGTTTGAGTGGGAGTTCTGTTGGGGGAGAAGGTATTTGTGTGTGTGTTTGGTTTTGTATTGTTGGTATCTGTATGTGTAGAGGCTTGGAGGGGCTTTGTGCTGGGAGAAAACCTGAGCCCTGATTAGGGGGCGGGGCTTCACTGACGAGGGGTCCTATAAAGGGAGCAGCCAGTCAGGCAGCGACACAGAAAGCTGCAGCGGTACAGGAGCTAGCAAACAGAGCTGTAAACAGGGGAGTTTGAGTGGGAGTTCTGTTGGAGGAGAAGGTATTTGTGTGTGTTTTTGGTTTTGTATTGGTAGTATCTGTATGTGTAGAGGCTTGGAGGGGCTTTGTGCTGGGAGCGAAGCTGAGCCCTGATTAGGGGGCGGGGCTTCACTGACTAGGGGTCCTATAAAGGTAGCAGCCAGTCAGGCAGCGGCACAGGAGCTAGCAAACAGAGCTGTAAACAGGGGAGTTTGAGTGGGAGTTCTGTTGGAAGAGAAGGTATTTGTGTGTGTTTGGTTTTGTATTGGTAGTATCTGTATGTGTAGGGTCTTTAAGCTGGGAGAAAAGCTGAGCCCTGATTAGGGGGCGGGGCTTCACTGACTAGGGGTCCTAGGAAGGTAGCAGCCAGTCAGGCAGCGGCACAGGAGCTAGCAAACAGAGCTGTAAACAGGGGAGTATGAGTGGGAGTTGTGTTGGAGGAGAAGGTATTTGTGTGTGTTTGGTTTTGTATTGGTGGTATCTGTATGTGTAGGGGCTTTTTGCTGGGAGAGAAGCTGAGCCCTGATTAGCGTGCAGGGCTTCACTGACCAGGGGTCCTATAAAGGTAGCAGCCAGTCAGGCAGCGGCACAGACAGCTGCAGTTGCACAGGAGCTTGCAAACTGAGCTGTAAACAGGGGAGTTTGAGTGGGAGTTCTGTTGGAGGAGAAGGTATTTGTGTTTGTTTGGTTTTGTATTGGTAGTATCTGTATGTGTAGAGGCTTGGAGGGGCTTTGTGCTGGGAGAGAAGCTGAGCCCTGATTAGGGGGCGGGGCTTCACTGACTAGGGGTCCTATAAAGGTAGCAGCCAGTCAGGCAGCGGCACAGACAGCTGCAGCGGCACTGGAGCTAGCAAACAGAGCTGTAAACAGGGGAGTTTGAGTGGGAGTTCTGTTGGAGGAGAAGGTATTTGTGTGTGTCTTTGGTTTTGTGTTGGTGGTATCTGTATGTGTAGAGGCTTGGAGGGGCTTTGTGCTGGGAGAGAAGCTGAGCCCTGATTAGGGGGCGGGGCTTCACTGACTAGGGGTCCTATAAAGGTAGCAGCCAGTCAGGCAGCGGCACAGGAGCTAGCAAAGAGAGCTGTAAACAGGGGAGTCTGAGTGGGAGTTCTGTTGGAGGAGAAGGCATTTGTGTGTGTGTTTGGTTTTGTATTGGTAGCATCTGTATGTGTAGGGGCTTTGTGCTGGGAGAGAAGCTGAGCCCTGATTAGGGGGCGGGGCTTCACTGACTAGGGGTCCTATAAAGGCAGCAGCCAGTCAGGCAGCGGCACAGACAGCTGCAGTGGCACAGGAGCTAGCAAAGAGAGCTGTAAACAGGGGAGTTTGAGTGGGAGTTCTGTTGGAGGAGAAGGTATTTGTGTGTGTGTTTGGTTTTGTATTGTTGGTATCTGTATGTGTAGAGGCTTGGAGGGGCTTTGTGCTGGGAGCGAAGCTGAGCCCTGATTAGGGGGCGGGGCTTCACTGACTAGGGGTCCTATAAAGGTAGCAGCCAGTCAGGCAGCGGCACAGGAGCTAGCAAACAGAGCTGTAAACAGGGGAGTTTGAGTGGGAGTTCTGTTGGAAGAGAAGGTATTTGTGTGTGTTTGGTTTTGTATTGGTAGTATCTGTATGTGTAGGGTCTTTGTGCGGGGAGAAAAGCTGAGCCCTGATTAGGGCGCGGGGCTTCACTGACTAGGGGTCCTAGAAAGGTAGCAGCCAGTCAGGCAGCGGCACAGGAGCTAGCAAACAGAGCTGTAAACAGGGGAGTATGAGTGGGAGTTCTGTTGGAGGAGAAGGTATTTGTGTGTGTTTGGTTCTGTATTGGTGGTATCTGTATGTGTAGGGGCTTTTTGCTGGGAGAGAAGCTGAGCCCTGATTAGGGGGCGGGGCTTCACTGACTAGGGGTCCTATAAAGGGAGCAGCCAGTCAGGCAGCTGCACAGACAGCTGCAGCGGTACAGGAGCTAGCAAAGAGAGCTGTAAACAGGGGAGTTTGAATGGGAGTTCTGTTGGAGGAGAAGGTATTTGTGTGTGTGTTTGGTTTTGTATTGGTAGTATCTGTATGTGTAGAGGCTTGGAGGGGCTTTGTGCTGGGAGCGAAGCTGAGCCCTGATTAGGGGGCGGGGCTTCACTGACTAGGGGTCCTATAAAGGTAGCAGCCAGTCAGGCAGCGGCACAGGAGCTAGCAAACAGAGCTGTAAACAGGGGAGTCTGAGTGGGAGTTCTGTTGGAGGAGAAGGCATTTGTGTGTGTGTTTGGTTTTCTATTGGTAGCATCTGTATGTGTAGGGGCTTTGTGCTGGGAGAGAAGCTGAGCCCTGATTGGGGGGCGGGGCTTCACTGACTAGGGGTCCTATAAAGGTAGCAGCCAGTAAGGCAGCGGCACAGACAGCTGCAGCGGCACAGGAGCTAGCAAACAGAGCTGTAAACAGGGGAGTTTGAGTGGGAGTTCTGTTGGAGGAGAAGGTATTTGTGTGTGTTTGGTTTTATGTTGGTGGTATCTGTATGTGTAGAGGCTTGGAGGGGCTTTGTGCTGGGAGAAAAGCTGACCCCTGATTAGGGGGCGGGGCTTCACTGACTAGGGGTCCTATAAAGGTAGCAGCCAGTAAGGCAGCGGCACAGACAGCTGCAGCGGCACAGGAGCTAGCAAACAGAGCTGTAAACAGGGGAGTTTGAGTGGGAGTTCTGTTGGAGGAGAAGGTATTTGTGTGTGTCTGGTTTTGTATTGGTAGTATTTGTATGTGTAGGGGCTTGGAGGGGCTTTGTGCTGGGAGAGAAGCTGAGCCCTGATTAGGGGGCGGGGCTTCCCTGACTAGGGGTCCTATAAAGGTAGCAGCCAGTCAGGCAGCGGCACAGACATCTGCAGCGGCACTGGAGCTAGCAAATAGAGCTGTAAACAGGGGAGTTTGAGTGGGAGTTCTCTTTGAGGAGAAGGTATTTCTGTGTGTGTTTGGTTTTGTATTGGTGGTATCTGTATGTGTATAGGCTTGGAGGGGCTTTGTGCTGGGAGAGAAGCTGAGCCCTGATTAGGGGGCGTGGCTTCACTGACGAGGGGTCCTATAAAGGGAGCAGCCAGTCAGGCAGCGGCACAGACATCTGCAGCGGCACTGGAGCTAGCAAATAGAGCTGTAAAGAGGGGAGTTTGAGTGGGAGTTCTGTTGGAGGAGAAGGTATTTGTGTGTGTTTGGTTTTGTATTGGTGGTATCTGTATGTGTAGGGGCTTTGTGCTGAGAGAGAAGCTGAGCCCTGATTAGGGGGCGGGGCTTCACTGACTAGGGGTCCTAGAAAGGTAGCAGCCAGTCAGGCAGCGGCACAGGAGCTAGCAAACAGAGCTGTAAACAGGGGAGTTTGAGTGGGACTTCTGTTGGAGGAGAAGGTATTTGTGTGTGTGTTTGGAATTGTATTGGCAGTATCTGTATGGTTAGAGGCTTGGAGGGTCTTTGTGCTGGGGGCGAAGCTGAGCCCTGATTAGGGGGCGGGGCTTCACTGACTAGGGGTCCTATAAAGGTAGCAGCCAGTCAGGCAGCGGCACAGGAGCTAGCAAACAGAGCTGTAAACAGGGGAGTTTGAGTGGGACTTCTGTTGGAGGAGAAGGCATTTGTGTGTGTGTTTGGTTTTGTATTGGTAGCATCTGTATGTGTAGGGGCTTTGTGCTGGGAGAGAAGCTGAGCCCTGATTAGGGGGCGGGGCTTCACTGACTAGGGGTCCTATAAAGGCAGCAGCCAGTCAGGCAGCGACACAGAAAGCTGCAGCGGTACAGGAGCTAGCAAACAGAGCTGTAAACAGGGGAGTTTGAGTGGGAGTTCTGTTGGAGGAGAAGGTATTTGTGTGTGTTTTTGGTTTTGTATTGGTAGTATCTGTATGTGTAGAGGCTTGGAGGGGCTTTGTGCTGGGAGCGAAGCTGAGCCCTGATTAGGGGGCGGGGCTTCACTGACTAGGGGTCCTATAAAGGTAGCAGCCAGTCAGGCAGCGGCACAGGAGCTAGCAAACAGAGCTGTAAACAGGGGAGTTTGAGTGGGAGTTCTGTTGGAAGAGAAGGTATTTGTGTGTGTTTGGTTTTGTATTGGTAGTATCTGTATGTGTAGGGTCTTTGTGCGGGGAGAAAAGCTGAGCCCTGATTAGGGGGCGGGGCTTCACTGACTAGGGGTCCTAGAAAGGTAGCAGCCAGTCAGGCAGCGGCACAGGAGCTAGCAAACAGAGCTGTAGACAGGGGAGTATGAGTGTGAGTTCTGTTGGAGGAGAAGGTATTTGTGTGTGTTTGGTTCTGTATTGGTGGTATCTGTATGTGTAGGGGCTTTTTGCTGGGAGAGAAGCTGAGCCCTGATTAGTGTGCAGGGCTTCACTGACCAGGGGTCCTATAAAGGTAGCAGCCAGTCAGGCAGCGGCACAGACAGCTGCAGTGGCACAGGAGCTTGCAAACTGAGCTGTAAACAGGGGAGTTTGAGAGGGAGTTCTGTTGGAGGAGAAGGCATTTGTGTGTGTGTTTGGTTTTGTATTGGTAGTATCTGTATGTGTAGAGGCTTGGAGGGGCTTTGTGCTGGGAGAGAAGCTGAGCCCTGATTAGGGGGCGGGGCTTCACTGACTAGGGGTCCTATAAAGGTAGCAGCCAGTCAGGCAGCGGCACAGACAGCTGCAGCGGCACTGGAGCTAGCAAACAGAGCTGTAAACAGGGGAGTTTGAGAGGGAGTTCTGTTGGAGGAGAAGGCATTTGTGTGTGTGTTTGGTTTTGTATTGGCAGTATCTGTATGTTTAGAGGCTTTGTGCTGGGAGAGAAGCTGAGCCCTGATTAGGGGGCGGGGCTTCACTGACTAGGGGTCCTATAAAGGGAGCAGCCAGTCAGGCAGCTGCACAGACAGCTGCAGCGGTACAGGAGCTAGCAAAGAGAGCTGTAAACAGGGGAGTTTGAATGGGAGTTCTGTTCGAGGAGAAGGTATTTGTGTGTTTGGTTTTGTGTTGGTGTTATCTGTATGTGTAGGGGCTTTGTGCTGGGAGAGAAGCTGAGCCCTGATTAGGGGGCGGGGATTCACTGACTAGGGGTTCTATAAAGGCAGCAGCCAGTCAGGCAGCGGCACAGACAGCTGCAGTGGCACAGGAGCTAGCAAAGAGAGCTGTAAACAGGGGAGTTTGAGTGGGAGTTCTGTTGGAGGAGAAGGTATTTGTGTGTGTGTTTGGTTTTGTGTTGGTGGTATCTGTATGTGTAGAGGCTTGGAGGGGCTTTGTGCTGGGAGAGAAGCTGAGCCCTGATTAGGGGGCGGGGCTTCACTGACGAGGGGTCCTATAAAGGGAGCAGCCAGTCAGGCAGCAACACAGACAGCTGCAGCGGTACAGGAGCTAGCAAACAGAGCTGTAAATAGGGGACTTTGAGTGGGAGTTCTGTTGGAGGAGAAGCTATTTGTGTGTGTGTTTGGTTTTGTATTGGTAGTATCTGTATGTGTAGAGGCTTGGAGGGGCTTTGTGCTGGGAGCGAAGCTGAGCCCTGATTAGGGGGCGGGGCTTCACTGACTAGGGGTCCTATAAAGGTAGCAGCCAGTCAGGCAGCGGCACAGGAGCTAGCAAACAGAGCTGTAAACAGGGGAGTCTGAGTGGGAGTTCTGTTGGAGGAGAAGGCATTTGTGTGTGTGTTTGGTTTTCTATTGGTAGCATCTGTATGTGTAGGGGCTTTGTGCTGGGAGAGAAGCTGAGCCCTGATTGGGGGGCGGGGCTTCACTGACGAGGGGTCCTATAAAGGGAGCAGCCAGTCAGGCAGCGACACAGACAGCTGCAGCGGTACAGGAGCTAGCAAACAGAGCTGTAAACAGGGGAGTTTGAGTGGGAGTTCTGTTGGAGGAGAAGGTGTTTGTGTGTGTCTGGTTTTGTATTGGAAGTATTTGTATGTGTAGAGGCTTGGAGGGGCTTTGTGCTGGGAGAGAAGCTGAGCCCTGATTAGGGGGCGGGGCTTCCCTGACTAGGGGTCCTATAAAGGTAGCAGCCAGTCAGGCAGCGGCACAGACATCTGCAGCGGCACTGGAGCTAGCAAATAGAGCTGTAAAGAGGGGAGTTTGAGTGGGAGTTCTCTTTGAGGAGAAGGTATTTCTGTGTGTTTTTGGTTTTGTATTGGTGGTATCTGTATGTGTATAGGCTTGGAGGGACTTTGTGCTGGGAGAGAAGCTGAGCCCTGATTAGGGGGCGTGGCTTCACTGACGAGGGGTCCTATAAAGGGAGCAGCCAGTCAGGCAGCGGCACAGACATCTGCAGCGGCACTGGAGCTAGCAAATAGAGCTGTAAAGAGGGGAGTTTGAGTGGGAGTTCTGTTGGAGGAGAAGGTATTTGTGTGTGTTTGGTTTTGTATTGGTGGTATCTGTATGTGTAGGGGCTTTGTGCTGAGAGAGAAGCTGAGCCCTGATTAGGGGGCGGGGCTTCACTGACTAGGGGTCCTATAAAGGCAGCAGCCAGTCAGGCAGCGGCACAGACAGCTGCAGTGGCACAGGAGCTAGCAAAGAGAGCTGTAAACAGGGGAGTTTGAGTGGGAGTTCTGTTGGAGGAGAAGGTATTTGTGTGTGTGTTTGGTTTTGTATTGTTGGTATCTGTATGTGTAGAGGCTTGGAGGGGCTTTGTGCTGGGAGAAAAGCTGACCCCTGATTAGGGGGCGGGGCTTCACTGACTACGGGTCCTATAAAGGCAGCAGCCAGTCAGGCAGCGGCACAGACAGCTGCAGTGGCACAGGAGCTAGCAAAGAGAGATGTAAACAGGGGACTTTGAGTGGGAGTTCTGTTGGAGGAGAAGCTATTTGTGTGTGTGTTTGGTTTTGTATTGGTGGTATCTGTATGTGTAGAGGCTTGGAGGGGCTTTGTGCTGGGAGAGAAGCTGAGCCCTGATTAGGGGGCGGGGCTTCACTGACGAGGGGTCCTATAAAGGGAGCAGCCAGTCAGGCAGCGGCACAGGAGCTAGCAAACAGAGCTGTAAACAGGGGAGTCTGAGTGGGAGTTCTGTTGGAGGAGAAGGCATTTGTGTGTGTGTTTGGTTTTCTATTGGTAGCATCTGTATGTGTAGGGGCTTTGTGCTGGGAGAGAAGCTGAGCCCTGATTGGGGGGCGGGGCTTCACTGACGAGGGGTCCTATAAAGGGAGCAGCCAGTCAGGCAGCGACACAGACAGCTGCAGCGGTACAGGAGCTAGCAAACAGAGCTGTAAACAGGGGAGTTTGAGTGGGAGTTCTGTTGGAGGAGAAGGTGTTTGTGTGTGTTTGGTTTTGTATTGGTAGTATCTCTATGTGTAGAGGCTTTGTGCTGGGAGAGAAGCTGAGCCCTGATAAGGGGGCGGGGCTTCACTGACTAGGCGTCCTATAAAGGTAGCAGCCAGTCAGGCAGCGGCACAGCAGCTAGCAAACAGTGCTGTAACCACGGGAGTTTGAGTGGGAGTTCTGTTGGAGGAGAAGGTATATGTGTGTGTTTGGTTTCGTATTGGTAGTATCTGTATGTGTAGAGGCTTGGAGGGGCTTTGTGCTGGGAGAGAAGCTGAGCCCTGATTAGGGGGCGGGGCTTCCCTGACTAGGGGTCCTATAAAGGTAGCAGCCAGTCAGGCAGCGGCACAGACATCTGCAGCGGCACTGGAGCTAGCAAATAGAGCTGTAAACAGGGGAGTTTGAGTGGGAGTTCTCTTTGAGGAGAAGGTATTTCTGTGTGTGTTTGGTTTTGTATTGGTGGTATCTGTATGTGTATAGGCTTGGAGGGGCTTTGTGCTGGGAGAGAAGCTGAGCCCTGATTAGGGGGCGTGGCTTCACTGACGAGGGGTCCTATAAAGGGAGCAGCCAGTCAGGCAGCGGCACAGACATCTGCAGCGGCACTGGAGCTAGCAAATAGAGCTGTAAAGAGGGGAGTTTGAATGGGAGTTCTGTTGGAGGAGAAGGTATTTGTGTGTGTTTGGTTTTGTATTGGTGGTATCTGTATGTGTAGGGGCTTTGTGCTGGGAGAGAAGCTGAGCCCTGATTGGGGGCGGGGCTTCACTGACTAGGGGTCCTATAAAGGGAGCAGCCAGTCAGGCAGCTGGACAAACAGCTGCAGCGATACAGGGGCTAGCAAACAGAGCTGTAAACAGGGGAGTTTGAGTGGGAGTTCTGTTGGAGGAGAAGGTATTTGTGTGTGTTTGGTTTTATGTTGGTGGTATCTGTATGTGTAGAGGCTTGGAGGGGCTTTGTGCTGGGAGAGAAGCTGAGCCCTGATTAGGGGGCGGGGCTTCACTGACGAGGGGTCCTATAAAGGGAGCAGCCAGTCAGGCAGCGACACAGACAGCTGCAGCGGTACAGGAGCTAGCAAACAGAGCTGTAAACAGGGGAGTTTGAGTGGGAGTTCTGTTGGAGGAGAAAGTGTTTGTGTGTGTTTGGTTTTGTATTGGTAGTATCTGTATGTGTAGAGGCTTTGTGCTGGGAGAGAAGCTGAGCCCTGATAAGGGGGCGGGGCTTCACTGACTAGGCGTCCTATAAAGGTAGCAGCCAGTCAGGCAGCGGCACAGCAGCTAGCAAACAGTGCTGTAAACACGGGAGTTTGAGTGGGAGTTCTGTTGGAGGAGAAGGTATATGTGTGTGTTTGGTTTCGTATTGGTAGTATCTGTATGTGTCGAGGCTTGGAGGGGCTTTGTGCTGGGAGAAAAGCTGAGCCCTGATTAGGGAGCGGGGCTTCACTGACTAGGGGTCCTATAAAGGTAGCAGCCAGTCAGGCAGCGGCACAGACAGCTGCAGCGGCACAGGATCTAGCAAACAGAGCTGTAAACAGGGGAGTTTGAGTGGGAATTCTGTTGGAGGAGAAGGCATTTTTGTGTGCTTGGTTTTGTATTGGTCGTATCTGTATGTGTAGGGGCTTTGTGCTGGGAGAGAAGCTGAGCCCTGATTAGGGGGCGGGGCTTCACTGACTGGGGGTCCTATAAAGGCAGCAGCCAGTCAGGCAGCGGCACAGACAGCTGCAGCGGTACAGGAGCTAGCAAAGAGAGGTGTAAACACGGGAGTTTGAGTGGGACTTCTGTTGGAGGAGAAGGTATTTGTGTGTGTGTTTGGTATTGTATTGGCAGTATCTGTATGTTTAGAGGCTTGGAGGGGCTTTGTGCTGGGAACGAAGCTGAGCCCTGATTAGGGGGCGGGGCTTCACTGAGTAGGGTTCCTATAAAGGTAGCAGCCAGTCAGGCAGCAGCACAGGAGCTAGCAAACAGAGCTGTAAACAGGGGAGTTTGAGTGGGAGTTCTATTGGAGGAGAAGGTATTTGTGTGTGTTTGGTTTTGTATTGGTAGCATCTGTATGTGTAGGGGCTTTGGGCTGGGAGAGAAGCTGAGCCCTGATTAGGGGGCGGGGCTTCACTGACGAGGGTTCCTATAAAGGGAGCAGCCAGTCAGGCAGCAACACAGACAGCTGCAGCGGTACAGGAGCTAGCAAACAGAGCTGTAAACAGGGGAGTTTGAGTGGGACTTCTGTTGGAGGAGAAGGCATTTGTGTGTGTGTTTGGAATTGTATTGGCAGTATCTGTATGTTTAGAGGCTTGGAGGGTCTTTGTGGTGGGAGCGAAGCTGAGCCCTGATTAGGGGGCGGGGCTTCACTGACTAGGGGTCCTATAAAGGTAGCAGCCAGTCAGGCAGCAGCACAGGAGCTAGCAAACAGAGCTGTAAACAGGGGAGTTTGAGTGGGAGTTCTGTTGGAGGAGAAGATATTTGTGTGTGTGTTTGGTTTTGTGTTGGTGGTATCTGTATGTGTAGAGGCTTGGAGGGGCTTTGTGCTGGGAGAGAAGCTGAGCCCTGATTAGGGGGCGGGGCTTCACTGACGAGGGGTCCTATAAAGGGAGCAGCCAGTCAGGCAGCGACACAGACAGCTGCAGCGGTACAGGAGCTAGCAAACAGAGCTGTAAATAGGGGAGTTTGGGTGGGAGTTCTGTTGTGGAGAAGCTATTTGTGTGTGTGTTTGGTTTTGTATTGGTAGCATCTGTATGTGAAGGGGCTTTGTGCTGGGAGAGAAGCTGAGCCCTGATAAGGGGGCAGGGCTTCACTGACTAGGCGTCCTATAAAGGTAGCAGCCAGTCAGGCAGCGGCACAGCAGCTAGCAAACAGTGCTGTAACCACGGGAGTTTGAGTGGGAGTTCTGTAGGAGGAGAAGGTATATGTGTGTGTTTGGTTTCGTATTGGTAGTATCTGTATGTGTAGAGGCTTGGAGGGGCTTTGTGCTGGGAGAAAAGCTGACCCCTGATTAGGGGGCGGGGCTTCACTGACTAGGGGTCCTATAAAGGGAGCAGCCAGTCAGGCAGCTGGACAGACAGCTGCAGCGATACAGGAGCTAGCAAAGAGAGCTGTAAATAGGGGTCTTTGAGTGGGAGTTCTGTTGGAGGAGAAGGCATTTGTGTGTGTGTTTGGTTTTGTATTGGTAGTATCTGTATGTGTAGGGGCTTTGTGCTGGGAGAGAAGCTGAGCCCTCATTGGGGGGCGGGGCTTCACTGACGAGGGGTCCTATAAAGGGAGCAGCCAGTCAGGCAGCGACACAGACAGCTGCAGCGGTACAGGAGATAGCAAACAGAGCTGTAAACAGGGGAGTTTGAGTGGGAGTTCTGTTGGAGGAGAAGGTGTTTGTGTGTGTTTGGTTTTGTATTGGTAGTATCTGTATGTGTAGAGGCTTTGTGCTGGGAGAGAAGCTGAGCCCTGATAAGGGGGCGGGGCTTCACTGACTAGGCGTCCTATAAAGGTAGCAGCCAGTCAGGCAGCTGGACAGACAGCTGCAGCGATACAGGGGCTAGCAAACAGAGCTGTAAACAGGGGAGTTTGAGTGGGAGTTCTGTTGGAGGAGAAGGTATTTGTGTGTGTTTGGTTTTATGTTGGTGGTATCTGTATGTGTAGGGGCTTTGTGCTGGGAGAGAAGCTGAGCCCTGATTAGGGGGCGGGGCTTCACTGACTACGGGTCCTATAAAGGCAGCAGCCAGTCAGGCAGCGGCACAGACAGCTGCAGCGGTACAGGAGCTAGCAAAGAGAGCTGTAAATAGGGGTCTTTGAGTGGGAGTTCTGTTGGAGGAGAAGCTATTTGTGTGTGTGTTTGGTTTTGTATTGGTAGTATCTGTATGTGTAGAGGCTTGGAGGGGCTTTGTGCTGGGAGCGAAGCTGAGCCCTGATTAGGGGGCGGGGCTTCACTGACTAGGGGTCCTATAAAGGTAGCAGCCAGTCAGGCAGCGGCACAGGAGCTAGCAAACAGAGCTGTAAACAGGGGAGTCTGAGTGGGAGTTCTGTTGGAGGAGAAGGCATTTGTGTGTGCGTTTGGTTTTCTATTGGTAGCATCTGTATGTGTAGAGGCTTTGTGCTGGGAGAGAAGCTGAGCCCTGATTGGGGGGCGGGGCTTCACTGACGAGGGGTCCTATAAAGGGAGCAGCCAGTCAGGCAGCGACACAGACAGCTGCAGCGGTACAGGAGCTAGCAAACAGAGCTGTAAACAGGGGAGTTTGAGTTGGAGTTCTGTTGGAGGAGAAGGTGTTTGTGTGTGTTTGGTTTTGTATTGGTAGTATCTGTATGTGTAGAGGCTTTGTGCTGGGAGAGAAGCTGAGCCCTGATAAGGGGGCGGGGCTTCACTGACTAGGCGTCCTATAAAGGTAGCAGCCAGTCAGGCAGCGGCACAGCAGCTAGCAAACAGTGCTGTAACCACGGGAGTTTGAGTGGGAGTTCTGTTGGAGGAGAAGGTATTTGTGTGTGTCTGGTTTTGTATTGGTGGTATCTGTATGTGTAGGGGCTTGGAGGGGCTTTGTGCTGGGAGAGAAGCTGAGCCCTGATTAGGGGGCGGGGCTTCACTGACGAGGGGTCCTATAAAGGGAGCAGCCAGTCAGGCAGCGGCACAGACATCTGCAGCGGCACTGGAGCTAGCAAATAGAGCTGTAAAGAGGGGAGTTTGAGTGGGAGTTCTGTTGGAGGAGAAGGTATTTGTGTGTGTTTTGTTTTGTATTGGTGGTATCTGTATGTGTAGGGGCTTTGTGCTGGGAGAGAAGCTGAGCCCTGATTGGGGGCGGGGCTTCACTGACTAGGGGTCCTATAAAGGGAGCAGCCAGTCAGGCAGCTGGACAGACAGCTGCAGCGATACAGGGGCTAGCAAACCGAGCTGTAAACAGGGGAGTTTGAGTGGGAGTTCTGTTGGAGGAGAAGGTATTTGTGTGTGTTTGGTTTTATGTTGGTGGTATCTGTATGTGTAGGGGCTTTGTGCTGGGAGAGAAGCTGAGCCCTGATTAGGGGGCGGGGCTTCACTGACTACGGGTCCTATAAAGGCAGCAGCCAGTCAGGCAGCGGCACAGACAGCTGCAGTGGCACAGGAGCTTGCAAAGAGAGCTGTAAACAGGGGAGTTTGAGTGGGAGTTCTGTTGGAGGAAAGGTATTTGTGTGTGTGTTGGGTTTTGTATTGGTGGTATCTGTATGTGTAGAGGCTTGGAGGGGCTTTGTGCTGGGAGAGAAGCTGAGCCCTGATTAGGGGGCGGGGCTTCACTGACGAGGGGTCCTATAAAGGGAGCAGCCAGTCAGGCAGCAGCACAGGAGCTAGCAAACAGAGCTGTAAACAGGGGAGTTTGAGTGGGAGTTCTGTTGGAGGAGAAGATATTTGTGTGTGTGTTTGGTTTTGTGTTGGTGGTATCTGTATGTGTAGAGGCTTGGAGGGGCTTTGTGCTGGGAGAGAAGCTGAGCCCTGATTAGGGGGCGGGGCTTCACTGACGAGGGGTCCTATAAAGGGAGCAGCCAGTCAGGCAGCGACACAGACAGCTGCAGCGGTACAGGAGCTAGCAAACAGAGCTGTAAATAGGGGACTTTGAGTGGGAGTTCTGTTGTGGAGAAGCTATTTGTGTGTGTGTTTGGTTTTGTATTGGTAGCATCTGTATGTGAAGGGGCTTTGTGCTGGGAGAGAAGCTGAGCCCTGATTAGGGGGCGGGGCTTTACTGACTAGGGGTCCTATAAAGATAGCAGCCAGTGAGGCAGTGGAACAGACAGATGTAGCGGCACAGGAGCTAGCAAACAGAGCTGTAAACAGGGGAGTTTGAGTGGGAGTTCTGTTGGAGGAGAAGGCATTTTTGTGTGCTTGGTTTTGTATTGGTCGTATCTGTATGTGTAGGGGCTTTGTGCTGGGAGAGAAGCTGAGCCCTGATTAGGGGGCGGGGCTTCACTGACTGGGGGTCCTATAAAGGCAGCAGCCAGTCAGGCAGCGGCACAGACAGCTGCAGCGGTACAGGAGCTAGCAAAGAGAGGTGTAAACACGGGAGTTTGAGTGGGACTTCTGTTGGAGGAGAAGGTATTTGTGTGTGTGTTTGGTATTGTATTGGCAGTATCTGTATGTTTAGAGGCTTGGAGGGGCTTTGTGCTGGGAACGAAGCTGAGCCCTGATTAGGGGGCGGGGCTTCACTGAGTAGGGTTCCTATAAAGGTAGCAGCCAGTCAGGCAGCAGCACAGGAGCTAGCAAACAGAGCTGTAAACAGGGGAGTTTGAGTGGGAGTTCTATTGGAGGAGAAGGTATTTGTGTGTGTTTGGTTTTGTATTGGTAGCATCTGTATGTGTAGGGGCTTTGTGCTGGGAGAGAAGCTGAGCCCTGATTAGGGGGCGGGGCTTCACTGACGAGGGTTCCTATAAAGGGAGCAGCCAGTCAGGCAGCAACACAGACAGCTGCAGCGGTACAGGAGCTAGCAAACAGAGCTGTAAACAGGGGAGTTTGAGTGGGACTTCTGTTGGAGGAGAAGGCATTTGTGTGTGTGTTTGGAATTGTATTGGCAGTATCTGTATGTTTAGAGGCTTGGAGGGTCTTTGTGGTGGGAGCGAAGCTGAGCCCTGATTAGGGGGCGGGGCTTCACTGACTAGGGGTCCTATAAAGGTAGCAGCCAGTCAGGCAGCAGCACAGGAGCTAGCAAACAGAGCTGTAAACAGGGGAGTTTGAGTGGGAGTTCTGTTGGAGGAGAAGATATTTGTGTGTGTGTTTGGTTTTGTGTTGGTGGTATCTGTATGTGTAGAGGCTTGGAGGGGCTTTGTGCTGGGAGAGAAGCTGAGCCCTGATTAGGGGGCGGGGCTTCACTGACGAGGGGTCCTATAAAGGGAGCAGCCAGTCAGGCAGCGACACAGACAGCTGCAGCGGTACAGGAGCTAGCAAACAGAGCTGTAAATAGGGGAGTTTGGGTGGGAGTTCTGTTGTGGAGAAGCTATTTGTGTGTGTGTTTGGTTTTGTATTGGTAGCATCTGTATGTGAAGGGGCTTTGTGCTGGGAGAGAAGCTGAGCCCTGATAAGGGGGCGGGGCTTCACTGACTAGGCGTCCTATAAAGGTAGCAGCCAGTCAGGCAGCGGCACAGCAGCTAGCAAACAGTGCTGTAACCACGGGAGTTTGAGTGGGAGTTCTGTAGGAGGAGAAGGTATATGTGTGTGTTTGGTTTCGTATTGGTAGTATCTGTATGTGTAGAGGCTTGGAGGGGCTTTGTGCTGGGAGAAAAGCTGACCCCTGATTAGGGGGCGGGGCTTCACTGACTAGGGGTCCTATAAAGGGAGCAGCCAGTCAGGCAGCTGGACAGACAGCTGCAGCGATACAGGAGCTAGCAAAGAGAGCTGTAAATAGGGGTCTTTGAGTGGGAGTTCTGTTGGAGGAGAAGGCATTTGTGTGTGTGTTTGGTTTTGTATTGGTAGTATCTGTATGTGTAGGGGCTTTGTGCTGGGAGAGAAGCTGAGCCCTGATTGGGGGGCGGGGCTTCACTGACGAGGGGTCCTATAAAGGGAGCAGCCAGTCAGGCAGCGACACAGACAGCTGCAGCGGTACAGGAGATAGCAAACAGAGCTGTAAACAGGGGAGTTTGAGTGGGAGTTCTGTTGGAGGAGAAGGTGTTTGTGTGTGTTTGGTTTTGTATTGGTAGTATCTGTATGTGTAGAGGCTTTGTGCTGGGAGAGAAGCTGAGCCCTGATAAGGGGGCGGGGCTTCACTGACTAGGCGTCCTATAAAGGTAGCAGCCAGTCAGGCAGCTGGACAGACAGCTGCAGCGATACAGGGGCTAGCAAACAGAGCTGTAAACAGGGGAGTTTGAGTGGGAGTTCTGTTGGAGGAGAAGGTATTTGTGTGTGTTTGGTTTTATGTTGGTGGTATCTGTATGTGTAGGGGCTTTGTGCTGGGAGAGAAGCTGAGCCCTGATTAGGGGGCGGGGCTTCACTGACTACGGGTCCTATAAAGGCAGCAGCCAGTCAGGCAGCGGCACAGACAGCTGCAGCGGTACAGGAGCTAGCAAAGAGAGCTGTAAATAGGGGTCTTTGAGTGGGAGTTCTGTTGGAGGAGAAGCTATTTGTGTGTGTGTTTGGTTTTGTATTGGTAGTATCTGTATGTGTAGAGGCTTGGAGGGGCTTTGTGCTGGGAGCGAAGCTGAGCCCTGATTAGGGGGCGGGGCTTCACTGACTAGGGGTCCTATAAAGGTAGCAGCCAGTCAGGCAGCGGCACAGGAGCTAGCAAACAGAGCTGTAAACAGGGGAGTCTGAGTGGGAGTTCTGTTGGAGGAGAAGGCATTTGTGTGTGCGTTTGGTTTTCTATTGGTAGCATCTGTATGTGTAGAGGCTTTGTGCTGGGAGAGAAGCTGAGCCCTGATTGGGGGGCGGGGCTTCACTGACGAGGGGTCCTATAAAGGGAGCAGCCAGTCAGGCAGCGACACAGACAGCTGCAGCGGTACAGGAGCTAGCAAACAGAGCTGTAAACAGGGGAGTTTGAGTTGGAGTTCTGTTGGAGGAGAAGGTGTTTGTGTGTGTTTGGTTTTGTATTGGTAGTATCTGTATGTGTAGAGGCTTTGTGCTGGGAGAGAAGCTGAGCCCTGATAAGGGGGCGGGGCTTCACTGACTAGGCGTCCTATAAAGGTAGCAGCCAGTCAGGCAGCGGCACAGCAGCTAGCAAACAGTGCTGTAACCACGGGAGTTTGAGTGGGAGTTCTGTTGGAGGAGAAGGTATTTGTGTGTGTCTGGTTTTGTATTGGTGGTATCTGTATGTGTAGGGGCTTGGAGGGGCTTTGTGCTGGGAGAGAAGCTGAGCCCTGATTAGGGGGCGGGGCTTCACTGACGAGGGGTCCTATAAAGGGAGCAGCCAGTCAGGCAGCGGCACAGACATCTGCAGCGGCACTGGAGCTAGCAAATAGAGCTGTAAAGAGGGGAGTTTGAGTGGGAGTTCTGTTGGAGGAGAAGGTATTTGTGTGTGTTTTGTTTTGTATTGGTGGTATCTGTATGTGTAGGGGCTTTGTGCTGGGAGAGAAGCTGAGCCCTGATTGGGGGCGGGGCTTCACTGACTAGGGGTCCTATAAAGGGAGCAGCCAGTCAGGCAGCTGGACAGACAGCTGCAGCGATACAGGGGCTAGCAAACCGAGCTGTAAACAGGGGAGTTTGAGTGGGAGTTCTGTTGGAGGAGAAGGTATTTGTGTGTGTTTGGTTTTATGTTGGTGGTATCTGTATGTGTAGGGGCTTTGTGCTGGGAGAGAAGCTGAGCCCTGATTAGGGGGCGGGGCTTCACTGACTACGGGTCCTATAAAGGCAGCAGCCAGTCAGGCAGCGGCACAGACAGCTGCAGTGGCACAGGAGCTTGCAAAGAGAGCTGTAAACAGGGGAGTTTGAGTGGGAGTTCTGTTGGAGGAAAGGTATTTGTGTGTGTGTTGGGTTTTGTATTGGTGGTATCTGTATGTGTAGAGGCTTGGAGGGGCTTTGTGCTGGGAGAGAAGCTGAGCCCTGATTAGGGGGCGGGGCTTCACTGACGAGGGGTCCTATAAAGGGAGCAGCCAGTCAGGCAGCAGCACAGGAGCTAGCAAACAGAGCTGTAAACAGGGGAGTTTGAGTGGGAGTTCTGTTGGAGGAGAAGATATTTGTGTGTGTGTTTGGTTTTGTGTTGGTGGTATCTGTATGTGTAGAGGCTTGGAGGGGCTTTGTGCTGGGAGAGAAGCTGAGCCCTGATTAGGGGGCGGGGCTTCACTGACGAGGGGTCCTATAAAGGGAGCAGCCAGTCAGGCAGCGACACAGACAGCTGCAGCGGTACAGGAGCTAGCAAACAGAGCTGTAAATAGGGGACTTTGAGTGGGAGTTCTGTTGTGGAGAAGCTATTTGTGTGTGTGTTTGGTTTTGTATTGGTAGCATCTGTATGTGAAGGGGCTTTGTGCTGGGAGAGAAGCTGAGCCCTGATTAGGGGGCGGGGCTTTACTGACTAGGGGTCCTATAAAGATAGCAGCCAGTGAGGCAGTGGAACAGACAGATGTAGCGGCACAGGAGCTAGCAAACAGAGCTGTAAACAGGGGAGTTTGAGTGGGAGTTCTGTTGGAGGAGAAGGTATTTGTGTGTGCTTGGTTTTGTATTGGTAGTATCTGTATGTGTAGGGGCTTTGTGCTGGGAGAGAAGCTGAGCCCTGATTAGGGGGCGGGGCTTTACTGACTAGGGGTTCTATAAAGATAGCAGCCAGTGAGGCAGTGGAACAGACAAATGTAGCGGCACAGGAGCTAGCAAACAGAGCTGTAAACAGGGAAGTTTGAGTGGGAGTTCTGTTGGAGGAGAAGGTATTTGTGCGTGTTTGGTTTTGTATTCGTAGTATGTGTATGTGTAGGGGTTTGGCGGGGCTTTGTGCTTGGAGAGAAGCTGAGCCCTGATTAGGGGGCGCGGCTTCACTGACTTGGGGTCCTATAAAGGTAGCAGCCAGTCAGGCAGCGGCACAGGAGCTAGCAAACAGAGCTGTAAACAGGGGAGTTTGAGTGGGAGTTCTGTTGGAGGAGAAGGTGTTTGTGCGTGCTTGGTTTTGTATTGGTAGTATCTGTATGTGTAGTGGTTTGGCGGGGCTTTGTGCTTGGAGAGAAGCTGAGCCCTGATTAGGGGGCGTGGCTTCACTGACTAGGGGTCCTATAAAGATAGCAGCCAGTGAGGCAGTGGAACAGACAGCTGTAGCGGCACAGGAGCTAGCAAACAGAGCTGTAAACAGGGGAGTTTGAGTGGGAGTTCTGTTGGAGGAGAAGGTATTTGTGCGTGCTTGGTTTTGTATTGGTAGTATCTGTATGTGTAGGGGCTTTGTGCTGGGAGAGAAGCTGAGCCCTGATTAGGGGCAGGGCTTCACTGACTAGGGGTCCTATAAAGATAGCAGCCAGTGAGGCAGTGGAACAGACAGATGTAGCGGCACAGGAGCTAGCAAACAGAGCTGTAAACAGGGGAGTTTGAGTGGGAGTTCTGTTGGAGGAGAAGGTATTTGTGTGTGTTTGGTTTTGTATTGGTAGTATCTGTATGTGTAGGGGCTTTGTGCTGGGAGAGAAGCTGAGCCCTGATTAGGGGCAGGGCTTCACTGACTAGGGGTCCTATAAAGGGAGCAGCCTGTCAGGCAGCGGCACAGACAGCTGCAGCGGCACAGGAGCTAGCAAACAGAGCTGTAAACAGGGGAGTTTGAGTGGGAGTTCTGTTGGAGGAGAAGGTATTTGTGTATGTTTGGTTTTGTATTGTTAGTATCTGTATGCGTAGGGGCTTTGTGCTGGGAGAGAAGCTGAGCCCTGATTAGGGGGCGGGGCTTTACTGACTAGGGGTCCTATAAAGGTAGCAGCCAGTCAGGCAGCGGAACAGACAGCTGCAGCGGCACAGGAGCTAGCAAACAGAGCTGTAAACAGGGGAGTTTGAGTGGGAGTTCTGTTGGAGGAGAAGGTATTTGTGTATGTTTGGTTTTGTATTGTTAGTATCTGTATGTGTAGGGGCTTTGTGCTGGGAGAGAAGCTGAGCCCTGATTAGGGGGCGGTGCTTCACTGACTTGGGGTCCTATAAAGGTAGCAGCCACTCAGGCAGCGGCACAGGAGCTAGCAAACAGCTGTAAACAGGAGAGTTTGAGTGGGAGTTCTGTTGGAGGAGAAGGTATTTGTGTGTGCTTGGTTTTGTATTGGTAGTATATGTATGTGTAGGGGCTTTGTGCTGGGAGAGAAGCTGAGCCCTGATTAGGGGGCGGGGCTTTACTGACTAGGGGTCCTATAAAGGTAGCAGCCAGGCAGGCAGCGGAACAGACAGCTGCAGCGGCACAGGAGCTAGCAAACAGAGCTGTAAACAGGGGAGTTTGAGTGGGAGTTCTGTTGGAGGAGAAGGTATTTGTGTGTGTTTTTGGTTTTGTATTGGTAGTATCTGTATGTGTAGAGGCTTGGAGGGGCTTTGTGCTGGGAGCGAAGCTGAGCCCTGATTAGGGGGCGGGGCTTCACTGACTAGGGGTCCTAGAAAGGTAGCAGCCAGTCAGGCAGCGGCACAGGAGCTAGCAAACAGAGCTGTAAACAGGGGAGTTTGAGTGGGAGTTCTGTTGGAAGAGAAGGTATTTGTGTGTGTTTGGTTTTGTATTGGTAGTATCTGTATGTGTAGGGTCTTTGTGCGGGGAGAAAAGCTGAGCCCTGATTAGGGGTCGGGGCTTCACTGACTAGGGGTCCTAGAAAGGTAGCAGCCAGTCAGGCAGCGGCACAGGAGCTAGCAAACAGAGCTGTAAACAGGGGAGTATGAGTGGGAGTTCTCTTGGAGGAGAAGGTATTTGTGTGTGTTTGGTTCTGTATTGGTGGTATCTGTATGTGTAGGGGCTTTTTGCTGGGAGAGAAGCTGAGCCCTGATTAGCGTGCAGGGCTTCACTGACCAGGGGTCCTATAAAGGTAGCAGCCAGTCAGGCAGCGGCACAGACAGCTGCAGTGGCACAGGAGATTGCAAACTGAGCTGTAAACAGGGGAGTTTGAGTGGGAGTTCTGTTGGAGGAGAAGGTATTTGTGTTTGTTTCGTTTTGTATTGGTAGTATCTGTATGTGTAGAGGCTTGGAGGGGCTTTGTGCTGGGAGAGAAGCTGAGCCCTGATTAGGGGGCGGGGCTTCACTGACTAGGGGTCCTATAAAGGTAGCAGCCAGTCAGGCAGCGGCACAGACAGCTGCAGCGGCACTGGAGCTAGCAAACAGAGCTGTAAACAGGGGAGTTTGAGAGGGAGTTCTGTTGGAGGAGAAGGTATTTGTGTGTGTGTTTGGTTTTGTATTGGTGGTATCTGTATGTGTAGAGGCTTGGAGGGGCTTTGTGCTGGGAGAGAAGCTGAGCCCTGATTAGGGGGCGGGGCTTCACTGACGAGGGTTCCTATAAAGGGAGCAGCCAGTCAGGCAGCAACACAGACAGCTGCAGCGGTACAGGAGCTAGCCAACAGAGCTGTAAACAGGGGAGTTTGAGTGGGGCTTCTGTTGGAGGAGAAGGTATTTGTGTGTGTGTTTGGAATTGTATTGGCAGTATCTGTATGTTTAGAGGCTTGGAGGGTCTTTGTGCTGGGAGAGAAGCTGAGCCCTGATTAGGGGGCGGGGCTTCACTGACTAGGGGTCCTATAAAGGTAGCAGCCAGTCAGGCAGCAGCACAGGAGCTAGCAAACAGAGCTGTAAACAGGGGAGTTTGAGAGGGAGTTCGGTTGGAGGAGAAGGTATTTGTGTGTGTGTTTGGTTTTGTGTTGCTGGTATCTGTATGTGTAGAGGCTTGGAGGGGCTTTGTGCTGGGAGAGAAGCTGAGCCCTGATTTAGGGGGCGGGGCTTCAATGACTAGGGGTCCTATAAAGGTAGCAGCCAGTCAGGCAGCGGCACAGGAGCTAGCAAACAGAGCTGTAAACAGGGGAGTTTGAGTGGGACTTCTGTTGGAGGAGAAGGTATTTGTGTGTGTGTTTGGAATTGTATTGGCAGTATCTGTATGGTTAGAGGCTTGGAGGGTCTTTGTGCTGGGAGCGAAGCTGAGCCCTGATTAGGGGGCGGGGCTTCACTGACTAGGGGTCCTATAAAGGTAGCAGCCAGTCAGGCAGCAGCACAGGAGCTAGCAAGCAGATCTGTAAACAGGGGAGTTTGAGTGGGAGTTCTGTTGGAGGAGAAGGCATTTGTGTGTGTGTTTGGTTTTGTATTGGTAGCATCTGTATGTGTAGAGGCTTGGAGGGTCTTTGTGCTGGGAGAAAAGCTGAGCCCTGATTAGGGGGCGGGGCTTCACTGACTAGGGGTCCTATAAAGGGAGCAGCCAGTCAGGCGGCGGCACGGACAGCTGCAGCGGCACAGGAGCTAGCAAACAGAGCTGTAAACAGGGGAGTTTGAGTGGGAGTTCTGTTGGAGGAGAAGGTATTTGTGTGTGTGTTTGGTTTTGTATTGTTGGTATCTGTATGTGTAGAGGCTTGGAGGGTCTTTGTGCTGGGAGAAAAGCTGAGCCCTGATTAGGGGGCGGGGCTTCACTGACGAGGGGTCCTATAAAGGTAGCAGCCAGTCAGGCAGCGGCACAGGAGCTAGCAAACAGAGCTGTAAACAGGGGAGTTTGAGTGGGAGTTCTGTTGGAAGAGAAGGTATTTGTGTGTGTTTGGTTTTGTATTGGTAGTATCTGTATGTGTAGGGTCTTTGTGCGGGGAGAAAAGCTGAGCCCTGATTAGGGGGCGGGGCTTCACTGACTAGGGGTCCTAGAAAGGTAGCAGCCAGTCAGGCAGCGGCACAGGAGCTAGCAAACAGAGCTGTAAACAGGGGAGTTTGAGTGGGAGATCTGTTGGAGGAGAAGGTGTTTGTGTGTGTTTGGTTTTGTATTGGTAGTATCTGTATGTGTAGAGGCTTTGTGCTGGGAGAGAAGCTGAGCCCTGATAAGGGGGCGGGGCTTCACTGACGAGGGGTCCTATAAAGGGAGCAGCCAGTCAGGCAGCGACACAGACAGCTGCAGCGGTACAGGAGCTAGCAAACAGAGCTGTAAACAGGGGAGTTTGAGTGGGAGTTCTGTTGGAGGAGAAGGTATATGTGTGTGTTTGGTTTCGTATTGGTAGTATCTGTATGTGTAGAGGCTTGGAGGGGCTTTGTGCTGGGAGAGAAGCTGAGCCCTGATTAGGGGGCGGGGCTTCACTGACTAGGGGTCCTATAAAGGGAGCAGCCAGTCAGGCAGCTGGACAGACAGCTGCAGCGATACAGGGGCTAGCAAACAGAGCTGTAAACAGGGGAGTTTGAGTGGGAGTTCTGTTGGAGGAGAAGGTATTTGTGTGTGTTTGGTTTTATGTTGGTGGTATCTGTATGTGTAGGGGCTTTGTGCTGGGAGAGAAGCTGAGCCCTGATTAGGGGGCGGGGCTTCACTGACTAGGGGTCCTGTAAAGGCAGCAGCCAGTCAGGCAGCGGCACAGACAGCTGCAGTGGCACAGGAGCTAGCAAAGAGAGCTGTAAACAGGGGAGTTTGAGTGGGAGTTCTGTTGGAGGAAAGGTATTTGTGTGTGTGTTTGGTTTTGTATTGGTGGTATCTGTATGTGTAGAGGCTTGGAGGGGCTTTGTGCTGGGAGAGAAGCTGAGCCCTGATTAGGGGCGGGGCTTCACTGACGAGGGGTCCTATAAAGGGAGCAGCCAGTCAGGCAGCGACACAGACAGCTGCAGCGGTACAGGAGCTAGCAAACAGAGCTGTAAACAGGGGAGTTTGAGTGGGAGTTCTGTTGGAGGAGAAGGTGTTTGTGTGTGTTTGGTTTTGTATTGGTAGTATCTGTATGTGTAGAGGCTTTGTGCTGGGAGAGAAGCAGAGCCCTGATAAGGGGGCGGGGCTTCACTGACTAGGCGTCCTATAAAGGTAGCAGCCAGTCAGGCAGCGGCACAGCAGCTAGCAAACAGTGCTGTAAACACGGGAGTTTGAGTGGGAGTTCTGTTGGAGGAGAAGGTATATGTGTGTGTTTGGTTTCGTATTGGTAGTATCTGTATGTGTCGAGGCTTGGAGGGGCTTTGTGCTGGGAGAAAAGCTGAGCCCTGATTAGGGAGCGGGGCTTCACTGACTAGGGGTCCTATAAAGGTAGCAGCCAGTCAGGCAGCGGCACAGACAGCTGCAGCGGCACAGGATCTAGCAAACAGAGCTGTAAACAGGGGAGTTTGAGTGGGAATTCTGTTGGAGGAGAAGGCATTTGTGTGTGCTTTGTTTTGTATTGGTCGTATCTGTATGTGTAGGGGCTTTGTGCTGGGAGAGAAGCTGAGCCCTGATTAGGGGCCGGGGCTTCACTGACTAGGGGTCCTATAAAGGCAGCAGCCAGTCAGGCAGCGGCACAGACAGCTGCAGCGGTACAGGAGCTAGCAAACAGAGGTGTAAACAGGGGAGTTTGAGTGGGACTTCTGTTGGAGGAGAAGGTATTTGTGTGTGTGTTTGGAATTGTATTGGCAGTATCTGTATGTTTAGAGGCTTGGAGGGTCTTTGTGGTGGGAGCGAAGCTGAGCCCTGATTAGGGGCGGGGCTTCACTGACTAGGGGTCCTATAAAGGTCGCAGCCAGTCAGGCAGAACAGGAGCTAGCAAACAGAGCTGTAAACAGGGGAGTTTGAGTGGGAGTTCTGTTGGAGGAGAAGATATTTGTGTGTGTGTTTGGTTTTGTGTTGGTGGTATCTGTATGTGTAGAGGCTTGGAGGGGCTTTGTGCTGGGAGAGAAGCTGAGCCCTGATTAGGGGGCGGGGCTTCACTGACGAGGGGTCCTATAAAGGGAGCAGCCAGTCAGGCAGCGACACAGACAGCTGCAGCGGTACAGGAGCTAGCAAACAGAGCTGTAAATAGGGGACTTTGAGTGGGAGTTCTGTTGTGGAGAAGCTATTTGTGTGTGTGTTTGGTTTTGTATTGGTAGCATCTGTATGTGTAGGGGCTTTGTGCTGGGAGAGAAGCTGAGCCCTGATTAGGGGGCGGGGCTTTACTGACTAGGGGTCCTATAAAGATAGCAGCCAGTGAGGCAATGGAACAGACAGCTGTAGCGGCACAGGAGCTAGCAAACAGAGCTGTAAACAGGGGAGTTTGAGTGGGAGTTCTGTTGGAGGAGAAGGTATTTGTGTGTGCTTGGTTTTGTATTGGTAGTATCTGCATGTGTAGGGGCTTTGTGCTGGGAGAGAAGCTGAGCCCTGATTAGGGGGCGGGGCTTTACTGACTAGGGGTCCTATAAAGATAGCAGCCAGTGAGGCAGTGGAACAGACAAATGTAGCGGCACAGGAGCTAGCAAACAGAGCTGTAAACAGGGGAGTTTGAGTGGGAGTTCTGTTGGAGGAGAAGGTATTTGTGCGTGTTTGGTTTTGTATTGGTAGTATGTGTATGTGTAGGGGTTTGGCGGGGCTTTGTGCTTGGAGAGAAGCTGAGCCCTGATTAGGGGGCGCGGCTTCACTGACTTGGGGTCCTATAAAGGTAGCAGCCAGTCAGGCAGCGGCACAGGAGCTAGCAAACAGAGCTGTAAACAGGGGAGTTTGAGTGGGAGTTCTGTTGGAGGAGAAGGTGTTTGTGCGTGTTTGGTTTTGTATTGGTAGTATCTGTATGTGTAGTGGTTTGGCGGGGCTTTGTGCTTGGAGAGAAGCTGAGCCCTGATTAGGGGGCGTGGCTTCACTGACTAGGGGTCCTATAAAGATAGCAGCCAGTGAGGCAGTGGAACAGACAGCTGTAGCGGCACAGGAGCTAGCAAACAGAGCTGTAAACAGGGGAGTTTGAGTGGGAGTTCTGTTGGAGGAGAAGGTATTTGTGTGTGTTTGGTTTTGTATTGGTAGTATCTGTGTGTGTAGGCATTTGGCGGGGCTTTGTGCTTGGAGAGAAGCTGAGCCCTGATTAGGGGGCGGGGCTTCACTGACTTGGGGTCCTATAAAGGTAGCAGCCAGTCAGGCAGCGGCACAGGAACTAGCAAACAGAGCTGTAAACAGGGGAGTTTGAGTGGGAGTTCTGTTGGAGAAGAAGGTATTTTTGCGTGTTTGGTTTTGTATTGGTAGCATTGGTATGTGTAGGGGTTTGGCGGGGCTTTGTGCTTGGAGAAAAGCTGAGCCCTGATTAGGGGGCGGGGCTTCACTGACTTGGGGTCCTATAAAGGGAGCAGCCAGTCAGACAGCGGCATAAGAGCTAGCAAACAGAGCTGTAAACAGGGGAGTTTGAGTGGGAGTTCTGTTGGAGGAGAAGGTATTTGTGTGTGTTTGGTTTTCTTGGTGGTATCTGTATGTGTAGGGGCTTGGAGGGGCTTTGTGCTGGGAGCGAAGCTGAGCCCTGATTAGGGGGCGGGGCTTCACTGACTAGGGGTCCTATAAAGGTAGCAGCCAGTCAGGCACTGGCACAGACAGCTGTAGCGGCACAGGAGCTAGCAAACAGAGCTGTAAACAGGGGGGTTTGAGTGGGAGTTCTGTTGGAGGAGAAGGTGTTTGTGCGTGTTTGGTTTTGTATTGGTAGTATCTGTATGTGTAGGGGCTTGGTGCTTGGAGAAAAGCTGAGCCCTGATTAGGGGGCGGGTCTTCACTGACTTGGGTTCCTATAAAGGTAGCAGCCAGTCAGGCAGCGGAACAGACAGCTGCAGCGGCACAGGAGCTAGCAAACAGAGGTGTAAACAGGGGAGTTTGAGTGGGAGTTCTGTTGGAGGAGAAGGTATTTGTGTGTGTGTGTTTGGTTTTGTATTGGTGGTATCTGTATGTGTAGGGGCTTTGTGCTGGGAGAGAAGCTGAGCCCTGATTAGGGGGCGGGGCTTCGCTGACTAGGGGTCCTATAAAGGTAGCAGCCAGTCAGGCAGCGGCACAGACAGCTGCAGCGTCACAGGAGCTAGCAAACAGAGCTGTAAACAGTGGAGTTTGAGAGGGCGTTCTGTTTGGTTTTGTATTGGAAGCATCTGTATGTGTAGGGGCTTTGTGCTGGGAGAGAAGCTGAGCCCTGATTAGGGGGCGGGGATTCGCTGACTAGGGGTCCTATAAAGGTAGCAGCCAGTCAGGCAGCGGCACGGACAGCTGCAGCGGCACAGGAGCTAGCAAACAGAGCTGTAAACAGGGGAGTTTGAGAGGGAGTTCTGTTGGAGGAGAAGGTATTTGTGTGTTTGGTTTTGTATTGGTAGTGTCTGTATGTGTAGAGGCTTTGTGCTGGGAGAGAAGCTGAGCCCTGATAAGGGGGCGGGGCTTCACTGACTAGGCGTCCTATAAAGGTAGCAGCCAGTCAGGCAGCGGCACAGCAGCTAGCAAACAGTGCTGTAAAGACGGGAGTTTGAGTGGGAGTTCTGTTGGAGGAGAAGGTATTTGTGTGTGCTTGGTTTTGTATTGGTAGTTTCTGTATGTGTAGAGGCTTGGAGGGGCTTTGTGCTGGGAGCGAAGCTGAGCCCTGATTAGCGGGCGGGGCTTCACTGACTAGGGGTCCTATAAAGTTAGCAGCCAGTCAGGCAGCGGCACAGGAGCTAGCAAACAGAGCTGTAAACAGGGGAGTTTGAGAGGGAGTTCTGTTTGGTTTTGTATTGGAAGCATCTGTATGTGTAGGGGCTTTGTGCTGGGAGAGAAGCTGAGCCCTGATTAGGGGCCGGGGCTTCACTGACTAGGGGTCCTATAAAGGCAGCAGCCAGTCAGGCAGCGGCACAGACAGCTGCAGTGGCACAGGAGCTAGCAAACAGAGCTGTAAACAGGGGAGTTTGAGTGGGAGTTCTGTTGGACGAGAAGGTATTTTAGTGTGTGTTTGGTTTTGTATTGGTGGTATCTGTATGTGTAGAGGCTTGGAGGGGCTTTGTGCTGGGAGAGAAGCTGAGCCCTGATTAGGGGGCGGGGCTTCACTGACGAGGGGTCCTATAAAGGGAGCAGCCAGTCAGGCAGCGGCACAGGAGCTAGCAAACAGAGCTGTAAACAGTTGAGTTTGAGTGGGAGTTCTGTTGGAGGAGAAGGTATTTGTGTGTGTGTTTGGTTTTGTATTGTTGGTATCTGTATGTGTAGAGGCTTGGAGGGGCTTTGTGCTGGGAGAGAAGATGAGCCCTGATTAGGGGGCGGGGCTTCACTGACTAGGGGTTCTATAAAGGGAGCAGACAGTCAGGCAGCGGCACAGGAGCTAGCAAACAGAGCTGTAAACAGGGGAGTTTGAGTGGGAGTTCTGTTGGAAGAGAAGGTATTTGTGTTTGTTCGGTTTTGTATGGGTAGTATTTGTATGTGTAGAGGCCTGGAGGGCCTTTGTGCTGGGAGAGAAGCTGAGCCCTGATTAGGGGGCGGGGCTTCGCTGACTAGGGGTCCTATAAAGGTAGCAGCCAGTCAGGCAGCGGCACAGACAGCTGCAGCGTCACAGGAGCTAGCAAACAGAGCTGTAAACAGGGGAGTTTGAGAGGGCGTTCTGTTTGGTTTTGTATTGGAAGCATCTGTATGTGTAGGGGCTTTGTGCTGGGAGAGAAGCTGAGCCCTGATTAGGGGGCGGGGCTTCGCTGACTAGCGGTCCTATGAAGGTAGCAGCCAGTCAGGCAGCGGCACGGACAGCTGCAGCGGCACAGGAGCTAGCAAACAGAGCTGTAAACAGGGGAGTTTGAGAGGGAGTTCTGTTGGAGGAGAAGGTATTTGTGTGTTTGGTTTTGTATTGGTAGTGTCTTTATGTGTAGAGGCTTGTAGGGGCTTTGTGCTGGGAGAGAAGCTGAGCCCTGATTAGGGGGCGGGGCTTCACTGACTAGGGGTCCTATGAAGGTAGCAGCCAGTCAGGCAGCGGCACAGACAGCTGCAGCAGCACAGGAGCTAGCAAACAGAGCTGTAAAAAGGGGAGTTTGAGTAGGAGTTCTGTTAGAGGAGAAGGTATTTTTTGTGTGTTTGGTTTTGTATTGGTAGTATCAGTACGTGTAGAGGCTTGGAGGGGCTTTATTCTGGGAGAGAAGCTGAGCCCTGATTGGGGGCGGGGCTTCACTGAGTAGGGGTCCTATAAAGGTAGCGGCACAGACATCTGCAGCGGCACAGGAGCTAGCAAACACAGCTGTAAACAGGGGAGTTTGAGTGGGAGTTCTGTTGGAGGAGAAGGTATTTGTGTGTTTGGTTTTGTATTGGTAGTATCTGAATGTGTAGAGGCTTGGAGGGGCTTTGTGCTGGGAGAGAAGCTGAGCCCTGATTAGGGGGCGGGGCTTCCCTGACTAGGGGTCTATAAAGGCAGCGGCACAGACAGCTGCAGCGGCACAGGAGCTAGCAAACAGAATGTAAACACGGGATTTGAGTGGGAGTTCTGTTGGAGGAGAAGGTATTTGTGTGTGTTTGGTTTTGTATAGGTAGTATCTGTATGTTTAGAGGCTTGGAGGGGCTTTGTGCTGGGAGAGAAGCTGAGCCCTGATAAGGGGGCGGGGCTTCACTGACTCGGGGCCCTATAAAGGTAGCAGGCAGTCAGGCAGCGGCACGGACAGCTGCAGCGTCACAGGAGCTAGCAAAGAGAGCTGTAAACAGGGGAGTTTGAGTGGGAGTTCTGTTGGAGGAGAAGGTATTTGTGTGTTTGGTTTTGTATTGGGAGTACCTGTATGTGTAGGGGCTTTGTGCTGGGAGAGAAGCTGAGCCCTGAATAGGGGGCGGGGCTTCAATGACTAGGGGTCCTATGAAGGTAGCAGCCAGTCAGGCAGCGGCACAGACAGCTGCAGCGGCACAGGACCTAGCAAACAGAGCTGTAAACAAGGGAGTTTGAGTGGGAGTTCTGTTGGAGGAGAAGGTATTTGTGTGTGTTTGGTTTTGTATTGGTAGTACCTGTATGCGTAGGGACTTCGTGCTGGGAGAGAAGCTGATCCCTGATTAGGGGGCGGGGCTTCGGCTGCTACCTTTATAGGACCCCTAGTCAGTGGTCAGGCAGCGGCACAGACAGCTGCAGCGGCACAGGAGCTAGCAAACAGAGTTGTAAACAGGGGAGTTTGAGTGGGAGTTCTGTTGGAGGAGAAGGTGTTTGTGTGTGTTTGGTTTTGTATTGGTAGTATCTGGACGTGTAGAGGCTTGGAGGGGCTTTATTCTGGGAGAGAAGCTGAGCCCTGATTTGGGGGCGGGGCTTTACTGAGTAAGGGTCCTATAAAGGTAGCAGCCAGTCAGCTAGCGGCACAGACAGCTGCAGCAGCACAGGAGCTAGCAAACAGAGCTGTAAAAAGGGGAGTTTAAGTAGGAGTTCTGTTAGAGGAGAAGGTATTTTTTGTGTGTTTGGTTTTGTATTGGTAGTATCTGTACGTGTAGAGGCTTGGAGGGGCTTTATTCTGGGAGAGAAGCTGAGCCCTGATTAGGGGGCGGGGCTTCACTGAGTAGGGGTCCTATAAAGGTAGCGGCACAGACATCTGCAGCGGCACAGGAGCTAGCAAACACAGCTGTAAACAGGGGAGTTTGAGTGGGAGTTCTGTTGGAGGAGAAGGTATTTGTGTGTGTTTGGTTTTGTATTGGTAGTATCTGAATGTGTAGAGGCTTGGAGGGGCTTTGTGCTGGGAGAGAAGCTGAGCCCTGATTAGGGGGCGGGGCTTCCCTGACTAGGGGTCCTATAAAGGCAGCGGCACAAACAGCTGCAGCGGCACAGGAGCTAGCAAACAGATCTGTAAACAGGGGAGTTTGAGTGGGAGTTCTGTTGGAGGAGAAGGTATTTGTGTGTGTTTGGTTTTGTATTGGTAGTATCTGAATGTGTAGAGGCTTGGAGGGGCTTTGTGCTGGGAGAGATGCTGAGCCCTGATTAGGGGGCGGGGCTTCCCTGACAAGGGGTCTATAAAGGCAGCGGCACAGACAGCTGCAGCGGCACAGGAGCTAGCAAACAGAATGTAAACAGGGGAGTTTGAGTGGGAGTTCTGTTGGAGGAGAAGGTATTTGTGTGTGTGTTTGGTTTTGTATTGGTAGTATCTGAATGTGTAGAGGCTTGGAGGGGCTTTGTGCTGGGAGAGAAGCTGGGCCCTGATTAGGGGGCGGGGCTTCACTGAGTAGGGGTCCTATAAAGGTAGCGGCACAAACATCTGCAGCGGCACAGGAGCTAGCAAACAGAGCTGTAAACAGGGGAGTTTGAGTGGGAGTTCTGTTGAAGGAGAAGGTATTTGTGTGTGTTTGGTTTTGTATTGGTGGTATCTGTATGTGTAGAGGCTTGGAGGGGCTTTGTGCTGGGAGACAACCTGAGCCCTGATTTGGGGGCGGGGCTTCACTGACTAGGGGTCCTATAAAGGTAGCAGCCAGTCAGACAGCGGCACAGGACCTAGCAAACAGAGCTGTAAACAGGGGAGTTTGAGTGGGAGTTCTGTTGGAAGAGAAGGTATTTGTGTGTGTTTGGTTTTGTATTGGTAGTATCTGTATGTGTAGAGTCTTTGTGCTGGGAGAGATGCTGAGCCCGATTAGGGGGCGAGGCTTCCCTGACTAGTGGTCCTATAAAGGTACCAGCCAGTCAGGCAGCGGCACAGACAGCTGCAGCGGCACTGGAGCTAGCAAATAGAGCTGTAAACAGGGGAGTTTGAGTGGGAGTTCTGTTGGATGAGAAGGTATTTGTGTTTGTGTTTGGTTTTGTATTGGTGGTATCTGTATGTGTAGAGGCTTGGAGGGGCTTTGTGCTGGGAGAGAAGCTGAGCCCTGATTAGGGGGCGGGGCTTCACTGACGAGGGGTCCTGTAAAGGGAGCAGCCAGTCAGGCAGCGACACAGACAGCTGCAGCGTCACAGGAACTAGCAAACAGAGCTGTAAACAGGGGAGTTTGAGTGGGAGTTCTGTTAGAGGAGAAGGTATTTGTGTGCTTGTTTGGTTTTGTATTGGTAGTATCTGTATCTGTAGAGGCTTGGAGGGGCTTTGTGCTGGGAGGGAAGCTGAGCCCTGATTAGGGTGCGTGGCTTCACTGACCAGGGGTCCTATAAAGGTAGCAGCCAGTCAGGCAGCGGAACAGAGCTAGCAAACAGAGCTGTAAATAGGGGAGTTTGAGTGGGAGTTCTTTTGGAAGAGAAGCTATTTGTGTGTGTTTGGTTTTGTTTTGGTATTATCTGTATGTGTAGGGGCTTTGTGCTGGGAGAGAAGCTGAGCCCTGATTAGGGTGCGGGGCTTCACTGACCAGGGGTCCTATAAAGGTAGCAGCCAGTCAGGCAGCGGCACAGACAGCTGCAGTGGCACAGGAGCTTGCAAACTGAGCTGTAAACAGGGGAGTTTGAGTGGGAGTTCTGTTGGAGGAGAAGGTATTTGTGTGTGTTTTATTTTGTATTGGTAGTATCTCTATGTGTAGGGTCTTTGTGCTGGGAGAGAAGCTGAGCCCTGATTAGGGGGCGGGGCTTCACTGACTAGGGGTCCTAGAAAGGGAGCAGCCAGTCAGGCAGCGGGACAGGAGCTAGCAAACAGAGCTGTAAACAGTGGAGTTTGAGGGGGAGTTCTGTTGGAGGAGAAGGTATATGTGTGTGTTTTGTTTTGCATTGGTAGTATCTGTATGTGTAGAGGCTTGTGGGTGCTTTGTACTGGGAGAGAAGCTGAGCCCTGATTAGGGGATGGGGCTTGACTGACTACGGGTCCTGTAAAGGTAGCAGCTGGTCAGGCAGCGGCACAGGACCTAGCAAACAGAGCTGTAAACAGGGGAGTTTGAGTGGGAGTTCTGTTGGAGGAGAAGGTATTTGTGTGTGTTTGGTTTTGTATTGGTAGTATTTGTATGTGTAGAGGCTTGGAGGGGCTTTGTGCTGGGAGAGAAGCTGAGCCCTGATTAGGGGGCGGGGCTTCACTGACTAGGGGTCCTATAAAGGTACCAGCCAGTCAGGCAGCGGCACAGACAGCTGCAGCGGCACTGGAGCTAGAAACAGAGCTGTAAACAGGGGAGTTTGAGTGGGAGTTCTGTTGGAGGAGAAGGTATTTGTGTGTGTTTGGTTTTGTATTGGTAGTATCTGTATGTGCAGAGGCTTGGAGGGGATTTGTGCTGGGAGAGAAGCTGAGCCCTGATTAGGGTGCGGGGCTTCACTCACCGGGGTCCTATAAAAGTAGCAGCCTTTCAGGCAGCGGCACAGACAGCTGCAGTGGCACAGGAGCTAGCAAACAGAGCTATAAACAGGGGAGTTTGAGTGGGAGTTCTGTTGGAGGAGAAGGTATTTGTGTGTGTTTGGTTTTGTATTGGTAGCATCTGTATGTGTAGGGGCTTTGTGCTGGGAGAGAAGCTGAGCCCTGATTAGGGGGCGGGGCTTCACTGACTAGGGGTTCTAGAAAGGTAGTAGCCAGTCAGGCAGCGGCACAGGAGCTAGCAAACAGAGCTGTAAACAGTGGAGTTTGAGTGAGAGTTCTGTTGGAGGAGAAGGTGTTTGTGTGTGTTTGGTTTTGTATTGGTAGTATCTGTATGTGTAGAGGCTTTGTGCTGGGAGCGAAGCTGAGCCCCGACTAGGGGGCGGGGCTTCCCTGACTAGGGGTCCTATAAAGGTACCAGCCAGTCAGGCAGCGGCACAGACAGCTGCAGCGGCACTGGAGCTAGCAAATAGAGCTGTAAACAGGGGAGTTTGAGTGGGAGTTCTGTTGGAGGAGAAGGTATTTGTGTTTGTTTGGTTTTGTATTCGTGGTATCTGTATGTGTACAGGCTTGGAGGGGCTTTGTGCTGGGAGAGTAGCTGAGCCCTGATTAGGGGGCGGGGCTTCACTGACGAGGGGTCCTGTAAAGGGAGCAGCCAGTCAGGCAGCGACACAGACAGCTGCAGCGTTACAGGAACTAGCAAACAGAGCTGTAAACAGGGGAGTTTGAGTGGGAGTTCTGTTAGAGGAGAAGGTATTTGTGTGCGTTTTTGGTTTTGTATTGGTAGTATCTGTATGTGTAGAGGCTTGGAGGGTCTTTGTGCTGGGAGAGAAGCTGAGCCCTCATTAGGGGGCGAGGCTTCACGGACTAGGAGTCCTATAAATGTAGCAGCCAGTCAGGCAGCGGAACAGAGCTAGCAAACAGAGCTGTAAATAGGGGAGTTTGAGTGGGAGATCTTTTGGAAGAGAAGCTATTTGTGTGTGTTTGGTTTTGTATTGGTAGTATCTGTATGTGTAGAGGCTTGGAGGGGCTTTGTGCTGGGAGAAAAGCTGAGCCCTGATTAGGGGGCGGGGCTTCACTGACTAGGGGTCCTAGAAAGGGAGCAGCCAGTCAGGCAGCGGTACAGGAGCTATCAAACAGATCTGTAAACAGGGGAGTTTGAGTGGGAGTTCTGTTGAAGGAGAAGGTATTTGTGTGTGTTTGGTTTTGTATTGGTAGTATCTGTATGTGTAGGGTCTTTGTGCTGGGAGAGAAGCTGAGCCCTGATTTGGGGGCGGGGCTTCACTGACTAGGGGTCCTAGAAAGGGAGCAGCCAGTCAGGCAGCGGTACAGGAGCTATCAAACAGATCTGTAAACAGGGGAGTTTGAGTGGGAGTTCTGTTGGAGGAGAAGGTATTTGTGTGTGTTTGGTTTTGTATTGGTAGTATCTGTATGTGTAGGGGCTTTGTATTGGGAGAGAAGCTGAGCCCTGATTAGGGGGCGGGGCTTCACTGACTAGGGGTCCTATAAAGGCAGCAGCCAGTCAGGCAGCGGCACAGACAGCTGCCGTGGCACAGGAGCTATCAAAGAGAGCTGTAAACAGGGGAGTTTGAGTGGGAGTTCTGTTGGAGGAGAAGGTATTTGTGTGTGTGTTTGGTTTTGTATTGGTGGTATCTGTATGTTTAGGGGCTTTGTCCTGGGAGAGAAGCTGAGCCCTGATTAGGGGGCGGGGCTTCCCTGGCTAGGGGTCCTATAAAGGTAGCAGCCAGTCAGGCAGCGGCACAGGAGCTAGCAAACAGAGATGTAAACAGGGGAGTTTGAGTGGGAGTTCTGTTGGAGGAGAAGGTATTTGTGTGCGTGTTTGGTTTTGTAGTGGTAGTATCTGTATGTGTAGAGGCTTGGAGGGGCTTTGTGCTGGGAGCGAAGCTGAGCCCTGATTAGGGGGCGGGGCTTCACTGACTAGGGGTCCTATAAACGCAGCAGCCAGTCAGGCAGCGGCACAGACAGCTGCAGTGGCACAGGAGCTAGCAAAGAGAGCTGTAAACAGGGGAGTTTGAGTGGGAGTTCTGGTGGAGGAGAAGGTATTTGTGTGTGTTTGGTTTTGCATTGGTAGTATCTGTATGTGTAGAGGCTTGTGGGTGCTTTGTACTGGGAGAGAAGCTGAGCCCTGATTAGGGGATGGGGCTTGACTGACTACAGGTCCTGTAAAGGTAGCAGCTGGTCAGGCAGCGGCACAGACAGCTAGCAAACAGAGCTGTAAACGGGAGAGCTAGAGTGGGAGTTCTGTTGGAGGAGAAGGTATATGTGTGTGTTTCGTTTTGTATTGGTAGTATCTGTATTTGTAGGGGCTTTGTGCTGGGAGAGAAGCTGAGCCCTGATTAGGGGGCGGGGCTTCCCTGGCTAGGGGTCCTATCAAGGTAGCAGCCAGTCAGGCAGCGGCACAGGAGCTAGCAAACAGATGTAAACAGGGGAGTTTGAGTGGGAGTTCTGTTGGAGGAGAAGGTACTTTTGTGTGTTTGGTTTTGTATTGGTGGTATCTGTATGTGTAGGGGCTTTGTGCTGGGAGAGAAGCTGAGCCCTGATTAGGGGGCGGGGCTTCCCTGACTAGGGGTCCTATAAAGGTAGCAGCCAGTCAGGCAGCGGCACAGGAGCTAGCAAACAGAGCTGTAAACAGGGGAGTTTGAGTGGGAGTTCTGCTGGAGGAGAAGGTATTTGTGTGTGCTTGGTTTTGTATTGGTAGTATCTGTATGTGTAGGGGCTTTGTGCTGGGAGAGAAGCTGAGCCCTGATTAGGGGGCGGGGCTTCACTGACGAGGGGTCCTATAAAGGGAGCAGCCAGTCAGGCAGCGGCACAGGAGCTAGCAAACAGAGCTGTAAACAGTGGAGTTTGAATGGGACTTCTGTTGGAGGAGAAGGTATTTGTGTGTGCTTGGTTTTGTATTGGTGGTATCTGTATGTGTAGGGGCTTTCTTCTGGGAGAGAAGCTGAGCCCTGATTAGGGGGCGGGGCTTCACTGACTAGGGGTCCTATAAAGGCAGCAGCCAGTCAGGCAGCGGCACAGACAGCTGCAGTGGCACAGGAGCTAGCAAAGAGAGCTGTAAACAGGGGAGTTTGAGTGGGAGTTCTGTTGGAGGAGAAGGTATTTGTGTGTGTGTTTGGTTTTGTATTGGTGGTATCTGTATGTGTAGAGGCTTGGACTGGCTTTGGGCTGGGAGAGAAGCTGAGCCCTGATTAGGGGGCGGGGCTTCACTGACGAGGGGTCGTATAAAGGGAGCAGCCAGCCAGGCAGTGACACAGACAGCTGCAGCGGTACAGGAGCTAGCAAACAGAGCTGTAAACAGGGGAGTTTGAGTGGGAGTTCTTTTGGAAGAGAAGGTATTTGTGTGTGTTTGGTTTTGTTTTGGTAGTATCTGTATGTGTAGGGGCTTGGAGGGGCTTTGTCCTGGGAGAGAAGCTGAGCCCTGATTAGGGTGCGGGGCTTCACTGACCAGGGGTCCTATGAGGGTAGCAGCCAGTCAGGCAGCGGCACAGACAGCTGCAGTGGCACAGGAGCTTGCAAACTGAGCTGTAAACAGGGGAGTTTGAGTGGGAGTTCTGTTGGAGGAGAAGGTATTTGTGTTTGTTTGGTTTTGTATTCGTAGTATCTGTATGTGTAGAGGCTTGGAGGGGCTTTGTGCTGGGAGAGAAGCTGAGCCCTGATTAGGGGGCGGGTCTTCACTGACTAGGGGTCCTATAAAGGGAGCAGCCAGTCAGGCAGCTGCACAGACAGCTGCAGCGATACAGGAGCTAGCAAACAGAGCTGTAAACAGGGGAGTTTGAGTGGGAGTTCTGTTGGAGGAGAAGGTGTTTGTGTGTGTTTGGTTTTGTGTTGGTAGTATCTGTATGTGTAGAGGCTTTGTGCTGGGAGAGAAGCTGAGGCCTGATAAGGGGGCGGGGCTTCACTGACTAGGCGTCCTATAAAGGTAGAAGCCAGTCAGGCAGCGGCACAGCAGCTAGCAAACAGAGCTGTAAACACGGGAGTTTGAGTGGGAGTTCTGTTGGAGGAGAAGGTATTTGTGTGTGTTTGGTTTTGCATTGGTAGTATCTGTATGTGTAGAGGCTTGTGGGTGCTTTGTACTGGGAGAGAAGCTGAGCCCTGATTAGGGGGCGGGGCTTCGCTGACTAGGGGTCCTATAAAGGCAGCAGCCAGTCAGGCAGCGGTACAGGAGCTAGCAAACAGATCTGTAAACAGGGGAGTTTGAGTGGGAGTTCTGTTGGAGGAGAAGGTATTTGTGTGTGTTCGGTTTTGTATTGGTAGTATCTGTATGTGTAGGGGCTTTGTGCTGGGAGAGAAGCTGAGCCCTGATTAGGGGGCGGGGCTTCACTGACTAGGGGTCCTATAAACGCAGCAGCCAGTCAGGCAGCGGCACAGACAGCTGCAGTGGCACAGGGGCTAGCAAAGAGAGCTGTAAACAGGGGAGTTTGAGTGGGAGTTCTGTTGGAGGAGAAGGTATTTGTGTGTGTGTTTGGTTTTGTATTGGTGGTATCTGTATGTGTAGGGGCTTTGTCCTGGGAGAGAAGCTGAGCCCTGATTAGGGGGCGGGGCTTCCCTGGCTAGGGGTCCTATCAAGGTAGCAGCCAGTCAGGCAGCGGCACAGGAGCTAGCAAACAGATGTAAACAGGGGAGTTTGAGTGGGAGTTCTGTTGGAGGAGAAGGTACTTTTGTGTGTTTGGTTTTGTATTGGTGGTATCTGTATGTGTAGGGGCTTTGTGCTGGGAGAGAAGCTGAGCCCTGATTAGGGGGCGGGGCTTCCCTGACTAGGGGTCCTATAAAGGTAGCAGCCAGTCAGGCAGCGGCACAGGAGCTAGCAAACAGAGCTGTAAACAGGGGAGTTTGAGTGGGAGTTCTGTTGGAGGTGAAGGTATTTGTGTGTGCTTGGTTTTGTATTGGTAGTATCTGTATGTGTAGGGGCTTTGTGCTGGGAGAGAAGCTGAGCCCTGATTAGGGGGCGGGGCTTCACTGACGAGGGGTCCTATAAAGGCAGCAGCCAGTCAGGCAGCGGTACAGGAGCTAGCAAACAGATCTGTAAACAGGGGAGTTTGAGTGGGAGTTCTGTTGGAGGAGAAGGTATTTGTGTGTGTGTTTGGTTTTGTATTGGTGGTATCTGTATGTGTAGGGGCTTTGTGCTGGGAGAGAAGCTGAGCCCTGATTAGGGGGCGGGGCTTCCCTGACTAGGGGTCCTATAAAGGTAGCAGCCAGTCAGGCAGCGGCACAGGAGCTAGCAAACAGAGCTGTAAACAGGGGAGTTTGAGTGGGAGTTCTGTTGGAGGAGAAGGTATTTGTGTGTGCTTGGTTTTGTATTGGTAGTATCTGTATGTGTAGGGGCTTTGTGCTGGGAGAGAAGCTGAGCCCTGATTAGGGGGCGGGGCTTCACTGACTAGGGGTCCTATAAACGCAGCAGCCAGTCAGGCAGCGGCACAGACAGCTGCAGTGGCACAGGGGCTAGCAAAGAGAGCTGTAAACAGGGGAGTTTGAGTGGGAGTTCTGTTGGAGGAGAAGGTATTTGTGTGTGTGTTTGGTTTTGTATTGGTGGTATCTGTATGTGTAGGGGCTTTGTGCTGGGAGAGAAGCTGAGCCCTGATTAGGGGGCGGGGCTTCCCTGACTAGGGGTCCTATAAAGGTAGCAGCCAGTCAGGCAGCGGCACAGGAGCTAGCAAACAGAGCTGTAAACAGGGGAGTTTGAGTGGGAGTTCTGTTGGAGGAGAAGGTATTTGTGTGTGCTTGGTTTTGTATTGGTAGTATCTGTATGTGTAGGGGCTTTGTGCTGGGAGAGAAGCTGAGCCCTGATTAGGGGGCGGGGCTTCACTGACGAGGGGTCCTATAAAGGGAGCAGCCAGTCAGGCAGCGGCACAGGAGCTAGCAAACAGAGCTGTAAACACGGGAGTTTGAGTGGGAGTTCTGTTGGAGGAGAAGGTATATGTATGTGTTTGGTTTTGTATTGGTAGTATCTGTATGTGTAGAGCCTTGGAGAGGCTTTGTGCTGGGAGAAAAGCTGAGCCCTGATTAGGGGGCAGGGCTTCACTGACTAGGCGTCCTATAAAGGTAGCAGCCAGTCAGGCAGCGGCACAGGAGCTAGCAAACAGAGCTCTAAACAGGGGAGTATGAGTGGGAGTTCTGTTGGAGGAGAAGGTGTTTGTGTGTGTTTGGTTTTGTATTGGTAGTATCTTTATGTGTAGAGGCTTTGTGCTGGGAGAGAAGCTGAGCCCTGATAAGGGGGCGGGGCTTCACTGACTAGGCGTCCTATAAAGGTAGCAGCCAGTCAGGCAGCGGCACAGGAGCTAGCAAACAGAGCTGTAAACAGGGGAGTTTGAGTGGGAGTTCTGTCTGAGGAGAAGATATTTCTGTGTGTGTTTGGTTTTGTATTGGTAGTATCTGTATGTGTAGAGGCATGGAGGGGCTTTGTGCTGGGAGCGAAGCTGAGCCCTGATTAGGGGGCGGGGCTTCATTGACTAGGGTTCCTATAAAGGGAGCAGCCAGTCAGGCAGGGGCACAGACAGCTGCAGCGGAACAGGAGCTACAAAACCGAGCTGTAAACAGGGGAGTTTGAGAGGGAGTTCTGTTGGAGAAGAAGGTATTTGTGTGTGTTTGGTTTTGTATTGGTAGTATCTGTATGTGTAGAGGCTTGGAGGGGCTTTGTGCTGGGAGAGAATCTGAGCCCTGATTAGGGGGCGGGGCTTCACTGACTAGGGGTCCTATAAAGGTAGCAGCCAGTCAGGCAGCAGCACAGACAGCTGCAGGGGCACAGGAGCTAGCAAAAAGAGCTGTAAACAGGGAAGTTTGAGTGGGAGTTCTGTTGGAGGAGAAGGTATTTGTGTGTGTTTGGTTTTGTGTTGGTGGTATCTGTATGTGTAGGGGCTTTGTGCTGGGAGAGAAGCTGAGCCCTGATTAGGGGGCGGGGCTTCACTGACGAGGGGTCCTATAAAGGGAGCAGCCAGTCAGGCAGCAACACAGACAGCTGCAGCGGTACAGCAGCTAGCAAAGAGAGCTGTAAACAGGTGAGTTTGAGAGGGAGTTCTGTTGGAGGAGAAGGTATTTGTGTGTTTGGTTTTTATTGGTAGTGTCTGTATGAGTAGATGCTTTGTGCTGGGAGAGAATCTGAGCCCTGATTAGGGGGCGGGGCTTCACTGACTAGGGGTCCTATAAAGGTAGCAGCCAGTCAGGCAGCGGCACAGGAGCTAGCAAACAGAGCTGTAAACAGGGGAGTTTGAGTGGGAGTTCTGTTGGAGGAGAAGGTATTTGTGTGTGTTTGGTTTTGTGTTGGTGGTATCTGTATGTGTAGGGGCTTTGTGCTGGGAGAGAAGCTGAGCCCTGATTAGGGGGCGGGGCTTCACTGACGAGGGGTCCTATAAAGGGAGCAGCCAGTCAGGCAGCAACACAGACAGCTGCAGCGGTACAGGAGCTAGCAAACAGAGCTGTAAACAGGGGAGTTTGAGTGGGACTTCTGTTGGAGGAGAAGGTATTTGTGTGTGTGTTTGGTATTGTATTGGTAGTATATGTATGTGTAGAGGCATGGAGGGGCTTTGTGCTGGGAGCGAAGCTGAGCCCTGATTAGGGGGCGGGGCTTCATTGACTAGGGGTCCTATAAAGGGAGCAGCCAGTCAGGCAGGGGCACAGACAGCTGCAGCGGAACAGGAGCTAGCAAACAGAGCTGTAAACAGGGGAGTTTGAGAGGGAGTTCTGTTGGAGGAGAACGTATTTGTGTGTGTTTGCTTTTGTGTTGGTGGTATCTGTATGTGTAGGGGCTTTGTGCTGGGAGAGAAGCTGACCTCTGATTAGGGGGCGGGGCTTCACTGACTAGGGGTCCTATAAAGGCAGCAGCCAGTCAGGCAGCGGCACAGACAGCTGCAGTGGCACAGGAGCTAGCAAAGAGAGCTGTAAACAGGGGAGTTTGAGTGGGAGTTCTGTTGGAGGAGAAGGTATTTGTGTGTGTTTGGTTTTGTATTGGTGGTATCTGTATGTGTCGAGGCTTGGAGGGGCTTTGTGCTGGGAGAGAAGCTGAGCCCTGATTACGGGGCGGGGCTTCACTGACGAGGGGTCCTATAAAGGGAGCAGCCAGTCAGGCAGCGACACAGACAGCAGCAGCGGTACAGGAGCTAGCAAACAGGGCTGTAAATAGGGGACTTTGAGTGGGAGTTCTGTTGGAGGAGAAGCTATTTGTGTGTGTGTTTGGTTTTGTATTGGTAGTATCTGTATGTGTAGAGGCTTGGAGGGGCTTTGTGCTGGGAGCGAAGCTGAGCCCTGATTAGGGGGCGGGGCTTCACTGACGAGGGGTCCTATAAAGGTAGCAGACAGTCAGGCAGCGGCACAGGAGCTAGCAAACAGAGCTGTAAACAGGGGAGTCTGAGTGGGAGTTCTGTTCGAGGAGAAGGTATTTGTGTGTGTTTGGTTTTGTGTTGGTGGTATCTGTATGTGTAGGGGCTTTGTGCTGAGAGAGAAGCTGAGCCCTGATTAGGGGGCGGGGCTTCACTGACTAGGGGTCCTATAAAGGCAGCAGCCAGTCAGGCAGCGGCACAGACAGCTGCAGTGGCACAGGATCTCGCAAAGAGAGCTGTAAACAGGGGAGTTTGAGTGGGAGTTCTGTTGGAGGAGAAGGTATTTGTGTGTGTGTTTGGTTTTGTATTGTTGGTATCTGTATGTGCAGAGGCTTGGAGGGGCTTTGTGCTGGGAGCGAAGCTGAGCCCTGATTAGGGGGCGGGGCTTCACTGACGAGGGGTCCTATAAAGGGAGCAGCCAGTCAGGCAGCGACACAGACAGCTGCAGCGGTACAGGAGCTAGCAAACAGAGCTGTAAACAGGTGAGTTTGAGAGGGAGTTCTGTTGGAGGAGAAGGTATTTGTGTGTTTGGTTTTGTATTGGTAGTGTCTGTATGAGTAGATGCTTTGTGCTGGGAGAGAATCTGAGCCCTGATTAGGGGGCGGGGCTTCCCTGACTAGGGGTCCTATAAAGGTACCAACCAGTCAGGCAGCGGCACAGACAGCTGCAGCGGCACTGGAGCTAGCAAATAGAGCTGTAAACAGGGGAGTCTGAGTGGGAGTTCTGTTGGAGGAGAAGGCATTTGTGTGTGCGTTTGGTTTTGTATTGGTAGCATCTGTATGTGTAGGGGCTTTGTGCTGGGAGAGAAGCTGAGATCTGATTAGGGGGCGGGGCTTCACTGACTAGGGGTCCTATAAAGGGAGCAGCCAGTCAGGCGGCGGCACAGACAGCTGCAGCGGCACAGGAGCTAGCAAACAGAGCTGTAAAGAGGGGAGTTTGAGTGGGAATTCTGTTGGAGGAGAAGGTATTTGTGTGTGTTTGGTTTTGTGTTGGTGGTATCTGTATGTGTAGGGGCTTTGTGCTGAGAGAGAAGCTGAGCCCTGATTAGGGGGCGGGGCTTCACTGACTAGGGGTCCTATAAAGGCAGCAGCCAGTCAGGCAGCGGCACAGACAGCTGCAGTGGCACAGGAGCTCGCAAAGAGAGCTGTAAACAGGGGAGTTTGAGTGGGAGTTCTGTTGGAGGAGAAGGTATTTGTGTGTGTGTTTGGTTTTGTATTGTTGGTATCTGTATGTGCAGAGGCTTGGAGGGGCTTTGTGCTGGGAGAGAAGCTGAGCCCTGATTAGGGGGCGGGGCTTCACTGACGAGGGGTCCTATAAAGGGAGCAACCAGTCAGGCAGCGACACAGACATCTGCAGCGGTACCGGAGCTAGCAAACAGAGCTGTAAACAGGGGAGTTTGAGTGGGACTTCTGTTGGAGGAGAAGGTATTTGTGTGTGTGTTTGGTATTGTATTCGTAGTATCTGTATGTGTAGAGGCTTGGAGGGGCTTTGTGCTGGGAGCGAAGCTCAGCCCTGATTAGGGGGCGGGCTTCATTGACTAGGGGTCCTATAAAGGGAGCAGCCAGTCAGGCAGGGGCACAGACAGCTGCAGCGGAACAGGAGCTACAAAACTGAGCTGTAAACAGGGGAGTTTGTGAGGGAGTTCTGTTGGAGGAGAAGGTATTTGTGTGTGTTTGGTTTTGTATTGGTAGTATCTGTATGTGTAGAGGCTTGGAGGGGCTTTGTGCTGGGAGAGAAGCTGAGCCCTGATTAGGGGGCGGGGCTTCACTGACTAGGGTTCCTATAAAGGTAGCAGCCAGTCAGGCAGCGGCACAGGAGCTAGCAAACAGAGCTGTAAACAGGGGAGTCTGAGTGGGAGTTCTGTTGGAGGAGAAGGCATTTGTGTGTGTGTTTGGTTTTGTATTGGTGGTATCTGTATGTGTAGAGGCTTGGAGGGGCTTTGTGCTGGGAGAGAAGCTGAGCCCTGATTAGGGGGCGGGGCTTCACTGAGGAGGGGTCCTATAAAGGGAGCAGCCAGTCAGGCAGCGACACAGACAGCTGCAGCGGTACAGGAGCTAGCAAACAGAGCTGTAAATAGGGGACTTTGAGTGGGAGTTCTGTTGGAGGAGAAGCTATTTGTGTGTGTTTGGTTTTGTATTGGTAGTATCTGTATTTGTAGGGGCTTTGTGCTGGGAGAGAAGCTGAGCCCTGATTAGGGGGCGGGGCTTCACTGACGAGGGGTCCTATAAAGGGAGCAGCCAGTCAGGCAGCGGCACAGGAGCTAGCAAACAGAGCTGTAAACAGGGGAGTTTGAGTGGGACTTCTGTTGGAGGAGAAGGTATTTGTGTGTGTGTTTGGTATTGTATTGGTAGTATCTGTATGTGTAGAGGCATGGAGGGGCTTTGTGCTGGGAGCGAAGCTGAGCCCTGATTAGGGGGCGGGGCTTCATTGACTAGGGGTCCTATAAAGGGAGCAGCCAGTCAGGCAGGGGCACAGACAGCTGCAGCGGAACAGGAGCTACAAAACCGAGCTGTAAACAGGGGAGTTTGAGAGGGAGTTCTGTTGGAGGAGAAGGTATTTGTGTGTGTTTGGTTTTGTATTGGTAGTATCTGTATGTGTAGAGGCTTGGAGGGGCTTTGTGCTGGGAGAGAAGCTGAGCCCTGATTAGGGGGCGGGGCTTCACTGACTAGGGGTCCTATAAAGGTAGCAGCCAGTCAGGCAGCGGCACAGGAGCTAGCAAAGAGAGCTGTAAACAGGGGAGTTTGAGTGGGACTTCTGTTGGAGGAGAAGGTATTTGTGTGTGTGTTTGGTATTGTATTGGTAGTATCTGTATGTGTAGAGGCATGGAGGGGCTTTGTGCTGGGAGCGAAGCTGAGCCCTGATTAGGGGGCGGGGCTTCATTGACTAGGGGTCCTATAAAGGGAGCAGCCAGTCAGGCAGGGGCACAGACAGCTGCAGCGGAACAGGAGCTACAAAACCGAGCTGTAAACAGGGGAGTTTGAGAGGGAGTTCTGTTGGAGGAGAAGGTATTTGTGTGTGTTTGGTTTTGTATTGGTAGTATCTGTATGTGTAGAGGCTTGGAGGGGCTTTGTGCTGGGAGAGAAGCTGAGCCCTGATTAGCGGGCGGGGCTTCCCTGACTAGGGGTCCTATAAAGGTACCAGCCAGGCAGGCAGCGGCACAGACAGCTGCAGCGGCACTGGAGCTAGCAAATAGAGCTGTAAACAGGGGAGTTTGAGTGGGAGTTCTGTTTGAGGAGAAGGTATTTCTGTGTGTGTTTGGTTTTGTATTGGTGGTATCTGTATGTGTAGGGGCTTTGTGCTGGGAGAGAAGCTGAGCCCTGATTAGGGGGCGGGGCTTCACTGACTAGGGGTCCTATAAAGGGAGCAGCCAGTCAGGCAGGGGCACAGACAGCTGCAGCGGCACAGGAGCTAGCAAACAGAGCTGTAAACAGGTGAGTTTGAGAGGGAGTTCTGTTGGAGGAGAAGGTATTTGTGTGTTTGGTTTTGTATTGGTAGTGTCTGTATGAGTAGAGGCTTTGTGCTGGGAGAGAATCTGAGCCCTGATTAGGGGGCGGGGCTTCCCTGACTAGGGGTCCTATAAAGGTACCAACCAGTCAGGCAGCGGCACAGACAGCTGCAGCGGCACTGGAGCTAGCAAATAGAGCTGTAAACAGGGGAGTTTGAGTGGGAGTTCTGTTTGAGGAGAAGGTATTTGTGTGTGTGTTTGGTTTTGTATTGGTGGTATCTGTATGTGTAGAGGCTTGGAGGGGCTTTGTGCTGGGAGAGAAGCTGAGCCCTGATTAGGGGGCGGGGCTTCACTGACGAGGGGTCCTATAAAGGGAGCAGCCAGTCAGGCAGCGACACAGACAGCTGCAGCGGTACAGGAGCTAGCAAACAGAGCTGTAAATAGGGGACTTTGAGTGGGAGTTCTGTTGGAGGAGAAGCTATTTGTGCGTGTTTGGTTTTGTATTGGTAGTATCTGTATGTGTAGAGGCTTGGAGGGGCTTTGTGCTGGGAGCGAAGCTGAGCCCTGATTAGGGGGCGGGGCTTCACTGACTAGGGGTCCTATAAAGGTAGCAGCCAGTCAGGCAGCGGCACAGGAGCTGGCAAACAGAGCTGTGAACAGGGGAGTCTGAGTGGGAGTTCTGTTGGAGGAGAAGGTATTTGTGTGTGTTTGGTTTTGTATTGGTAGTACCTGTATGAGTAGAGGCTTTGTGCTGGGAGAGAATCTGAGCCCTGATTAGGGGGCGGGGCTTCACTGACTAGGGGTCCTATAAAGGTAGCAGCCAGTCAGGCAGCGGCACAGACAGCTGCATTGGCACAGGAGCTAGCAAACAGAGCTGTAAACAGGGGAGTTTGAGTGGGAGTTCTGTTGGAGGAGAAGGTATTTTTGTGTGTTTGGTTTTGTATTGGTAGTATCTGTATGTGTAGAGGCTTGGAGGGGCTTTGTGCTGGGAGAGAAGCTGAGCCCTGATTAGGGGGCGGGGCTTCACTGACTAGGGGTCCTATAAAGGGAGCAGCCAGTCAGGCAGCTGCACAGACAGCTGCAGCGGTACAGGAGCTAGCAAACAGAGCTGTAAACAGGGGAGTTTGAGTGGGAGTTCTGTTCGAGGAGAAGGTATTTGTGTGTGTTTGCTTTTGTGTTGGTGGTATCTGTAGGTGTAGGGGCTTTGTGCTGGGAGAGAAGCTGAGCTCTGATTAGGGGGCGGGGCTTCACTGACTAGGGGTCCTATAAAGGCAGCAGCCAGTCAGGAAGCGGCACAGACAGCTGCAGTGGCACAGGAGCTAGCAAAGAGAGCTGTAAACAGGGGAGTTTGAGTGGGAGTTCTGTTGGAGGAGAAGTCATTTGTGTGTGTGTTTGGTTTTGTATTGGTAGCATCTGTATGTGTAGGGGTTTTGTGCTGGGAGAGAAGCTGAGCCCTGATTAGGGGGCGGGGCTTCACTGACTAGGGGTCCTATAAAGGGAGCAGCCAGTCAGGCAGCGGCACAGGAGCTAGCAAACAGAGCTGTAAACAGGGGAGTTTGAGTGGGAGTTCTGTTGGAGGAGAAGGTATTTGTGTGTGTGTTTGGTTTTGTATTGTTGGTATCTGTATGTGCAGAGGCTTGGAGGGGCTTTGTGCTGGGAGAGATGCTGAGCCCTGATTAGGGGGCGGGGCTTCACTGACGAGGGGTCCTATAAAGGGAGCAGCCAGTCAGGCAGCGACACAGACATCTGCAGCGGTACAGGAGCTAGCAAACAGAGCTGTAAACAGGGGAGTTTGAGTGGGACTTCTGTTGGAGGAGAAGGTATTTGTGTGTGTGTTTGGTATTGTATTGGTAGTATCTGTATGTGTAGAGGCTTGGAGGGGCTTTGTGCTGGGAGATAAGCTGAGCCCTGATTAGGGGGCGGGGCTTCACTGACAAGGGGTCCTATAAAGGCAGCAGCCAGTCAGGCAGGGGCACAGACAGCTGCAGCGGCACAGGAGCTAGCAAACAGAGCTGTAAACAGGTGAGTTTGAGAGGGAGTTCTGTTGGAGGAGAAGGTATTTGTGTGTTTGGTTTTGTATTGGTAGTGTCTGTATGAGTAGAGGCTTTGTGCTGGGAGAGAATCTGAGCCCTGATTAGGGGGCGGGGCTTCCCTGACTAGGGGTCCTATAAAGGTACCAACCAGTCAGGCAGCGGCACAGACAGCTGCAGCGGCACTGGAGCTAGCAAATAGAGCTGTAAACAGGGGAGTTTGAGTGGGAGTTCTGTTTGAGGAGAAGGTATTTGTGTGTGTGTTTGGTTTTGTATTGGTGGTATCTGTATGTGTAGAGGCTTGGAGGGGCTTTGTGCTGGGATAGAAGCTGAGCCCTGATTAGGGGGCGGGGCTTCACTGACGAGGGGTCCTATAAAGGGAGCAGCCAGTCAGGCAGCGACACAGACAGCTGCAGCGGTACAGGAGCTAGCAAACAGAGCTGTAAATAGGGGACTTTGAGTGGGAGTTCTGTTGGAGGAGAAGCTATTTGTGCGTGTTTGGTTTTGTACTGGTAGTATCTGTATGTGTAGAGGCTTGGAGGGGCTTTGTGCTGGGAGCGAAGCTGAGCCCTGATTAGGGGGCGGGGCTTCACTGACTAGGGGTCCTATAAAGGTAGCAGCCAGTCAGGCAGCGACACAGACAGCTGCAGCGGTACAGGAGCTAGCAAACAGAGCTGTAAACAGGGGAGTTTGAGTGGGAGTTCTGTTGGAAGAGAAGGTATTTGTGTGTGTTTGGTTTTGTATTGGTAGTATCTGTATGTGTAGGTTCTTTGTGCTGGGAGAAAAGCTGAGCCCTGATTAGGGGGCGGGGCTTCACTGACAAGGGGTCCTATAAAGGTAGCAGCCAGTCAGGCAGCGGCACAGGAGCTAGCAAACAGAGCTGTAAACAGGGGAGTTTGAGTGGGACTTCTGTTGGAGGAGAAGGTATTTGTGTGTGTGTTTGGTATTGTATTGGTAGTATCTGTATGTGTAGAGGCTTGGAGGGGCTTTGTGCTGGGAGCGAAGCTGAGCCCTGATTAGGGGGCGGGTATTCATTGACTAGGGTTCCTATAAAGGTAGCAGCCAGTCAGGCAGCGGCACAGGAGCTAGCAAACTGAGCTGTAAACAGGGGAGTTTGAGAGGGAGTTCTGTTGGAGGAGAAGGTATTTGTGTGTGTTTGGTTTTGTATTGGTAGTATCTGTATGAGTAGAGGCTTTGTGCTGGGAGAGAATCTGAGCCCTGATTAGGGGGCGGGGCTTCACTGACTAGGGGTCCTATAAAGGTAGCAGCCAGTCAGGCAGCGGCACAGACAGCTGCATTGGCACAGGAGCTAGCAAACAGAGCTGTAAACAGGGGAGTTTGAGTGGGAGTTCTGTTGGAGGAGAAGGTATTTTTGTGTGTTTTTGGTTTTGTATTGGTAGTATCTGTATGTGTAGAGGCTTGGAGGGGCTTTGTGCTGGGAGAGAAGCTGAGCCCTGATTAGGGAGCGGGGCTTCACTGACTAGGGGTCCTATAAAGGGAGCAGCCAGTCAGGCAGCTGCACAGACAGCTGCAGCGGTACAGGAGCTAGCAAACAGAGCTGTAAACAGGGGAGTTTGAGTGGGAGTTCTGTTCGAGGAGAAGGTATTTGTGTGTGTTTGCTTTTGTGTTGGTGGTATCTGTATGTGTATGGGCTTTGTGCTGGGAGAGAAGCTGAGCCCTGATTAGGGGGCGGGGCTTCACTGACTAGGGGTCCTATAAAGGGAGCAGCCAGTCAGGCAGCGACACAGACAGCTGCAGCGGTACAGGAGCTAGCAAACAGAGCTGTAAACAGGGGAGTTTGAGTGGGAGTTCTGTTGGAGGAGAAGGTATTTGTGTGTGTTTTTGGTTTTGTATTGCTAGTATCTGTATGTGTAGAGGCTTGGAGGGGCTTTGTGCTGGGAGCGAAGCTGAGCCCTGATTAGGGGGCGGGGCTTCACTGACTAGGGGTCCTATAAAGGGAGCAGCCAGTCAGGCAGGGGAACAGACAGCTGCAGCGGCACAGGAGCTAGCAAACAGAGCTGTAAACAGGGGAGTTTGAGTGGGAGTTCTGTTTGAGGAGAAGGTATTTGTGTGTGTTTTTGGTTTTGTATTGGTAGTATCTGTATGTGTAGAGGCTTGGAGGGGCTTTGTGCTGGGAGCGAAGCTGAGCCCTGATTAGGGGGCGGGGCTTCACTGACTAGGGGTCCTATAAAGGGAGCAGCCAGTCAGGCAGGGGAACAGACAGCTGCAGCGGCACAGGAGCTAGCAAACAGAGCTGTAAACAGGGGAGTTTGAGTGGGAGTTCTGTTTGAGGAGAAGGTATTTGTGTGTGTGTTTGGTTTTGTATTGGTAGCATCTGTATGTGTAGAGGCTTTGTGCTGGGAGAGAAGCTGAGCCCTGATTAGGGGGCGGGGCTTCACTGACTAGGGGTCGTATAAATGGAGCAGCCAGTCAGGCGGCGGCACGGACAGCTGCAGCGGCACAGGAGCTAGCAAACAGAGCTGTAAACAGGGGAGTTTGAGTGGGAGTTCTGTTGGAGGAGAAGGTATTTGTGTGTGTGTTTGGTATTGTATTGGTAGTATCTGTATGTGTAGAGGCTTGGAGGGGCTTTGTGCTGGGAGCGAAGCTCAGCCCTGATTAGGGGGCGGGCTTCATTGACTAGGGTTCCTATAAAGGTAGCAGCCAGTCAGGCAGCGGCACAGGAGCTAGCAAACAGAGCTGTAAACAGGGGAGTCTGAGTGGGAGTTCTGTTGGAGGAGAAGGCATTTGTGTGTGTGTTTGGTTTTGTATTGGTAGTATCTGTATGTGTAGGGGCTTTGTGCTGGGAGAGAAGCTGAGCCCTGATTAGCGGGCGGGGCTTCCCTGACTAGGGGTCCTATAAAGGTACCAGCCAGTCAGGCAGCGGCACAGACAGCTGCAGCGGCACTGGAGCTAGCAAATAGAGCTGTAAACAGGGGAGTTTGAGTGGGAGTTCTGTTGGAGGAGAAGGTATTTGTGTGTGTGTTTGGTATTGTATTGGTAGTATCTGTATGTGTAGAGGCTTGGAGGGGCTTTGTGCTGGGAGCGAAGCTGAGCCCTGATTACGGGGCGGGGCTTCACTGACTAGGGGTCCTATAAAGGGAGCAGCCAGTCAGGCAGGGGCACAGACAGCTGCAGCGGCACAGGAGCTAGCAAACAGAGCTGTAAACAGGTGAGTTTGAGAGGGAGTTCTGTTGGAGGAGAAGGTATTTGTGTGTTTGGTTTTGTATTGGTAGTGTCTGTATGAGTAGAGGCTTTGTGCTGGGAGAGAATCTGAGCCCTGATTAGGGGGCGGGGCTTCCCTGACTAGGGGTCCTATAAAGGTACCAACCAGTCAGGCAGCGGCACAGACAGCTGCAGCGGCACTGGAGCTAGCAAATAGAGCTGTAAACAGGGGAGTTTGAGTGGGAGTTCTGTTTGAGGAGAAAGTATTTGTGTGTGTGTTTGGTTTTGTATTGGTGGTATCTGTATGTGTAGAGGCTTGGAGGGGCTTTGTGCTGGGAGCGAAGCTGAGCCCTGATTAGGGGGCGGGGCTTCACTGACGAGGGGTCCTATAAAGGGAGCAGCCAGTCAGGCAGCGGCACAGGAGCTAGCAAACAGAGCTGTGAACAGGGGAGTCTGAGTGGGAGTTCTGTTGGAGGAGAAGGTATTTGTGTGTGTTTGGTTTTGTATTGGTAGTATCTGTATGAGTAGAGGCTTTGTGCTGGGAGAGAATCTGAGCCCTGATTAGGGGGCGGGGCTTCACTGACTAGGGGTCCTATAAAGGTAGCAGCCAGTCAGGCAGCGGCACAGACAGCTGCATTGGCACAGGAGCTAGCAAACAGAGCTGTAAACAGGGGAGTTTGAGTGGGAGTTCTGTTGGAGGAGAAGGTATTTTTGTGTGTTTGGTTTTGTATTGGTAGTATCTGTATGTGTAGAGGCTTGGAGGGGCTTTGTGCTGGGAGAGAAGCTGAGCCCTGATTAGGGGGCGGGGCTTCACTGACTAGGGGTCCTATAAAGGGAGCCGCCAGTCAGGCAGCTGCACAGACAGCTGCAGCGGTACAGGAGCTAGCAAACAGAGCTGTAAACAGGGGAGTTTGAGTGGGAGTTCTATTCGAGGAGAAGGTATTTGTGTGTGTTTGCTTTTGTGTTGGTGGTATCTGTAGGTGTAGGGGCTTTGTGCTGGGAGAGAAGCTGAGCTCTGATTAGGGGGCGGGGCTTCACTGACTAGGGGTCCTATAAAGGCAGCAGCCAGTCAGGCAGCGGCACATACAGCTGCAGTGGCACAGGAGCTAGCAAAGAGAGCTGTAAACAGGGGAGTTTGAGTGGGAGTTCTGTTGGAGGAGAAGGTATTTGTGTGTGTGTTTGGTTTTGTATTGTTGGTATCTGTATGTGCAGAGGCTTGGAGGGGCTTTGTGCTGGGAGAGATGCTGAGCCCTGATTAGGGGGCGGGGCTTCACTGACGAGGGGTCCTATAAAGGGAGCAGCCAGTCAGGCAGCGGCACAGGAGCTAGCAAACAGAGCTGTAAACAGGGGAGTTTGAGTGGGAGTTCTGTTGGAGGAGAAGGCATTTGTGTGTGTGTTTGGTTTTGTATTGGTGGTATCTGTATGTGTAGGGGCTTTGTGCTGGGAGAGAAGCTGAGCCCTGATTAGCGGGCGGGGCTTCACTGACGAGGGGTCCTATAAAGGTAGCAGCCAGTCAGGCAGCGGCACAGACAGCTGCAGCGGCACTGGAGCTAGCAAATAGAGCTGTAAACAGGGGAGTTTGAGTGGGAGTTCTGTTTGAGGAGAAGGTATTTGTGTGTGTGTTTGGTTTTGTATTGGTGGTATCTGTATGTGTAGAGGCTTGGAGGGGCTTTGTGCTGGGAGAGAAGCTGAGCCCTGATTAGGGGGCGGGGCTTCACTGACGAGGGGTCCTATAAAGGGAGCAGCCAGTCAGGCAGCGACACAGACAGCTGCAGCGGTACAGGAGCTAGCAAACAGAGCTGTAAACAGGGGAGTTTGAGTGGGAGTTCTGTTGGAAGAGAAGGTATTTGTGTGTGTTTGGTTTTGTATTGGTAGTATCTGTATGTGTAGGGTCTTTGTGCTGGGAGAAAAGCTGAGCCCTGATTAGGGGGCGGGGCTTCACTGACAAGGGGTCCTATAAAGGTAGCAGCCAGTCAGGCAGCGGCACAGGAGCTAGCAAACAGAGCTGTAAACAGGGGAGTTTGAGTGGGAGTTCTGTTGGAAGAGAAGGTATTTGTGTGTGTTTGGTTTTGTATTGGTAGTATCTGTATGTGTAGGGGCTTTGTGCTGGGAGAGAAGCTGAGCCCTGATTAGGGGGCGGGGCTTCACTGACTAGGGGTCCTATAAAGGGAGCAGCCAGTCAGGCAGCGACACAGACAGCTGCAGCGGTACAGGAGCTAGCGAACAGAGCTGTAAACAGGGGAGTTTGAGTGGGAGTTCTGTTGGAGGAGAAGGTATTTGTGTGTGTTTTTGGTTTTGTATTGGTAGTATCTGTATGTGTAGAGGCTTGGAGGGGCTTTGTGCTGGGAGCGAAGCTGAGCCCTGATTAGGGGGCGGGGCTTCACTGACTAGGGGTCCTAGAAAGGTAGCAGCCAGTCAGGCAGCGGCACAGGAGCTAGCAAACAGAGCTGTAAACAGGGGAGTATGAGTGGGAGTTCTGTTGGAGGAGAAGGTGTTTGTGTGTGTTTGGTTTTGTATTGGTAGTATCTGTATGTGTAGAGGCTTTGTGCTGGGAGAGAAGCTGAGCCCTGAAAAGGGGGCGGGGCTTCACTGACTAGGCGTCCTATAAAGGTAGCAGCCAGTCAGGCAGCGGCACAGCAGCTAGCAAACAGTGCTGTAAACACGGGAGTTTGAGTGGGAGTTCTGTTGGAGGAGAAGGTATATGTGTGTGTTTGATTTCGTATTGGTAGTATCTGTATGTGTAGAGGCTTGGAGGGGCTTTGTGCTGGGAGAAAAGCTGAGCCCTGATTAGGGGGCGGGGCTTCACTGACTAGGGGTCCTATAAAGGTAGCAGCCAGTCAGGCAGCGGCACAGACAGCTGCAGCGGCACAGGAGCGAGCAAACAGAGCTGTAAACAGGGGAGTTTGAGTGGAAGTTGTGTTGGAGGAGAAGGTATTTGTGTGTGTTTGGTTTTGTATTGGTAGTATTTGTATGTGTAGAGGCTTGGAGGGGCTTTGTGCTGGGAGAGAAGCTGAGCCCTTATTAGGGGGCGGGACTTCCCTGACTAGGGGTCCTATAAAGCTAGCAGCCAGGCAGGCAGCAGCACAGGAGCTAGCAAAGAGAGCTGTAAACAGGGGAGTTTGAGTGGGAGTTCTGTTGGAGGAGAAGGTATTTGTGTGTGTTTGCTTTTGTATTGGTAGTATCTGTATGTGTAGGGGCTTTGTGCTGGGAGAAAAGCTGAGCCCTGATTAGGGGGCGGGGCTTCACTGACTAGGGGTCCTATAAAGGGAGCAGCCAGTCAGGCAGGGGAACAGACAGCTGCAGCGGCACAGGAGCTAGCAAACAGAGCTGTAAACAGATGAGTTTGAGAGGGAGTTCTGTTGGAGGAGAAGGTATTTGTGTGTTTGGTTTTGTATTGGTAGTGTCTGTATGAGTAGAGGCTTTGTGCTGGGAGAGAATCTGAGCCCTGATTAGGGGGCGGGGCTTCCCTGACTAGGGGTCCTATAAAGATACCAACCAGTCAGGCAGCGGCACAGACAGCTGCAGCGGCACTGGAGCTAGCAAATAGAGCTGTAAACAGGGGAGTTTGAGTGGGAGTTCTGTTGGAGGAGAAGGCATTTGTGTGTGTGTTTGGTTTTGTATTGGTAGCATCTGTATGTGTAGAGGCTTTGTGCTGGGAGAGAAGCTGAGCCCTGATTAGGGGGCGGGGCTTCACTGACTAGGGGTCCTATAAAGGGAGCAGCCAGTCAGGCAGCGTCACAGACATCTGCAGCGGTACAGGAGCTAGCAAACAGAGCTGTAAACAGGGGAGTTTGAGTGGGACTTCTGTTGGAGGAGAAGGTATTTGTGTGTGTGTTTGGTATTGTATTGGTAGTATCTGTATGTGTAGAGGCTTGGAGGGGCTTTGTGCTGGGAGCGAAGCTCAGCCCTGATTAGGGGGCGGGCTTCATTGACTAGGGTTCCTATAAAGGTAGCAGCCAGTCAGGCAGCGGCACAGGAGCTAGCAAACAGAGCTGTAAACAGTGGAGTCTGAGTGGGAGTTCTGTTGGAGGAGAAGGCATTTGTGTGTGTGTTTGGTTTTGTATTGGTAGTATCTGTATGTGTAGGGGCTTTGTGCTGGGAGAAAAGCACAGCCCTGATTAGGGGGCGGGGCTTCACTGACTAGGGGTCCTATAAAGGGAGCAGCCAGTCAGGCAGGGGAACAGACTGCTGCAGCGGCACAGGAGCTAGCAAACAGAGCTGTAAACAGATGAGTTTGAGAGGGAGTTCTGTTGGAGGAGAAGGTATTTGTGTGTTTGGTTTTGTATTGGTAGTGTCTGTATGAGTAGAGGCTTTGTGCTGGGAGAGAATCTGAGCCCTGATTAGGGGGCGGGGCTTCCCTGACTAGGGGTCCTATAAAGGTACCAACCAGTCAGGCAGCGGCACAGACAGCTGCAGCGGCACTGGAGCTAGCAAATAGAGCTGTAAACAGGGGAGTTTGAGTGGGAGTTCTGTTTGAGGAGAAGGTATTTGTGTGTTTGGTTTTGTATTGGTGGTATCTGTATGTGTAGAGGCTTGGAGGGGCTTTGTGCTGGGAGAGAAGCTGAGCCCTGATTAGGGGGCGGGGCTTCACTGACGAGGGGTCCTATAAAGGGAGCAGCCAGTCAGGCAGCGACACAGACAGCTGCAGCGGTACAGGAGCTAGCAAACAGAGCTGTAAATAGGGGACTTTGAGTGGGAGTTCTGTTGGAGGAGAAGCTATTTGTGCGTGTTTGGTTTTGTATTGGTAGTATCTGTATGTGTAGAGGCTTGGAGGGGTTTTGTGCTGGGAGCGAAGCTGAGCCCTGATTAGGGGGCGGCGCTTCACTGACTAGGGGTCCTATAAAGGTAGCAGCCAGTCAGGCAGCGGCACAGGAGCTAGCAAACAGAGCTGTGAACAGGGGAGTCTGAGTGGGAGTTCTGTTGGAGGAGAAGGTATTTGTGTGTGTTTGGTTTTGTATTGGTAGTATCTGTATGAGTAGAGGCTTTGTGCTGGGAGAGAATCTGAGCCCTGATTAGGGGGCGGGGCTTCACTGACTAGGGGTCCTATAAAGGTAGCAGCCAGTCAGGCAGCGGCACAGACAGCTGCATTGGCACAGGAGCTAGCAAACAGAGCTGTAAACAGGGGAGTTTGAGTGGGAGTTCTGTTGGAGGAGAAGGTATTTTTGTGTGTTTGGTTTTGTATTGGTAGTATCTGTATGTGTAGAGGCTTGGAGGGGCTTTGTGCTGGGAGAGAAGCTGAGCCCTGATTAGGGGGCGGGGCTTCACTGACTAGGGGTCCTATAAAGGGAGCAGCCAGTCAGGCAGCTGCACAGACAGCTGCAGCGGTACAGGAGCTAGCAAACAGAGCTGTAAACAGGGGAGTTTGAGTGGGAGTTCTATTCGAGGAGAAGGTATTTGTGTGTGTTTGCTTTTGTGTTGGTGGTATCTGTAGGTGTAGGGGCTTTGTGCTGGGAGAGAAGCTGAGCTCTGATTAGGGGGCGGGGCTTCACTGACTAGGGGTCCTATAAAGGCAGCAGCCAGTCAGGCAGCGGCACAGACAGCTGCAGTGGCACAGGAGCTAGCAAAGAGAGCTGTAAACAGGGGAGTTTGAGTGGGAGTTCTGTTGGAGGAGAAGTCATTTGTGTGTGTGTTTGGTTTTGTATTGGTAGCATCTGTATGTGTAGGGGCTTTGTGCTGGGAGAGAAGCTGAGCCCTGATTAGGGGGCGGGACTTCACTGACTAGGGGTCCTATAAAGGGAGCAGCCAGTCAGGCGGCGGCACGGACAGCTGCAGTGGCACAGGAGCTAGCAAACAGAGCTGTAAACAGGGGAGTTTGAGTGGGAGTTCTGTTGGAGGAGAAGGTATTTGTGTGTGTGTTTGGTTTTGTATTGTTGGTATCTGTATGTGCAGAGGCTTGGAGGGGCTTTGTGCTGGGAGAGATGCTGAGCCCTGATTAGGGGGCGGGGCTTAACTGACGAGGGGTCCTATAAAGGGAGCAGCCAGTCAGGCAGCGGCACAGGAGCTAGCAAACAGAGCTGTAAACAGGGGAGTTTGAGTGGGAGTTCTGTTGGAGGAGAAGGCATTTGTGTGTGTGTTTGGTTTTGTATTGGTGGTATCTGTATGTGTAGGGGCTTTGTGCTGGGAGAGAAGCTGAGCCCTGATTAGCGGGCGGGGCTTCACTGACGAGGGGTCCTATAAAGGTAGCAGCCAGTCAGGCAGCGGCACAGACAGCTGCAGCGGCACTGGAGCTAGCAAATAGAGCTGTAAACAGGGGAGTTTGAGTGGGAGTTCTGTTTGAGGAGAAGGTATTTGTGTGTGTGTTTGGTTTTGTATTGGTGGTATCTGTATGTGTAGAGGCTTGGAGGGGCTCTGTGCTGGGAGAGAAGCTGAGCCCTGATTAGGGGGCGGGGCTTCACTGACGAGGGGTCCTATAAAGGGAGCAGCCAGTCAGGCAGCGACACAGACAGCTGCAGCGGTACAGGAGCTAGCAAACAGAGCTGTAAACAGGGGAGTTTGAGTGGGAGTTCTGTTGGAAGAGAAGGTATTTGTGTGTGTTTGGTTTTGTATTGGTAGTATCTGTATGTGTAGGGTCTTTGTGCTGGGAGAAAAGCTGAGCCCTGATTAGGGGGCGGGGCTTCACTGACAAGGGGTCCTATAAAGGTAGCAGCCAGTCAGGCAGCGGCACAGGAGCTAGCAAACAGAGCTGTAAACAGGGGAGTTTGAGTGGGAGTTCTGTTGGAAGAGAAGGTATTTGTGTGTGTTTGGTTTTGTATTGGTAGTATCTGTATGTGTAGGGGCTTTGTGCTGGGAGAGAAGCTGAGCCCTGATTAGGGGGCGGGGCTTCACTGACTAGGGGTCCTATAAAGGGAGCAGCCAGTCAGGCAGCGACACAGACAGCTGCAGCGGTACAGGAGCTAGCAAACAGAGCTGTAAACAGGGGAGTATGAGTGGGAGTTCTGTTGGAGGAGAAGGTGTTTGTGTGTGTTTGGTTTTGTATTGGTAGTATCTGTATGTGTAGAGGCTTTGTGCTGGGAGAGAAGCTGAGCCCTGAAAAGGGGGCGGGGCTTCACTGACTAGGCGTCCTATAAAGGTAGCAGCCAGTCAGGCAGCGGCACAGCAGCTAGCAAACAGTGCTGTAAACACGGGAGTTTGAGTGGGAGTTCTGTTGGAGGAGAAGGTATATGTGTGTGTTTGATTTCGTATTGGTAGTATCTGTATGTGTAGAGGCTTGGAGGGGCTTTGTGCTGGGAGAAAAGCTGAGCCCTGATTAGGGGGCGGGGCTTCACTGACTAGGGGTCCTATAAAGGGAGCAGCCAGTCAGGCAGGGGAACAGACAGCTGCAGCGGCACAGGAGCTAGCAAACAGAGCTGTAAACAGATGAGTTTGAGAGGGAGTTCTGTTGGAGGAGAAGGTATTTGTGTGTGTGTTTGGTTTTGTATTGGTAGTATCTGTATGTGTAGGGGCTTTGTGCTGGGAGAGAAGCTGAGCCCTGATTAGCGGGCGGGGCTTCCCTGACTAGGGGTCCTATAAAGGTACCAGCCAGTCAGGCAGCGGCACAGACAGCTGCAGCGGCACTGGAGCTAGCAAATAGAGCTGCAAACAGGGGAGTTTGAGTGGGAGTTCTGTTGGAGGAGAAGGTATTTGTGTGTGTGTTTGGTATTGTATTGGTAGTATCTGTATGTGTAGAGGCTTGGAGGGGCTTTGTGCTGGGAGCGAAGCTGAGCCCTGATTAGGGGGCGGGGCTTCACTGACTAGGGGTCCTATAAAGGGAGCAGCCAGTCAGGCAGGGGCACAGACAGCTGCAGCGGCACAGGAGCTAGCAAATAGAGCTGTAAACAGGGGAGTTTGAGTGGGAGTTCTGTTTGAGGAGAAGGTATTTGTGTGTGTGTTTGGTTTTGTATTGGTGGTATCTGTATGTGTAGAGGCTTGGAGGGGCTTTGTGCTGGGAGAGAAGCTGAGCCCTGATTAGGGGGCGGGGCTTCACTGACGAGGGGTCCTATAAAGGTAGCAGCCAGTCAGGCAGCGGCACAGGAGCTAGCAAACAGAGCTGTAAACAGGGGAGTCTGAGTGGGAGTTCTGTTGGAGGAGAAGGTATTTGTGTGTGTGTTTGGTTTTGTATTGGTGGTATCAGTATGTGTAGGGGCTTTGTGCTGCGAGAGAAGCTGAGCCCTGATTAGGGGGCGGGGCTTCACTGACTAGGGGTCCTATAAAGGGAGCAGCCAGTCAGGCAGCTGCACAGACAGCTGCAGCGGTACAGGAGCTAGCAAACAGAGCTGTAAACAGGGGAGTTTGAGTGGGAGTTCTGTTGGAAAAGAAGGTATTTGTGTGTGTTTGGTTTTGTATTGGTAGTACCTGTATGTGTAGGGTCTTTGTGCTGGGAGAAAAGCTGAGCCCTGATTAGGGGGCGGGGCTTCACTGACTAGGGGTCCTATAAAGGTAGCAGCCAGTCAGGCAGCGACACAGACAGCTGCAGCGGTACAGGAGCTAGCAAACAGAGCTGTAAACAGGGGAGTTTGAGTGGGAGTTCTGTTGGAAGAGAAGGTATTTGTGTGTGTTTGGTTTTGTATTGGTAGTATCTGTATGTGTAGGGTCTTTGTGCTGGGAGAAAAGCTGAGCCCTGATTAGGGGGCGGGGCTTCACTGACAAGGGGTCCTATAAAGGTAGCAGCCAGTCAGGCAGCGGCACAGGAGCTAGCAAACAGAGCTGTAAACAGGGGAGTTTGAGTGGGACTTCTGTTGGAGGAGAAGGTATTTGTGTGTGTGTTTGGTATTGTATTGGTAGTATCTGTATGTGTAGAGGCTTGGAGGGGCTTTGTGCTGGGAGCGAAGCTGAGCCCTGATTAGGGGGCGGGTATTCATTGACTAGGGTTCCTATAAAGGGAGCAGCCAGTCAGGCAGGGGCACAGACAGCTGCAGCGGAACAGGAGCAACAAAACTGAGCTGTAAACAGGGGAGTTTGAGAGGGAGTTCTGTTGGAGGAGAAGGTATTTGTGTGTGTTTGGTTTTGTATTGGTAGTATCTGTATGTGTAGGGGCTTTGTGCTGGGAGAGAAGCTGAGCCCTGATTAGGGGGCGGGGCTTTACTGACTAGGGGTCCTATAAAGGGAGCAGCCAGTCAGGCAGCGACACAGACAGCTGCAGCGGTACAGGAGCTAGCAAACAGAGCTGTAAACAGGGGAGTTTGAGTGGGAGTTCTGTTGGAGGAGAAGGTATTTGTGTGTGTTTTTGGTTTTGTATTGGTAGTATCTGTATGTGTAGAGGCTTGGAGGGGCTTTGTGCTGGGAGCGAAGCTGAGCCCTGATTAGGGGGCGGGGCTTCACTGACTAGGGGTCCTATAAAGGTAGCAGCCAGTCTGGCAGCGGCACAGGAGCTAGCAAACAGAGCTGTAAACAGGGGAGTTTGAGTGGGAGTTCTGTTGGAAGAGAAGGTATTTGTGTGTGTTTGGTTTTGTTTTGGTAGTATCTGTATGTGTAGGGTCTTTGTGCTGGGAGAAAAGCTGAGCCCTGATTAGGGGGCGGGGCTTCCCTGACTAGGGGTCCTATAAAGGTACCAGCCAGTCAGGCAGCGGCACAGACAGCTGCAGCGGCACTGGAGCTAGCAAATAGAGCTGTAAACAGGGGAGTTTGAGTGGGAGTTCTGTTGGAGGAGAAGGTATTTGTGTGTGTGTTTGGTATTGTATTGGTAGTATCTGTATGTGTAGAGGCTTGGAGGGGCTTTGTGCTGGGAGCGAAGCTGAGCCCTGATTAGGGGGCGGGGCTTCACTGACTAGGGGTCCTATAAAGGGAGCAGCCAGTCAGGCAGGGGCACAGACAGCTGCAGCGGCACAGGAGCTAGCAAATAGAGCTGTAAACAGGGGAGTTTGAGTGGGAGTTCTGTTTGAGGAGAAGGTATTTGTGTGTGTGTTTGGTTTTGTATTGGTGGTATCTGTATGTGTAGAGGCTTGGAGGGGCTTTGTGCTGGGAGAGAAGCTGTGCCCTGATTAGGGGGCGGGGCTTCACTGACGAGGGGTCCTATAAAGGTAGCAGCCAGTCAGGCAGCGGCACAGGAGCTAGCAAACAGAGCTGTAAACAGGGGAGTTTGAGTGGGAGTTCTGTTGGAGGAGAAGGTATTTGTGTGTGTGTTTGGTATTGTATTGGTAGTATCTGTATGTGTAGGGGCTTTGTGCTGGGAGAAAAGCAGAGCCCTGATTAGGGGGCGGGGCTTCACTGACTAGGGGTCCTATAAAGGTACCAAACAGTCAGGCAGCGGCACAGACAGCTGCAGCGGCACTGGAGCTAGCAAATAGAGCTGTAAACAGGGGAGTTTGAGTGGGAGTTCTTTTTGAGGAGAAGGTATTTGTGTGTGTGTTTGGTTTTGTATTGGTGGTATCTGTATGTGTAGAGGCTTGGAGGGGCTTTGTGCTGGGAGAGAAGCTGAGCCCTGATTAGGGGGCGGGGCTTCACTGACGAGGGGTCCTATAAAGGGAACAGCCAGTCAGGCAGCGACACAGACAGCTGCAGCGGTACAGGAGCTAGCAAACAGAGATGTAAATAGGGGACTTTGAGTGGGAGTTCTGTTTCAGGAGAAGCTATTTGTGCGTGTTTGGTTTTGTATTGGTAGTATCTGTATGTGTAGAGGCTTGGAGGGGTTTTGTGCTGGGAGCGAAGCTGAGCCCTGATTAGGGGGCGGGGCTTCACTGACTAGGGGTCCTATAAAGGTAGCAGCCAGTCAGGCAGCGGCACAGGAGCTAGCAAACAGAGCTGTGAACAGGGGAGTTTGAGTGGGAGTTCTGTTGGAGGAGAAGTCATTTGTGTGTGTGTTTGGTTTTGTATTGGTAGCATCTGTATGTGTAGGGGCTTTGTGCTGGGAGAGAAGCTGAGCCCTGATTAGGGGGCGGGGCTTCACTGACTAGGGGTCCTATAAAGGGAGCAGCCAGTCAGGCGGCGGCACGGACAGCTGCAGCGGCACAGGAGCTAGCAAACAGAGCTGTAAACAGGGGAGTTTGAGTGGGAGTTCTGTTGGAGGAGAAGGTATTTGTGTGTGTGTTTGGTTTTGTATTGTTGGTATCTGTATGTGCAGAGGCTTGGAGGGGCTTTGTGCTGGGAGAGATGCTGAGCCCTGATTAGGGGGCGGGGCTTCACTGACGAGGGGTCCTATAAAGGGAGCAGCCAGTCAGGCAGCGACACAGACATCTGCAGCGGTACAGGAGCTAGCAAACAGAGCTGTAAACAGGGGAGTTTGAGTGGGACTTCTGTTGGAGGAGAAGGTATTTGTGTGTGTGTTTGGTATTGTATTGGTAGTATCTGTATGTGTAGAGGCTTGGAGGGGCTTTGTGCTGGGAGAGAAGCTGAGCCCTGATTAGGGGGCGGGGCTTCACTGACAAGGGGTCCTATAAAGGCAGCAGCCAGTCAGGCAGCGGCACAGACAGCTGCAGTGGCACAGGAGCTAGCAAAGAGAGCTGTAAACAGGGGAGTTTGAGTGGGAGTTCTGTTGGAGGAGAAGGTATTTTTGTGTGTTTGGTTTTGTATTGGTGGTATCTGTACGTGTAGAGGCTTGGAGGGGCTTTGTGCTGGGAGAGAAGCTGAGCCCTGATTAGGGGGCGGGGCTTCACTGACGAGGGGTCCTATAAAGGGAGCAGCCAGTCAGGCAGCGACACAGACAACTGCAGCGGTACAGGAGCTAGCAAACAGGGCTGTAAATAGGGGACTTTGAGTGGGAGTTCTGTTGGAGGAGAAGCTATTTGTGTGTGTGTTTGGTTTTGTACTGGTAGTATCTGTATGTGTAGAGGCTTGGAGGGGCTTTGTGCTGGGAGAGAAGCTGAGCCCTGATTAGGGGGCGGGGCTTCACTGACTAGGGTTCCTATAAAGGTAGCAGCCAGTCAGGCAGCGGCACAGGAGCTAGCAAACAGAGCTGTAAACAGGGGAGTCTGAGTGGGAGTTCTGTTGGAGGAGAAGGCATTTGTGTGTGTGTTTGGTTTTGTATTGGTGGTATCTGTATGTGTAGGGGCTTTGTGCTGGGAGAGAAGCTGAGCCCTGATTAGCGGGCGGGGCTTCACTGACGAGGGGTCCTATAAAGGTAGCAGCCAGTCAGGCAGCGGCACAGGAGCTAGCAAACAGAGCTGTAAACAGGGGAGTTTGAGTGGGACTTCTGTTGGAGGAGAAGGTATTTGTGTGTGTGTTTGGTATTGTATTGGTAGTATCTGTATGTGTAGAGGCTTGGAGGGGCTTTGTGCTGGGAGCGAAGCTGAGCCCTGATTAGGGGGCGGGGCTTCACTGACTAGGGGTCCTATAAAGGGAGCAGCCAGTCAGGCAGGGGCACAGACAGCTGCAGCGGCACAGGAGCTAGCAAACAGAGCTGTAAACAGGTGAGTTTGAGAGGGAGTTCTGTTGGAGGAGAAGGTATTTGTGTGTTTGGTTTTATATTGGTAGTGTCTGTATGAGTAGAGGCTTTGTGCTGGGAGAGAATCTGAGCCCTGATTAGGGGGCGGGGCTTCCCTGACTAGGGGTCCTATAAAGGTACCAACCAGTCAGGCAGCGGCACAGACAGCTGCAGCGGCACTGGAGCTAGCAAATAGAGCTGTAAACAGGGGAGTTTGAGTGGGAGTTCTGTTTGAGGAGAAGGTATTTGTGTGTGTGTTTGGTTTTGTATTGGTGGTATCTGTATGTGTAGAGGCTTGGAGGGGCTTTGTGCTGGGAGAGAAGCTGAGCCCTGATTAGGGGGCGGGGCTTCACTGACGAGGGGTCCTATAAAGCGAGCAGCCAGTCAGGCAGCGACACAGACAGCTGCAGCGGTACAGGAGCTAGCAAACAGAGCTGTAAATAGGGGACTTTGAGTGGGAGTTCTGTTGGAGGAGAAGCTATTTGTGCGTGTTTGGTTTTGTATTGGTAGTATCTGTATGTGTAGAGTCTTGGAGGGGCTTTGTGCTGGGAGCGAAGCTGAGCCCTGATTAGGGGGCGGGGCTTCACTGACTAGGGGTCCTATAAAGGTAGCAGCCAGTCAGGCAGCGGCACAGGAGCTAGCAAACAGAGCTGTGAACAGGGGAGTCTGAGTGGGAGTTCTGTTGGAGGAGAAGGTATTTGTGTGTGTGTTTGGTTTTGTATTGGTGGTATCAGTATGTGTAGGGGCTTTGTGCTGCGAGAGAAGCTGAGCCCTGATTAGGGGGCGGGGCTTCACTGAGTAGGGGTCCTATAAAGGGAGCAGCCAGTCAGGCAGCGACACAGACAGCTGCAGCGGTACAGGAGCTAGCAAACAGAGCTGTAAACAGGGGAGTTTGAGTGGGAGTTCTGTTGGAAATGAAGGTATTTGTGTGTGTTTGGTTTTGTATTGGTAGTACCTGTATGTGTAGGGTCTTTGTGCTGGGAGAAAAGCTGAGCCCTGATTAGGGGGCGGGGCTTCACTGACTAGGGGTCCTATAAAGGTAGCAGCCAGTCAGGCAGCGACACAGACAGCTGCAGCGGTACAGGAGCTAGCAAACAGAGCTGTAAACAGGGGAGTTTGAGTGGGAGTTCTGTTGGAAGAGAAGGTATTTGTGTGTGTTTGGTTTTGTATTGGTAGTATCTGTATGTGTAGGGTCTTTGTGCTGGGAGAAAAGCTGAGCCCTGATTAGGGGGCGGGGCTTCACTGACTAGGGGTCCTAGAAAGGTAGCAGCCAGTCAGGCAGCGGCACAGGAGCTAGCAAACAGAGCTGTAAACAGGGGAGTATGAGTGGGAGTTCTGTTGGAGGAGAAGGTGTTTGTGTGTGTTTGGTTTTGTATTGGTAGTATCTGTATGTGTAGAGGCTTTGTGCTGGGAGAGAAGCTGAGCCCTGAAAAGGGGGCGGGGCTTCACTGACTAGGCATCCTATAAAGGTAGCAGCCAGTCAGGCAGCGGCACAGCAGCTAGCAAACAGTGCTGTAAACACGGGAGTTTGAGTGGGAGTTGTGTTGGAGGAGAAGGTATTTGTGTGTGTTTGGTTTTGTATTGGTAGTATTTGTATGTGTAGAGGCTTGGAGGGGCTTTGTGATGGGAGAGAAGCTGAGCCCTTATTAGGGGGCGGGACTTCCCTGACTAGGGGTCCTATAAAGCTAGCAGCCAGTCAGGCAGCAGCACAGGAGCTAGCAAACAGAGCTGTAAACAGGGGAGTTTGAGTGGGAGTTCTGTTGGAGGAGAAGGTATTTGTGTGTGTGTTTGGTTTTGTATTGGTGGTATCTGTATTTGTAGAGGCTTGGAGGGGCTTTGTGCTGGGAGAGAAGCTGAGCCCTGATTAGGGGGCGGGGCTTCGCTGACTAGGGGTCCTATGATTGTAGCAGCCAGTCAGGCAGCGTCACAGACAGCTGCAGGGGCACAGGAGCTAGCAAACAGAGCTGTAAACAGGGGAGTTTGAGTGGGAGTTCAGTTGGAGGATAAGGTATTTGTGTGTGTTTGGTTTTGTGTTGGTGGTATCTGTATGTGTAGGGGCTTTGTGCTGAGAGAGAAGCTGAGCCCTGATTAGGGGGCGGGGCTTCACTGACGAGGGGTCCTATAAAGGGAGCAGCCAGTCAGGCAGCGACACAGACATCTGCAGCGGTACAGGAGCTAGCAAACAGAGCTGTAAACAGGGGAGTTTGAGTGGGACTTCTGTTGGAGGAGAAGGTATTTGTGTGTGTGTTTGGTATTGTATTGGTAGTATCTGTATGTGTAGAGGCCTGGAGGGGCTTTGTGCTGGGAGCGAAGCTCAGCCCTGATTAGGGGGCGGGCTTCATTGACTAGGGTTCCTACAAAGCTAGCAGCCAGTCAGGCAGCGGCACAGGAGCTAGCAAACAGAGCTGTAAACAGGGGAGTCTGAGTGGGAGTTCTGTTGGAGGAGAAGGCATTTGTGTGTGTTTGGTTTTGTATTGGTAGTATCTGTATGTGTAGGGGCTTTGTGCTGGGAGAGAAGCTGAGCCCTGATTAGCGGGCGGGGCTTCCCTGACTAGGGGTCCTATAAAGGTACCAACCAGTCAGGCAGCGGCACAGACATCTGCAGCGGCACTGGAGCTAGCAAATAGAGCTGTAAACAGGGGAGTTTGAGTGGGAGTTCTGTTTGAGGAGAAGGTATTTGTGTGTGTGTTTGGTTTTGTATTGGTGGTATCTGTATGTGTAGAGGCTTGGAGGGGCTTTGTGCTGGGAGAGAAGCTGAGCCCTGATTAGGGGGCGGGGCTTCCCTGACTAGGGGTCCTATAAAGGTACCAACCAGTCAGGCAGCGGCACAGACATCTGCAGCGGTACAGGAGCTGGCAAACAGAGCTGTAAACAGGGGAGTTTGAGTGGGAGTTCTGTTGGAAGAGAAGGTATTTGTGTGTGTTTGGTTTTGTATTGGTAGTATCTGTATTTGTAGGGTCTTTGTGCTGGGAGAAAAGCTGAGCCCTGATTAGGGGGCGGGGCTTCACTGACAAGGGGTCCTATAAAGGTAGCAGCCAGTCAGGCAGTGGCACAGGAGCTAGCAAACAGAGCTGTAAACAGGGGAGTTTGAGTGGGACTTCTGTTGGAGGAGAAGGTATTTGTGTGTGTGTTTGGTATTGTATTGGTAGTATCTGTATGTGTAGGGGCTTTGTGCTGGGAGAAAAGCAGAGCCCTGATTAGGGGGCGGGGCTTCGCTGACTAGGGGTCCTATGATTGTAGCAGCCAGTCAGGCAGCGTCACAGACAGCTGCAGGGGCACAGGAGCTAGCAAACAGAGCTGTAAACAGGGGAGTTTGAGTGGAGTTCTGTTGGAGGAGAAGGTATTTGTCTGTGTTTGGTTTTGTATTGGTAGCATCTGTATGTGTAGGGGCTTTGTGCTGGGAGAGAAGCTGAGCCCTGATTAGGGGGCGGGGCTTCACTGACGAGGGGTCCTATAAAGGGAGCAGCCAGTCAGGCAGCGACACAGACAGCTGCAGCGGTACAGGAGCTAGCAAACAGAGCTGTAAAAAGGGGACTTTGAGTGGGAGTTCTGTTGGAGGAGAAGCTATTTGTGTGTGTTTGGTTTTGTATTGGTAGTATCTGTATGTGTAGAGGCTTGGAGGGGCTTTGTGCTGGGAGCGAAGCTGAGCCCTGATTAGGGGGCGGGGCTTCACTGACTAGGGGTCCTATAAAAGGAGCAGCCAGTCAGGCAGCTGCACAGACAGCTGCAGCGGTACAGGAGCTAGCAAACAGAGCTGTAAACAGGGGAGTTTGAGTGGGAGTACTGTTGGAGGAGAAGGTATTTGTGTGTGTTTGGTTTTGTGTTGGTGGTATCTGTATGTGTAGGGGCTTTGTGCTGAGAGAGAAGCTGAGCCCTGATTAGGGGGCTGGCTTCACTGACTAGGGGTCCTATAAAGGCAGCAGCTAGTCAGGCAGCGGCACAGACAGCTGCAGTGGCACAGGAGCTAGCAAAGAGAGCTGTAAACAGGGGAGCTTGAGTGGGAGTTCTGTTGGAGGAGAAGGTATTTGTGTGTGTGTTTGGTTTTGTATTGTTGGTATCTGTATGTGTAGAGGCTTGGAGGGGCTTTGTGCTGGGAGAGAAGCTGAGCCCTGATTAGGGGGCGGGGCTTCACTGACTAGGGGTTCTATAAAGGGAGCAGCCAGTCAGGCGGTGGCACGGACAGCTGCAGCGGCACAGGAGCTAGCAAACAGAGCTGTAAACAGGGGAGTTTTAGTGGGACTTCTGTTGGAGGAGAAGGTATTTGTGTGTGTTTGGTTTTGTGTTGGTGTTATCTGTATGTGTAGGGGCTTTGTGCTGAGAGAGAGGCTGAGCACTGATTAGGGGGCTGGCTTCACTGACTAGGGGTCCTATAAAGGCAGCAGCCAGTAAGGCAGCGGCACAGACAGCTGCAGTGGCACAGGAGCAAGCAAAGAGAGCTGTAAACAGGGTAGTTTGAGTGGGAGTTCTGTTGGAGGAGAAGGTATTTGTGTGTGTGTTTGGTTTTGTATTGTTGGTATCTGTATGTGTAGAGGCTTGGAGGGGCTTTGTGCTGGGAGAGAAGCTGAGCCCTGATTAGGGGGCGGGGCTTCACTGACGAGGGGTCCTATAAAGGGAGCAGCCAGTCAGGCAGCGGCACAGAGAGCTGCAGCGGTACAGGAGCTAGCAAACAGAGCTGTAAACAGAGGAGTTTGAGCGGGAGTTCTGTTCGAGGAGAAGGTATTTGTGTGTGTTTGGTTTTGTATTGGTGGTATCTGTATGTGTAGGGGCTTTGTGCTGGGAGCGAAGCTGAGCCCTTATTAGGGGGCGGGACTTCCCTGACTAGGGGTCCTATAAAGCTAGCAGCCAGTCAGGCAGCAGCACAGGAGCTAGCAAACAGTGCTGTAAACACGGGAGTTTGAGTGGGAGTTCTGTTGGAAGAGAAGGTATTTGTGTGTGTTTGGTATTGTATTGGTAGTATCTGTATGTGTAGGGTCTTTGTGCTGGGAGAAAAGCTGAGCCCTGATTAGCGGGCGGGGCTTCCCTGACTAGGGGTCCTATAAAGGTACCAGCCAGTCAGGCAGCGGCACAGACAGCTGCAGCGGCACTGGAGCTAGCAAATAGAGCTGTAAACAGGGGAGTTTGAGTGGGAGTTCTGTTTGAGGAGAAGGTATTTGTGTGTGTGTTTGGTTTTGTATTGGTGGTATCTGTATTTGTAGAGGCTTGGAGGAGCTTTGTGCTGGGAGAGAAGCTGAGCCCTGATTAGGGGACGGGGCTTCGCTGACTAGGGGTCCTATGATTGTAGCAGCCAGTCAGGCAGCGTCACAGACAGCTGCAGGGGCACAGGAGCTAGCAAACAGAGCTGTAAACAGGGGAGTTTGAGTGGGAGTTCTGTTGGAGGAGAAGGTATTTGTGTGTGTTTGGTTTTGTATTGGTGGTATCTGTATGTGTAGGGGCTTTGTGCTGGGAGCGAAGCTGAGCCCTGATTAGGGGGCGGGGCTTCATTGACTAGGGGTCCTATAAAGGGAGCAGCCAGTCAGGCAGGGGCACAGACAGCTGCAGCGGAACAGGAGCTACAAAACTGAGCTGTAAACAGGGGAGTTTGAGAGGGAGTTCTGTTGGAGGAGAAGGTATTTGTGTGTGTTTGGTTTTGTATTGGTAGTATCTGTATGTGTAGAGGCTTGGAGGGGCTTTGTGCTGGGAGAGAATCTGAGCCCTGATTAGGGGGCGGGGCTTCACTGACTAGGGTTCCTATAAAGGTAGCAGCCAGTCAGGCAGTGGCACAGGAGCTAGAAAACAGAGCTGTAAACAGGGGAGTTTGAGTGGGACTTCTGTTGGAGGAGAAGGTATTTGTGTGTGTTTGGTTTTGTATTGGTAGTATCTGTATGAGTAGAGGCTTTGTGCTGGGAGAGAATCTGAGCCCTGATTAGGGGGCGCGGCTTCACTGACCAGGGGTCCTATAAAGGTAGCAGCCAGTCAGGCAGCGGCACAGACAGCTGTATTGGCACAGGAGCTAGCAAACAGAGCTGTAAACAGGGGAGTATGAATGGGAGTTCTGTTGGAGGAGAAGGTATTTTTGTGTGTTTGGTTTTGTATTGGTAGTATCTGTATGTGTAGAGGCTTGGAGGGGTTTTGTGCTGGGAGAGAAGCTGAGCCCTGAATAGGGGGCGGGGTTTCACTGACTAGGGGTCCTATAAAGGGAGCAGCCAGTCAGGCAGCTGCACAGACAGCTGCAGCGGTACAGGAGCTAGCAAACAGAGCTGTAAACGGGGGAGTTTGAGTGGGAGTTCTGTTGGAGGAGAAGGTATTTGTGTGTGTTTGGTTTTGTATTGGTAGTATCTGTATGTGTAGGGTCTTTGTGCTGGGAGAAAAGCTGAGCCCTGATTAGGGGGCGGGGCTTCACTGACAAGGGGTCCTATAAAGGTAGCAGCCAGTCAGGCAGTGGCACAGGAGCTAGCAAACAGAGCTGTAAACAGGGGAGTTTGAGTGGGACTTCTGTTGGAGGAGAAGGTATTTGTGTGTGTGTTTGGTATTGTATTGGTAGTATCTGTATGTGTAGGGGCTTTGTGCTGGGAGAAAAGCAGAGCCCTGATTAGGGGGCGGGGCTTCGCTGACTAGGGGTCCTATGATTGTAGCAGCCAGTCAGGCAGCGTCACAGACAGCTGCAGGGGCACAGGAGCTAGCAAACAGAGCTGTAAACAGGGGAGTTTGAGTGGAGTTCTGTTGGAGGAGAAGGTATTTGTCTGTGTTTGGTTTTGTATTGGTAGCATCTGTATGTGTAGGGGCTTTGTGCTGGGAGAGAAGCTGAGCCCTGATTAGGGGGCGGGGCTTCACTGACGAGGGGTCCTATAAAGGGAGCAGCCAGTCAGGCAGCGACACAGACAGCTGCAGCGGTACAGGAGCTAGCAAACAGAGCTGTAAAAAGGGGACTTTGAGTGGGAGTTCTGTTGGAGGAGAAGCTATTTGTGTGTGTTTGGTTTTGTATTGGTAGTATCTGTATGTGTAGAGGCTTGGAGGGGCTTTGTGCTGGGAGCGAAGCTGAGCCCTGATTAGGGGGCGGGGCTTCACTGACTAGGGGTCCTATAAAAGGAGCAGCCAGTCAGGCAGCTGCACAGACAGCTGCAGCGGTACAGGAGCTAGCAAACAGAGCTGTAAACAGGGGAGTTTGAGTGGGAGTACTGTTGGAGGAGAAGGTATTTGTGTGTGTTTGGTTTTGTGTTGGTGGTATCTGTATGTGTAGGGGCTTTGTGCTGAGAGAGAAGCTGAGCCCTGATTAGGGGGCTGGCTTCACTGACTAGGGGTCCTATAAAGGCAGCAGCTAGTCAGGCAGCGGCACAGACAGCTGCAGTGGCACAGGAGCTAGCAAAGAGAGCTGTAAACAGGGGAGCTTGAGTGGGAGTTCTGTTGGAGGAGAAGGTATTTGTGTGTGTGTTTGGTTTTGTATTGTTGGTATCTGTATGTGTAGAGGCTTGGAGGGGCTTTGTGCTGGGAGAGAAGCTGAGCCCTGATTAGGGGGCGGGGCTTCACTGACTAGGGGTTCTATAAAGGGAGCAGCCAGTCAGGCGGTGGCACGGACAGCTGCAGCGGCACAGGAGCTAGCAAACAGAGCTGTAAACAGGGGAGTTTTAGTGGGACTTCTGTTGGAGGAGAAGGTATTTGTGTGTGTTTGGTTTTGTGTTGGTGTTATCTGTATGTGTAGGGGCTTTGTGCTGAGAGAGAGGCTGAGCACTGATTAGGGGGCTGGCTTCACTGACTAGGGGTCCTATAAAGGCAGCAGCCAGTAAGGCAGCGGCACAGACAGCTGCAGTGGCACAGGAGCAAGCAAAGAGAGCTGTAAACAGGGTAGTTTGAGTGGGAGTTCTGTTGGAGGAGAAGGTATTTGTGTGTGTGTTTGGTTTTGTATTGTTGGTATCTGTATGTGTAGAGGCTTGGAGGGGCTTTGTGCTGGGAGAGAAGCTGAGCCCTGATTAGGGGGCGGGGCTTCACTGACGAGGGGTCCTATAAAGGGAGCAGCCAGTCAGGCAGCGGCACAGAGAGCTGCAGCGGTACAGGAGCTAGCAAACAGAGCTGTAAACAGGGGAGTTTGAGCGGGAGTTCTGTTCGAGGAGAAGGTATTTGTGTGTGTTTGGTTTTGTATTGGTGGTATCTGTATGTGTAGGGGCTTTGTGCTGGGAGCGAAGCTGAGCCCTTATTAGGGGGCGGGACTTCCCTGACTAGGGGTCCTATAAAGCTAGCAGCCAGTCAGGCAGCAGCACAGGAGCTAGCAAACAGTGCTGTAAACACGGGAGTTTGAGTGGGAGTTCTGTTGGAAGAGAAGGTATTTGTGTGTGTTTGGTATTGTATTGGTAGTATCTGTATGTGTAGGGTCTTTGTGCTGGGAGAAAAGCTGAGCCCTGATTAGCGGGCGGGGCTTCCCTGACTAGGGGTCCTATAAAGGTACCAGCCAGTCAGGCAGCGGCACAGACAGCTGCAGCGGTACAGGAGCTAGCAAACAGAGCTGTAAACAGGGGAGTTTGAGTGGGAGTTCTGTTGGAAGAGAAGGTATTTGTGTGTGTTTGGTTTTGTATTGGTAGTATCTGTATGTGTAGGGTCTTTGTGCTGGGAGAAAAGCTGAGCCCTGATTAGGGGGCGGGGCTTCACTGACTAGGGGTCCTAGAAAGGTAGCAGCCAGTCAGGCAGCGGCACAGGAGCTAGCAAACAGAGCTGTAAACAGGGGAGTCTGAGTGGGAGTTCTGTTGGAGGAGAAGGCATTTGTGTGTGTGTTTGGTTTTGTATTGGTGGTATCTGTATGTGTAGGGGCTTTGTGCTGGGAGAGAAGCTGAGCCCTGATTAGCGGGCGGGGCTTCACTGACGAGGGGTCCTATAAAGGTAGCAGCCAGTCTGGCAGCGGCACAGGAGCTAGCAAACAGAGCTGTAAACAGGGGAGTTTGAGTGGGACTTCTGTTGGAGGAGAAGGTATTTGTGTGTGTGTTTGGTATTGTATTGGTAGTATCTGTATGTGTAGAGGCTTGGAGGGGCTTTGTGCTGGGAGCGAAGCTGAGCCCTGATTAGGGGGCGGGGCTTCACTGACTAGGGGTCCTATAAAGGGAGCAGCCAGTCAGGCAGGGGCACAGACAGCTGCAGCGGCACAGGAGCTAGCAAACAGAGCTGTAAACAGGTGAGTTTGAGAGGGAGTTCTGTTGGAGGAGAAGGTATTTGTGTGTTTGGTTTTGTATTGGTAGTGTCTGTATGAGTAGAGGCTTTGTGCTGGGAGAGAATCTGAGCCCTGATTAGGGGGCGGGGCTTCCCTGACTAGGGGTCCTATAAAGGTACCAACCAGTCAGGCAGCGGCACAGACAGCTGCAGCGGCACTGGAGCTAGCAAATAGAGCTGTAAACAGGGGAGTTTGAGTGGGAGTTCTGTTTGAGGAGAAGGTATTTGTGTGTGTGTTTGGTTTTGTATTGGTGGTATCTGTATGTGTAGAGGCTTGGAGGGGCTTTGTGCTGGGAGAGAAGCTGAGCCCTGATTAGGGGGCGGGGCTTCACTGACGAGGGGTCCTATAAAGCGAGCAGCCAGTCAGGCAGCGACACAGACAGCTGCAGCGGTACAGGAGCTAGCAAACAGAGCTGTAAATAGGGGACTTTGAGTGGGAGTTCTGTTGGAGGAGAAGCTATTTGTGCGTGTTTGGTTTTGTATTGGTAGTATCTGTATGTGTAGAGGCTTGGAGGGGCTTTGTGCTGGGAGCGAAGCTGAGCCCTGATTAGGGGGCGGGGCTTCACTGACTAGGGGTCCTATAAAGGTAGCAGCCAGTCAGGCAGCGGCACAGGAGCTAGCAAACAGAGCTGTGAACAGGGGAGTCTGAGTGGGAGTTCTGTTGGAGGAGAAGGTATTTGTGTGTGTGTTTGGTTTTGTATTGGTGGTATCAGTATGTGTAGGGGCTTTGTGCTGCGAGAGAAGCTGAGCCCTGATTAGGGGGCGGGGCTTCACTGACTAGGGGTCCTATAAAGGGAGCAGCCAGTCAGGCAGCTGCACAGACAGCTGCAGCGGTACAGGAGCTAGCAAACAGAGCTGTAAACAGGGGAGTTTGAGTGGGAGTTCTGTTGGAAAAGAAGGTATTTGTGTGTGTTTGGTTTTGTATTGGTAGTACCTGTATGTGTAGGGTCTTTGTGCTGGGAGAAAAGCTGAGCCCTGATTAGGGGGCGGGGCTTCACTGACTAGGGGTCCTATAAAGGTAGCAGCCAGTCAGGCAGCGACACAGACAGCTGCAGCGGTACAGGAGCTAGCAAACAGAGCTGTAAACAGGGGAGTTTGAGTGGGAGTTCTGTTGGAAGAGAAGGTATTTGTGTGTGTTTGGTTTTGTATTGGTAGTATCTGTATGTGTAGGGTCTTTGTGCTGGGAGAAAAGCTGAGCCCTGATTAGGGGGCGGGGCTTCACTGACAAGGGGTCCTATAAAGGTAGCAGCCAGTCAGGCAGCGGCACAGGAGCTAGCAAACAGAGCTGTAAACAGGGGAGTTTGAGTGGGACTTCTGTTGGAGGAGAAGGTATTTGTGTGTGTGTTTGGTATTGTATTGGTAGTATCTGTATGTGTAGAGGCTTGGAGGGGCTTTGTGCTGGGAGCGAAGCTGAGCCCTGATTAGGGGGCGGGTATTCATTGACTAGGGTTCCTATAAAGGGAGCAGCCAGTCAGGCAGGGGCACAGACAGCTGCAGCGGAACAGGAGCTACAAAACTGAGCTGTAAACAGGGGAGTTTGAGAGGGAGTTCTGTTGGAGGAGAAGGTATTTGTGTGTGTTTGGTTTTGTATTGGTAGTATCTGTATGTGTAGGGGCTTTGTGCTGGGAGAGAAGCTGAGCCCTGATTAGGGGGCGGGGCTTCACTGACTAGGGGTCCTATAAAGGGAGCAGCCAGTCAGGCAGCGACACAGACAGCTGCAGCGGTACAGGAGCTAGCAAACAGAGCTGTAAACAGGGGAGTTTGAGTGGGAGTTCTGTTGGAGGAGAAGGTATTTGTGTGTGTTTTTGGTTTTGTATTGGTAGTATCTGTATGTGTAGAGGCTTGGAGGGGCTTTGTGCTGGGAGCGAAGCTGAGCCCTGATTAGGGGGCGGGGCTTCACTGACTAGGGGTCCTATAAAGGTAGCAGCCAGTCTGGCAGCGGCACAGGAGCTAGCAAACAGAGCTGTAAACAGGGGAGTTTGAGTGGGAGTTCTGTTGGAAGAGAAGGTATTTGTGTGTGTTTGGTTTTGTTTTGGTAGTATCTGTATGTGTAGGGTCTTTGTGCTGGGAGAAAAGCTGAGCCCTGATTAGGGGGCGGGGCTTCCCTGACTAGGGGTCCTATAAAGGTACCAGCCAGTCAGGCAGCGGCACAGACAGCTGCAGCGGCACTGGAGCTAGCAAATAGAGCTGTAAACAGGGGAGTTTGAGTGGGAGTTCTGTTGGAGGAGAAGGTATTTGTGTGTGTGTTTGGTATTGTATTGGTAGTATCTGTATGTGTAGAGGCTTGGAGGGGCTTTGTGCTGGGAGCGAAGCTGAGCCCTGATTAGGGGGCGGGGCTTCACTGACTAGGGGTCCTATAAAGGGAGCAGCCAGTCAGGCAGGGGCACAGACAGCTGCAGCGGCACAGGAGCTAGCAAATAGAGCTGTAAACAGGGGAGTTTGAGTGGGAGTTCTGTTTGAGGAGAAGGTATTTGTGTGTGTGTTTGGTTTTGTATTGGTGGTATCTGTATGTGTAGAGGCTTGGAGGGGCTTTGTGCTGGGAGAGAAGCTGAGCCCTGATTAGGGGGCGGGGCTTCACTGACGAGGGGTCCTATAAAGGTAGCAGCCAGTCAGGCAGCGGCACAGGAGCTAGCAAACAGAGCTGTAAACAGGGGAGTTTGAGTGGGAGTTCTGTTGGAGGAGAAGGTATTTGTGTGTGTGTTTGGTATTGTATTGGTAGTATCTGTATGTGTAGGGGCTTTGTGCTGGGAGAAAAGCAGAGCCCTGATTAGGGGGCGGGGCTTCACTGACTAGGGGTCCTATAAAGGTACCAACCAGTCAGGCAGCGGCACAGACAGCTGCAGCGGCACTGGAGCTAGCAAATAGAGCTGTAAACAGGGGAGTTTGAGTGGGAGTTCTGTTTGAGGAGAAGGTATTTGTGTGTGTGTTTGGTTTTGTATTGGTGGTATCTGTATGTGTAGAGGCTTGGAGGGGCTTTGTGCTGGGAGAGAAGCTGACCCCTGATTAGGGGGCGGGGCTTCACTGACGAGGGGTCCTATAAAGGGAGCAGCCAGTCAGGCAGCGACACAGACAGCTGCAGCGGTACAGGAGCTAGCAAACAGAGATGTAAATAGGGGACTTTGAGTGGGAGTTCTGTTGGAGGAGAAGCTATTTGTGCGTGTTTGGTTTTGTATTGGTAGTATCTGTATGTGTAGGGGCTTTGTGCTGGGAGCGAAGCTGAGCCCTGATTAGGGGGCGGGGCTTCACTGACTAGGGGTCCTATAAAGGGAGCAGCCAGTCAGGCGGCGGCACGGACAGCTGCAGCGGCACAGGAGCTAGCAAACAGAGCTGTAAACAGGGGAGTTTGAGTGGGAGTTCTGTTGGAGGAGAAGGTATTTGTGTGTGTGTTTGGTTTTGTATTGTTGGTATCTGTATGTGCAGAGGCTTGGAGGGGCTTTGTGCTGGGAGAGATGCTGAGCCCTGATTAGGGGGCGGGGCTTCACTGACGAGGGGTCCTATAAAGGGAGCAGCCAGTCAGGCAGCGACACAGACATCTGCAGCGGTACAGGAGCTAGCAAACAGAGTTGTAAACAGGGGAGTTTGAGTGGGACTTCTGTTGGAGGAGAAGGTATTTGTGTGTGTGTTTGGTATTGTATTGGTAGTATCTGTATGTGTAGAGGCTTGGAGGGGCTTTGTGCTGGGAGAGAAGCTGAGCCCTGATTAGGGGGCGGGGCTTCACTGACAAGGGGTCCTATAAAGGCAGCAGCCAGTCAGGCAGCGGCACAGACAGCTGCAGTGGCACAGGAGCTAGCAAAGAGAGCTGTAAACAGGGGAGTTTGAGTGGGAGTTCTGTTGGAGGAGAAGGTATTTGTGTGTGTTTGGTTTTGTATTGGTGGTATCTGTACGTGTAGAGGCTTGGAGGGGCTTTGTGCTGGGAGAGAAGCTGAGCCCTGATTAGGGGGCGGGGCTTCACTGACGAGGGGTCCTATAAAGGGAGCAGCCAGTCAGGCAGCGACACAGACAACTGCAGCGGTACAGGAGCTAGCAAACAGGGCTGTAAATAGGGGACTTTGAGTGGGAGTTCTGTTGGAGGAGAAGCTATTTGTGTGTGTGTTTGGTTTTGTACTGGTAGTATCTGTATGTGTAGAGGCTTGGAGGGGCTTTGTGCTGGGAGAGAAGCTGAGCCCTGATTAGGGGGCGGGGCTTCACTGACTAGGGTTCCTATAAAGGTAGCAGCCAGTCAGGCAGCGGCACAGGAGCTAGCAAACAGAGCTGTAAACAGGGGAGTCTGAGTGGGAGTTCTGTTGGAGGAGAAGGCATTTGTGTGTGTGTTTGGTTTTGTATTGGTGGTATCTGTATGTGTAGGGGCTTTGTGCTGGGAGAGAAGCTGAGCCCTGATTAGCGGGCGGGGCTTCACTGACGAGGGGTCCTATAAAGGTAGCAGCCAGTCAGGCAGCGGCACAGGAGCTAGCAAACAGAGCTGTAAACAGGGGAGTTTGAGTGGGACTTCTGTTGGAGGAGAAGGTATTTGTGTGTGTGTTTGGTATTGTATTGGTAGTATCTGTATGTGTAGAGGCTTGGAGGGGCTTTGTGCTGGGAGCGAAGCTGAGCCCTGATTAGGGGGCGGGGCTTCACTGACTAGGGGTCCTATAAAGGGAGCAGCCAGTCAGGCAGGGGCACAGACAGCTGCAGCGGCACAGGAGCTAGCAAACAGAGCTGTAAACAGGTGAGTTTGAGAGGGAGTTCTGTTGGAGGAGAAGGTATTTGTGTGTTTGGTTTTATATTGGTAGTGTCTGTATGAGTAGAGGCTTTGTGCTGGGAGAGAATCTGAGCCCTGATTAGGGGGCGGGGCTTCCCTGACTAGGGGTCCTATAAAGGTACCAACCAGTCAGGCAGCGGCACAGACAGCTGCAGCGGCACTGGAGCTAGCAAATAGAGCTGTAAACAGGGGAGTTTGAGTGGGAGTTCTGTTTGAGGAGAAGGTATTTGTGTGTGTGTTTGGTTTTGTATTGGTGGTATCTGTATGTGTAGAGGCTTGGAGGGGCTTTGTGCTGGGAGAGAAGCTGAGCCCTGATTAGGGGGCGGGGCTTCACTGACGAGGGGTCCTATAAAGCGAGCAGCCAGTCAGGCAGCGACACAGACAGCTGCAGCGGTACAGGAGCTAGCAAACAGAGCTGTAAATAGGGGACTTTGAGTGGGAGTTCTGTTGGAGGAGAAGCTATTTGTGCGTGTTTGGTTTTGTATTGGTAGTATCTGTATGTGTAGAGGCTTGGAGGGGCTTTGTGCTGGGAGCGAAGCTGAGCCCTGATTAGGGGGCGGGGCTTCACTGACTAGGGGTCCTATAAAGGTAGCAGCCAGTCAGGCAGCGGCACAGGAGCTAGCAAACAGAGCTGTGAACAGGGGAGTCTGAGTGGGAGTTCTGTTGGAGGAGAAGGTATTTGTGTGTGTGTTTGGTTTTGTATTGGTGGTATCAGTATGTGTAGGGGCTTTGTGCTGCGAGAGAAGCTGAGCCCTGATTAGGGGGCGGGGCTTCACTGACTAGGGGTCCTATAAAGGGAGCAGCCAGTCAGGCAGCTGCACAGACAGCTGCAGCGGTACAGGAGCTAGCAAACAGAGGTGTAAACAGGGGAGTTTGAGTGGGAGTTCTGTTGGAAAAGAAGGTATTTGTGTGTGTTTGGTTTTGTATTGGTAGTACCTGTATGTGTAGGGTCTTTGTGCTGGGAGAAAAGCTGAGCCCTGATTAGGGGGCGGGGCTTCACTGACTAGGGGTCCTATAAAGGTAGCAGCCAGTCAGGCAGCGACACAGACAGCTGCAGCGGTACAGAAGCTAGCAAACAGAGCTGTAAACAGGGGAGTTTGAGTGGGAGTTCTGTTGGAAGAGAAGGTATTTGTGTGTGTTTGGTTTTGTATTGGTAGTATCTGTATGTGTAGGGTCTTTGTGCTGGGAGAAAAGCTGAGCCCTGATTAGGGGGCGGGGCTTCACTGACTAGGGGTCCTAGAAAGGTAGCAGCCAGTCAGGCAGCGGCACAGGAGCTAGCAAACAGAGCTGTAAACAGGGGAGTATGAGTGGGAGTTCTGTTGGAGGAGAAGGTGTTTGTGTGTGTTTGGTTTTGTATTGGTAGTATCTGTATGTGTAGAGGCTTTGTGCTGGGAGAGAAGCTGAGCCCTGAAAAGGGGGCGGGGCTTCACTGTCTAGGCGTCCTATAAAGGTAGCAGCCAGTCAGGCAGCTGCACAGACAGCTGCAGCGGTACAGGAGCTAGCAAACAGAGCTGTAAACAGGGGAGTTTGAGTGGGAGTTCTGTTGGAGGAGAAGGTATTTTTGTGTGTTTTCGGTTTTGTATTGGTAGTATCTGTATGTGTAGAGGCTTGGAGGGGCTTTGTGCTGGGAGCGAAGCTGAGCCCTGATTAGGGGGCGGGGCTTCACTGACTAGGGGTCCTATAAAGGTAGCAGCCAGTCTGGCAGCGGCACAGGAGCTAGCAAACAGAGCTGTAAACAGGGGAGTTTGAGTGGGAGTTCTGTTGGAGGAGAAGGCATTTGTGTGTGTGTTTGGTTTTGTATTGGTAGCATCTGTATGTGTAGAGGCTTTGTGCTGGGAGAGAAGCTGAGCCCTGATTAGGGGGCGGGGCTTCACTGACTAGGGGTCCTATAAAGGGAGCAGCCAGTCAGGCGGTGGCACGGACAGCTGCAGCGGCACAGGAGCTAGCAAACAGAGCTGTAAACAGGGGAGTTTGAGTGGGAGTTCTGTTGGAGGATAAGGTATTTGGGTGTGTTTGGTTTTGTGTTGGTGGTATCTGTATGTGTAGGGGCTTTGTGCTGAGAGAGAAGCTGAGCCCTGATTAGGGGGCGGGGCTTCACTGACGAGGGGTCCTATAAAGGGAGCAGCCAGTCAGGCAGCGACACAGACATCTGCAGCGGTACAGGAGCTAGCAAACAGAGCTGTAAACAGGGGAGTTTGAGTGGGACTTCTGTTGGAGGAGAAGGTATTTGTGTGTGTGTTTGGTATTGTATTGGTAGTATCTGTATGTGTAGAGGCCTGGAGGGGCTTTGTGCTGGGAGCGAAGCTCAGCCCTGATTAGGGGGCGGGCTTCATTGACTAGGGTTCCTATAAAGGTAGCAGCCAGTCAGGCAGCGGCACAGGAGCTAGCAAACAGAGCTGTAAACAGGGGAGTCTGAGTGGGAGTTCTGTTGGAGGAGAAGGCATTTGTGTGTGTTTGGTTTTGTATTGGTAGTATCTGTATGTGTAGGGGCTTTGTGCTGGGAGAGAAGCTGAGCCCTGATTAGCGGGCGGGGCTTCCCTGACTAGGGGTCCTATAAAGGTACCAACCAGTCAGGCAGCGGCACAGACATCTGCAGCGGCACTGGAGCTAGCAAATAGAGCTGTAAACAGGGGAGTTTGAGTGGGAGTTCTGTTTGAGGAGAAGGTATTTGTGTGTGTGTTTGGTTTTGTATTGGTGGTATCTGTATGTGTAGGGTCTTTGTGCTGGGAGAAAAGCTGAGCCCTGATTAGGGGGCGGGGCTTCACTGACAAGGGGTCCTATAAAGGTAGCAGCCAGTCAGGCAGCGGCACAGGAGCTAGCAAACAGAGCTGTAAACAGGGGAGTTTGAGTGGGAGTTCTGTTGGAGGAGAAGGTATTTGTGTGTGTGTTTGGTATTGTATTGGTAGTATCTGTATGTGTAGGGGCTTTGTGCTGGGAGAAAAGCAGAGCCCTGATTAGGGGGCGGGGCTTCACTGACTAGGGGTCCTATAAAGGTACCAACCAGTCAGGCAGCGGCACAGACAGCTGCAGCGGCACTGGAGCTAGCAAATAGAGCTGTAAACAGGGGAGTTTGAGTGGGAGTTCTGTTTGAGGAGAAGGTATTTGTGTGTGTGTTTGGTTTTGTATTGGTGGTATCTGTATGTGTAGAGGCTTGGAGGGGCTTTGTGCTGGGAGAGAAGCTGAGCCCTGATTAGGGGGCGGGGCTTCACTGACGAGGGGTCCTATAAAGGGAGCAGCTAGTCAGGCAGCGACACAGACAGCTGCAGCGGTACAGGAGCTAGCAAACAGAGATGTAAATAGGGGACTTTGAGTGGGAGTTCTGTTGGAGGAGAAGCTATTTGTGCGTGTTTGGTTTTGTATTGGTAGTATCTGTATGTGTAGAGGCTTGGAGGGGTTTTGTGCTGGGAGCGAAGCTGAGCCCTGATTAGGGGGCGGGGCTTCACTGACTAGGGGTCCTATAAAGGTAGCAGCCAGTCAGGCAGCGGCACAGGAGCTAGCAAACAGAGCTGTGAACAGGGGAGTCTGAGTGGGAGTTCTGTTGGAGGAGAAGGTATTTGTGTGTGTTTGGTTTTGTATTGGTAGTATCTGTATGAGTAGAGGCTTTGTGCTGGGAGAGAATCTGAGCCCTGATTAGGGGGCGGGGCTTCACTGACTAGGGGTCCTATAAAGGCAGCAGCCAGTCAGGCAGCGGCACAGACAGCTGCAGTGGCACAGGAGCTAGCAAAGAGAGCTGTAAACAGGGGAGTTTGAGTGGGAGTTCTGTTGGAGGAGAAGTCATTTGTGTGTGTGTTTGGTTTTGTATTGGTAGCATCTGTATGTGTAGGGGCTTTGTGCTGGGAGAGAAGCTGAGCCCTGATTAGGGGGCGGGGCTTCACTGACTAGGGGTCCTATAAAGGGAGCAGCCAGTCAGGCGGCGGCACGGACAGCTGCAGCGGCACAGGAGCTAGCAAACAGAGCTGTAAACAGGGGAGTTTGAGTGGGAGTTCTGTTGGAGGAGAAGGTATTTGTGTGTGTGTTTGGTTTTGTATTGTTGGTATCTGTATGTGTAGAGGCTTGGAGGGGCTTTGTGCTGGGAGAGAAGTTGAGCCCTGATTAGGGGGCGGGGCTTCGCTGACTAGGGGTCCTATGATTGTAGCAGCCAGTCAGGCAGCGTCACAGACAGCTGCAGGGGCACAGGAGCTAGCAAACAGAGCTGTAAACAGGGGAGTTTGAGTGGAGTTCTGTTGGAGGAGAAGGTATTTGTCTGTGTTTGGTTTTGTATTGGTAGCATCTGTATGTGTAGGGGCTTTGTGCTGGGAGAGAAGCTGAGCCCTGATTAGGGGGCGGGGCTTCTCTGACTAGGGGTTCTATAAAGGCAGCAGCCAGTCAGGCAGCGGCACAGACAGCTGCAGTGGCACAGGAGCTAGCAAACAGAGCTGTAAACAGGGGAGTTTGAGTGGGAGTTCTGTTGGAGGAGAAGGTATTTGTGTGTGTGTTTGGTTTTGTATTGTTGGTATCTGTATGTGTAGAGGCTTGGAGGGGCTTTGTGCTGGGAGAGAAGCTGAGCCCTGATTAGGGGGCGGGGCTTCACTGACGAGGGGTCCTATAAAGGGAGCAGCCAGTCAGGCAGCGGCACAGGAGCTAGCAAACAGAGCTGTAAACAGGGGAGTTTGAGTGGGACTTCTGTTGGAAGAGAAGGTATTTGTGTGTGTTTGGTTTTGTATTGGTAGTATCTGTATGTGTAGGGGCTTTGTGCTGGGAGAAAAGCTGAGCCCTGATTAGGGGGCCGGGCTTCACTGACTACGGGTCCTATAAGGGGAGCAGCCAGTCAGGCAGCTGCACAGACAGCTGCAGCGGTACAGGAGCTAGCAAACAGAGCTGTAAACAGGGGAGTTTGAGCGGGAGTTCTGTTGGAGGAGAAGGTATTTGTGTGTGTTTGGTTTTGTATTGGTAGTATCTGTATGTGTAGAGGCTTGGAGGGGCTTTGTGCTGGGAGAGAAGCTGAGCCCTGATTAGGGGGCGGGGCTTCACTGACTAGGGGTTCTATAAAGGGAGCAGCCAGTCAGGCGGTGGCACGGACAGCTGCAGCGGCACAGGAGCTAGCAAACAGAGCTGTAAACAGGGGAGTTTTAGTTGGAGTTCTGTTGGAGGAGAAGGTATTTGTGTGTGTTTGGTTTTGAGTTGGTGTTATCTGTATGTGTAGGGGCTTTGTGCTGAGAGAGAAGCTGAGCACTGATTAGGGGGCTGGCTTCACTGACTAGGGGTCCTATAAAGGCAGCAGCCAGTAAGGCAGCGGCACAGACAGCTGCAGTGGCACAGGAGCAAGCAAAGAGAGCTGTAAACAGGGTAGTTTGAGTGGGAGTTCTGTTGGAGGAGAAGGTATTTGTGTGTGTGTTTGGTTTTGTATTGTTGGTATCTGTATGTGTAGAGGCTTGGAGGGGCTTTGTGCTGGGAGAGAAGCTGAGCCCTGATTAGGGGGCGGGGCTTCACTGACGAGGGGTCCTATAAAGGGAGCAGCCAGTCAGGCAGCGGCACAGAGAGCTGCAGCGGTACAGGAGCTAGCAAACAGAGCTGTAAACACTGGAGTTTGAGCGGGAGTTCTGTTCGAGGAGAAGGTATTTGTGTGTGTTTGGTTTTGTACTGGTAGTATTTGTATGTGTAGAGGCTTGGAGGGGCTTTGTGCTGGGAGAGAAGCTGAGCCCTGATTAGGGGGCGGGGCTTCACTGACTAGGGTTCCTATAAAGGTAGCAGCCAGTCAGGCAGCGGCACAGGAGCTAGCAAACAGAGCTGTAAACAGGGGAGTCTGAGTGGGAGTTCTGTTGGAGGAGAAGGCATTTGTGTGTGTGTTTGGTTTTGTATTGGTGGTATCTGTATGTGTAGGGGCTTTGTGCTGGGAGAGAAGCTGAGCCCTGATTAGCGGGCGGGGCTTCACTGACGAGGGGTCCTATAAAGGTAGCAGCCAGTCAGGCAGCGGCACAGGAGCTAGCAAACAGAGCTGTAAACAGGGGAGTTTGAGTGGGACTTCTGTTGGAGGAGAAGGTATTTGTGTGTGTGTTTGGTATTGTATTGGTAGTATCTGTATGTGTAGAGGCTTGGAGGGGCTTTGTGCTGGGAGCGAAGCTGAGCCCTGATTAGGGGGCGGGGCTTCACTGACTAGGGGTCCTATAAAGGGAGCAGCCAGTCAGGCAGGGGCACAGACAGCTGCAGCGGCACAGGAGCTAGCAAACAGAGCTGTAAACAGGTGAGTTTGAGAGGGAGTTCTGTTGGAGGAGAAGGTATTTGTGTGTTTGGTTTTATATTGGTAGTGTCTGTATGAGTAGAGGCTTTGTGCTGGGAGAGAATCTGAGCCCTGATTAGGGGGCGGGGCTTCCCTGACTAGGGGTCCTATAAAGGTACCAACCAGTCAGGCAGCGGCACAGACAGCTGCAGCGGCACTGGAGCTAGCAAATAGAGCTGTAAACAGGGGAGTTTGAGTGGGAGTTCTGTTTGAGGAGAAGGTATTTGTGTGTGTGTTTGGTTTTGTATTGGTGGTATCTGTATGTGTAGAGGCTTGGAGGGGCTTTGTGCTGGGAGAGAAGCTGAGCCCTGATTAGGGGGCGGGGCTTCACTGACGAGGGGTCCTATAAAGCGAGCAGCCAGTCAGGCAGCGACACAGACAGCTGCAGCGGTACAGGAGCTAGCAAACAGAGCTGTAAATAGGGGACTTTGAGTGGGAGTTCTGTTGGAGGAGAAGCTATTTGTGCGTGTTTGGTTTTGTATTGGTAGTATCTGTATGTGTAGAGGCTTGGAGGGGCTTTGTGCTGGGAGCGAAGCTGAGCCCTGATTAGGGGGCGGGGCTTCACTGACTAGGGGTCCTATAAAGGTAGCAGCCAGTCAGGCAGCGGCACAGGAGCTAGCAAACAGAGCTGTGAACAGGGGAGTCTGAGTGGGAGTTCTGTTGGAGGAGAAGGTATTTGTGTGTGTGTTTGGTTTTGTATTGGTGGTATCAGTATGTGTAGGGGCTTTGTGCTGCGAGAGAAGCTGAGCCCTGATTAGGGGGCGGGGCTTCACTGAGTAGGGGTCCTATAAAGGGAGCAGCCAGTCAGGCAGCGACACAGACAGCTGCAGCGGTACAGGAGCTAGCAAACAGAGCTGTAAACAGGGGAGTTTGAGTGGGAGTTCTGTTGGAAATGAAGGTATTTGTGTGTGTTTGGTTTTGTATTGGTAGTACCTGTATGTGTAGGGTCTTTGTGCTGGGAGAAAAGCTGAGCCCTGATTAGGGGGCGGGGCTTCACTGACTAGGGGTCCTATAAAGGTAGCAGCCAGTCAGGCAGCGACACAGACAGCTGCAGCGGTACAGGAGCTAGCAAACAGAGCTGTAAACAGGGGAGTTTGAGTGGGAGTTCTGTTGGAAGAGAAGGTATTTGTGTGTGTTTGGTTTTGTATTGGTAGTATCTGTATGTGTAGGGTCTTTGTGCTGGGAGAAAAGCTCAGCCCTGATTAGGGGGCGGGCTTCATTGACTAGGGTTCCTACAAAGGTAGCAGCCAGTCAGGCAGCGGCACAGGAGCTAGCAAACAGAGCTGTAAACAGGGGAGTCTGAGTGGGAGTTCTGTTGGAGGAGAAGGCATTTGTGTGTGTTTGGTTTTGTATTGGTAGTATCTGTATGTGTAGGGGCTTTGTGCTGGGAGAGAAGCTGAGCCCTGATTAGCGGGCGGGGCTTCCCTGACTAGGGGTCCTATAAAGGTACCAACCAGTCAGGCAGCGGCACAGACATCTGCAGCGGCACTGGAGCTAGCAAATAGAGCTGTAAACAGGGGAGTTTGAGTGGGAGTTCTGTTTGAGGAGAAGGTATTTGTGTGTGTGTTTGGTTTTGTATTGGTGGTATCTGTATGTGTAGAGGCTTGGAGGGGCTTTGTGCTGGGAGAGAAGCTGAGCCCTGATTAGGGGGCGGGGCTTCCCTGACTAGGGGTCCTATAAAGGTACCAACCAGTCAGGCAGCGGCACAGACATCTGCAGCGGTACAGGAGCTGGCAAACAGAGCTGTAAACAGGGGAGTTTGAGTGGGAGTTCTGTTGGAAGAGAAGGTATTTGTGTGTGTTTGGTTTTGTATTGGTAGTATCTGTATTTGTAGGGTCTTTGTGCTGGGAGAAAAGCTGAGCCCTGATTAGGGGGCGGGGCTTCACTGACAAGGGGTCCTATAAAGGTAGCAGCCAGTCAGGCAGTGGCACAGGAGCTAGCAAACAGAGCTGTAAACAGGGGAGTTTGAGTGGGACTTCTGTTGGAGGAGAAGGTATTTGTGTGTGTGTTTGGTATTGTATTGGTAGTATCTGTATGTGTAGGGGCTTTGTGCTGGGAGAAAAGCAGAGCCCTGATTAGGGGGCGGGGCTTCGCTGACTAGGGGTCCTATGATTGTAGCAGCCAGTCAGGCAGCGTCACAGACAGCTGCAGGGGCACAGGAGCTAGCAAACAGAGCTGTAAACAGGGGAGTTTGAGTGGAGTTCTGTTGGAGGAGAAGGTATTTGTCTGTGTTTGGTTTTGTATTGGTAGCATCTGTATGTGTAGGGGCTTTGTGCTGGGAGAGAAGCTGAGCCCTGATTAGGGGGCGGGGCTTCACTGACGAGGGGTCCTATAAAGGGAGCAGCCAGTCAGGCAGCGACACAGACAGCTGCAGCGGTACAGGAGCTAGCAAACAGAGCTGTAAAAAGGGGACTTTGAGTGGGAGTTCTGTTGGAGGAGAAGCTATTTGTGTGTGTTTGGTTTTGTATTGGTAGTATCTGTATGTGTAGAGGCTTGGAGGGGCTTTGTGCTGGGAGCGAAGCTGAGCCCTGATTAGGGGGCGGGGCTTCACTGACTAGGGGTCCTATAAAAGGAGCAGCCAGTCAGGCAGCTGCACAGACAGCTGCAGCGGTACAGGAGCTAGCAAACAGAGCTGTAAACAGGGGAGTTTGAGTGGGAGTACTGTTGGAGGAGAAGGTATTTGTGTGTGTTTGGTTTTGTGTTGGTGGTATCTGTATGTGTAGGGGCTTTGTGCTGAGAGAGAAGCTGAGCCCTGATTAGGGGGCTGGCTTCACTGACTAGGGGTCCTATAAAGGCAGCAGCTAGTCAGGCAGCGGCACAGACAGCTGCAGTGGCACAGGAGCTAGCAAAGAGAGCTGTAAACAGGGGAGCTTGAGTGGGAGTTCTGTTGGAGGAGAAGGTATTTGTGTGTGTGTTTGGTTTTGTATTGTTGGTATCTGTATGTGTAGAGGCTTGGAGGGGCTTTGTGCTGGGAGAGAAGCTGAGCCCTGATTAGGGGGCGGGGCTTCACTGACTAGGGGTTCTATAAAGGGAGCAGCCAGTCAGGCGGTGGCACGGACAGCTGCAGCGGCACAGGAGCTAGCAAACAGAGCTGTAAACAGGGGAGTTTTAGTGGGACTTCTGTTGGAGGAGAAGGTATTTGTGTGTGTTTGGTTTTGTGTTGGTGTTATCTGTATGTGTAGGGGCTTTGTGCTGAGAGAGAGGCTGAGCACTGATTAGGGGGCTGGCTTCACTGACTAGGGGTCCTATAAAGGCAGCAGCCAGTAAGGCAGCGGCACAGACAGCTGCAGTGGCACAGGAGCAAGCAAAGAGAGCTGTAAACAGGGTAGTTTGAGTGGGAGTTCTGTTGGAGGAGAAGGTATTTGTGTGTGTGTTTGGTTTTGTATTGTTGGTATCTGTATGTGTAGAGGCTTGGAGGGGCTTTGTGCTGGGAGAGAAGCTGAGCCCTGATTAGGGGGCGGGGCTTCACTGACGAGGGGTCCTATAAAGGGAGCAGCCAGTCAGGCAGCGGCACAGAGAGCTGCAGCGGTACAGGAGCTAGCAAACAGAGCTGTAAACAGGGGAGTTTGAGCGGGAGTTCTGTTCGAGGAGAAGGTATTTGTGTGTGTTTGGTTTTGTATTGGTGGTATCTGTATGTGTAGGGGCTTTGTGCTGGGAGCGAAGCTGAGCCCTTATTAGGGGGCGGGACTTCCCTGACTAGGGGTCCTATAAAGCTAGCAGCCAGTCAGGCAGCAGCACAGGAGCTAGCAAACAGTGCTGTAAACACGGGAGTTTGAGTGGGAGTTCTGTTGGAAGAGAAGGTATTTGTGTGTGTTTGGTATTGTATTGGTAGTATCTGTATGTGTAGGGTCTTTGTGCTGGGAGAAAAGCTGAGCCCTGATTAGCGGGCGGGGCTTCCCTGACTAGGGGTCCTATAAAGGTACCAGCCAGTCAGGCAGCGGCACAGACAGCTGCAGCGGCACTGGAGCTAGCAAATAGAGCTGTAAACAGGGGAGTTTGAGTGGGAGTTCTGTTTGAGGAGAAGGTATTTGTGTGTGTGTTTGGTTTTGTATTGGTGGTATCTGTATTTGTAGAGGCTTGGAGGAGCTTTGTGCTGGGAGAGAAGCTGAGCCCTGATTAGGGGACGGGGCTTCGCTGACTAGGGGTCCTATGATTGTAGCAGCCAGTCAGGCAGCGTCACAGACAGCTGCAGGGGCACAGGAGCTAGCAAACAGAGCTGTAAACAGGGGAGTTTGAGTGGGAGTTCTGTTGGAGGAGAAGGTATTTGTGTGTGTTTGGTTTTGTATTGGTGGTATCTGTATGTGTAGGGGCTTTGTGCTGGGAGCGAAGCTGAGCCCTGATTAGGGGGCGGGGCTTCATTGACTAGGGGTCCTATAAAGGGAGCAGCCAGTCAGGCAGGGGCACAGACAGCTGCAGCGGAACAGGAGCTACAAAACTGAGCTGTAAACAGGGGAGTTTGAGAGGGAGTTCTGTTGGAGGAGAAGGTATTTGTGTGTGTTTGGTTTTGTATTGGTAGTATCTGTATGTGTAGAGGCTTGGAGGGGCTTTGTGCTGGGAGAGAATCTGAGCCCTGATTAGGGGGCGGGGCTTCACTGACTAGGGTTCCTATAAAGGTAGCAGCCAGTCAGGCAGTGGCACAGGAGCTAGAAAACAGAGCTGTAAACAGGGGAGTTTGAGTGGGACTTCTGTTGGAGGAGAAGGTATTTGTGTGTGTTTGGTTTTGTATTGGTAGTATCTGTATGAGTAGAGGCTTTGTGCTGGGAGAGAATCTGAGCCCTGATTAGGGGGCGCGGCTTCACTGACCAGGGGTCCTATAAAGGTAGCAGCCAGTCAGGCAGCGGCACAGACAGCTGCATTGGCACAGGAGCTAGCAAACAGAGCTGTAAACAGGGGAGTATGAATGGGAGTTCTGTTGGAGGAGAAGGTATTTTTGTGTGTTGGGTTTTGTATTGGTAGTATCTGTATGTGTAGAGGCTTGGAGGGGTTTTGTGCTGGGAGAGAAGCTGAGCCCTGAATAGGGGGCGGGGTTTCACTGACTAGGGGTCCTATAAAGGGAGCAGCCAGTCAGGCAGCTGCACAGACAGCTGCAGCGGTACAGGAGCTAGCAAACAGAGCTGTAAACGGGGGAGTTTGAGTGGGAGTTCTGTTGGAGGAGAAGGTATTTGTGTGTGTTTGGTTTTGTATTGGTAGTATCTGTATGTGTAGGGTCTTTGTGCTGGGAGAAAAGCTGAGCCCTGATTAGGGGGCGGAGCTTCACTGACAAGGGGTCCTATAAAGGTAGCAGCCAGTCAGGCAGTGGCACAGGAGCTAGCAAACAGAGCTGTAAACAGGGGAGTTTGAGTGGGACTTCTGTTGGAGGAGAAGGTATTTGTGTGTGTGTTTGGTATTGTATTGGTAGTATCTGTATGTGTAGGGGCTTTGTGCTGGGAGAAAAGCAGAGCCCTGATTAGGGGGCGGGGCTTCGCTGACTAGGGGTCCTATGATTGTAGCAGCCAGTCAGGCAGCGTCACAGACAGCTGCAGGGGCACAGGAGCTAGCAAACAGAGCTGTAAACAGGGGAGTTTGAGTGGAGTTCTGTTGGAGGAGAAGGTATTTGTCTGTGTTTGGTTTTGTATTGGTAGCATCTGTATGTGTAGGGGCTTTGTGCTGGGAGAGAAGCTGAGCCCTGATTAGGGGGCGGGGCTTCACTGACGAGGGGTCCTATAAAGGGAGCAGCCAGTCAGGCAGCGACACAGACAGCTGCAGCGGTACAGGAGCTAGCAAACAGAGCTGTAAAAAGGGGACTTTGAGTGGGAGTTCTGTTGGAGGAGAAGCTATTTGTGTGTGTTTGGTTTTGTATTGGTAGTATCTGTATGTGTAGAGGCTTGGAGGGGCTTTGTGCTGGGAGCGAAGCTGAGCCCTGATTAGGGGGCGGGGCTTCACTGACTAGGGGTCCTATAAAAGGAGCAGCCAGTCAGGCAGCTGCACAGACAGCTGCAGCGGTACAGGAGCTAGCAAACAGAGCTGTAAACAGGGGAGTTTGAGTGGGAGTACTGTTGGAGGAGAAGGTATTTGTGTGTGTTTGGTTTTGTGTTGGTGGTATCTGTATGTGTAGGGGCTTTGTGCTGAGAGAGAAGCTGAGCCCTGATTAGGGGGCTGGCTTCACTGACTAGGGGTCCTATAAAGGCAGCAGCTAGTCAGGCAGCGGCACAGACAGCTGCAGTGGCACAGGAGCTAGCAAAGAGAGCTGTAAACAGGGGAGCTTGAGTGGGAGTTCTGTTGGAGGAGAAGGTATTTGTGTGTGTGTTTGGTTTTGTATTGTTGGTATCTGTATGTGTAGAGGCTTGGAGGGGCTTTGTGCTGGGAGAGAAGCTGAGCCCTGATTAGGGGGCGGGGCTTCACTGACTAGGGGTTCTATAAAGGGAGCAGCCAGTCAGGCGGTGGCACGGACAGCTGCAGCGGCACAGGAGCTAGCAAACAGAGCTGTAAACAGGGGAGTTTTAGTGGGACTTCTGTTGGAGGAGAAGGTATTTGTGTGTGTTTGGTTTTGTGTTGGTGTTATCTGTATGTGTAGGGGCTTTGTGCTGAGAGAGAGGCTGAGCACTGATTAGGGGGCTGGCTTCACTGACTAGGGGTCCTATAAAGGCAGCAGCCAGTAAGGCAGCGGCACAGACAGCTGCAGTGGCACAGGAGCAAGCAAAGAGAGCTGTAAACAGGGTAGTTTGAGTGGGAGTTCTGTTGGAGGAGAAGGTATTTGTGTGTGTGTTTGGTTTTGTATTGTTGGTATCTGTATGTGTAGAGGCTTGGAGGGGCTTTGTGCTGGGAGAGAAGCTGAGCCCTGATTAGGGGGCGGGGCTTCACTGACGAGGGGTCCTATAAAGGGAGCAGCCAGTCAGGCAGCGGCACAGAGAGCTGCAGCGGTACAGGAGCTAGCAAACAGAGCTGTAAACAGGGGAGTTTGAGCGGGAGTTCTGTTCGAGGAGAAGGTATTTGTGTGTGTTTGGTTTTGTATTGGTGGTATCTGTATGTGTAGGGGCTTTGTGCTGGGAGCGAAGCTGAGCCCTTATTAGGGGGCGGGACTTCCCTGACTAGGGGTCCTATAAAGCTAGCAGCCAGTCAGGCAGCAGCACAGGAGCTAGCAAACAGTGCTGTAAACACGGGAGTTTGAGTGGGAGTTCTGTTGGAAGAGAAGGTATTTGTGTGTGTTTGGTATTGTATTGGTAGTATCTGTATGTGTAGGGTCTTTGTGCTGGGAGAAAAGCTGAGCCCTGATTAGCGGGCGGGGCTTCCCTGACTAGGGGTCCTATAAAGGTACCAGCCAGTCAGGCAGCGGCACAGACAGCTGCAGCGGCACTGGAGCTAGCAAATAGAGCTGTAAACAGGGGAGTTTGAGTGGGAGTTCTGTTTGAGGAGAAGGTATTTGTGTGTGTGTTTGGTTTTGTATTGGTGGTATCTGTATTTGTAGAGGCTTGGAGGAGCTTTGTGCTGGGAGAGAAGCTGAGCCCTGATTAGGGGACGGGGCTTCGCTGACTAGGGGTCCTATGATTGTAGCAGCCAGTCAGGCAGCGTCACAGACAGCTGCAGGGGCACAGGAGCTAGCAAACAGAGCTGTAAACAGGGGAGTTTGAGTGGGAGTTCTGTTGGAGGAGAAGGTATTTGTGTGTGTTTGGTTTTGTATTGGTGGTATCTGTATGTGTAGGGGCTTTGTGCTGGGAGCGAAGCTGAGCCCTGATTAGGGGGCGGGGCTTCATTGACTAGGGGTCCTATAAAGGGAGCAGCCAGTCAGGCAGGGGCACAGACAGCTGCAGCGGAACAGGAGCTACAAAACTGAGCTGTAAACAGGGGAGTTTGAGAGGGAGTTCTGTTGGAGGAGAAGGTATTTGTGTGTGTTTGGTTTTGTATTGGTAGTATCTGTATGTGTAGAGGCTTGGAGGGGCTTTGTGCTGGGAGAGAATCTGAGCCCTGATTAGGGGGCGGGGCTTCACTGACTAGGGTTCCTATAAAGGTAGCAGCCAGTCAGGCAGTGGCACAGGAGCTAGAAAACAGAGCTGTAAACAGGGGAGTTTGAGTGGGACTTCTGTTGGAGGAGAAGGTATTTGTGTGTGTTTGGTTTTGTATTGGTAGTATCTGTATGAGTAGAGGCTTTGTGCTGGGAGAGAATCTGAGCCCTGATTAGGGGGCGCGGCTTCACTGACCAGGGGTCCTATAAAGGTAGCAGCCAGTCAGGCAGCGGCACAGACAGCTGCATTGGCACAGGAGCTAGCAAACAGAGCTGTAAACAGGGGAGTATGAATGGGAGTTCTGTTGGAGGAGAAGGTATTTTTGTGTGTTTGGTTTTGTATTGGTAGTATCTGTATGTGTAGAGGCTTGGAGGGGTTTTGTGCTGGGAGAGAAGCTGAGCCCTGAATAGGGGGCGGGGTTTCACTGACTAGGGGTCCTATAAAGGGAGCAGCCAGTCAGGCAGCTGCACAGACAGCTGCAGCGGTACAGGAGCTAGCAAACAGAGCTGTAAACAGGGGAGTTTGAGTGGGAGTTCTGTTGGAGGAGAAGGTATTTGTGTGTGTTTTTGGTTTTGTATTGGTAGTATCTGTATGTGTAGAGGCTTGGAGGGGCTTTGTGCTGGGAGCGAAGCTGAGCCCTGATTAGGGGGCGGGGCTTCACTGACTAGGGGTCCTATAAAGGTAGCAGCCAGTCAGGCAGCGGCACAGGAGCTAGCAAACAGAGCTGTAAACAGGGGAGTCTGAGTGGGAGTTCTGTTGGAGGAGAAGATATTTGTGTGTGTGTTTGGTTTTGTATTGGTGATATCTGTATGTGTAGGGGCTTTGTGCTGCGAGAGAAGCTGAGCCCTGATTAGGGGGCGGGGCTTCACTGACGAGGGGTCCTATAAAGGGAGCAGCCAGTCAGGCAGCGACACAGACAGCTGCAGCGGTACAGGAGCTAGCAAACAGAGCTGTAAACAGGGGAGTTTGAGTGGGAGTTCTGTTGGAAGAGAAGGTATTTGTGTGTGTTTGGTTTTGTATTGGTAGTATCTGTATGTGTAGGGTCTTTGTGCTGGGAGAAAAGCTGAGCCCTGATTAGGGGGCGGGGCTTCACTGACTAGGGGTCCTAGAAAGGTAGCAGCCAGTCAGGCAGCGGCACAGGAGCTAGCAAACAGAGCTGTAAACAGGGGAGTCTGAGTGGGAGTTCTGTTGGAGGAGAAGGCATTTGTGTGTGTGTTTGGTTTTGTATTGGTGGTATCTGTATGTGTAGGGGCTTTGTGCTGGGAGAGAAGCTGAGCCCTGATTAGCGGGCGGGGCTTCACTGACGAGGGGTCCTATAAAGGTAGCAGCCAGTCTGGCAGCGGCACAGGAGCTAGCAAACAGAGCTGTAAACAGGGGAGTTTGAGTGGGACTTCTGTTGGAGGAGAAGGTATTTGTGTGTGTGTTTGGTATTGTATTGGTAGTATCTGTATGTGTAGAGGCTTGGAGGGGCTTTGTGCTGGGAGCGAAGCTGAGCCCTGATTAGGGGGCGGGGCTTCACTGACTAGGGGTCCTATAAAGGGAGCAGCCAGTCAGGCAGGGGCACAGACAGCTGCAGCGGCACAGGAGCTAGCAAACAGAGCTGTAAACAGGTGAGTTTGAGAGGGAGTTCTGTTGGAGGAGAAGGTATTTGTGTGTTTGGTTTTGTATTGGTAGTGTCTGTATGAGTAGAGGCTTTGTGCTGGGAGAGAATCTGAGCCCTGATTAGGGGGCGGGGCTTCCCTGACTAGGGGTCCTATAAAGGTACCAACCAGTCAGGCAGCGGCACAGACAGCTGCAGCGGCACTGGAGCTAGCAAATAGAGCTGTAAACAGGGGAGTTTGAGTGGGAGTTCTGTTTGAGGAGAAGGTATTTGTGTGTGTGTTTGGTTTTGTATTGGTGGTATCTGTATGTGTAGAGGCTTGGAGGGGCTTTGTGCTGGGAGAGAAGCTGAGCCCTGATTAGGGGGCGGGGCTTCACTGACGAGGGGTCCTATAAAGCGAGCAGCCAGTCAGGCAGCGACACAGACAGCTGCAGCGGTACAGGAGCTAGCAAACAGAGCTGTAAATAGGGGACTTTGAGTGGGAGTTCTGTTGGAGGAGAAGCTATTTGTGCGTGTTTGGTTTTGTATTGGTAGTATCTGTATGTGTAGAGGCTTGGAGGGGCTTTGTGCTGGGAGCGAAGCTGAGCCCTGATTAGGGGGCGGGGCTTCACTGACTAGGGGTCCTATAAAGGTAGCAGCCAGTCAGGCAGCGGCACAGGAGCTAGCAAACAGAGCTGTGAACAGGGGAGTCTGAGTGGGAGTTCTGTTGGAGGAGAAGGTATTTGTGTGTGTGTTTGGTTTTGTATTGGTGGTATCAGTATGTGTAGGGGCTTTGTGCTGCGAGAGAAGCTGAGCCCTGATTAGGGGGCGGGGCTTCACTGACTAGGGGTCCTATAAAGGGAGCAGCCAGTCAGGCAGCTGCACAGACAGCTGCAGCGGTACAGGAGCTAGCAAACAGAGCTGTAAACAGGGGAGTTTGAGTGGGAGTTCTGTTGGAAAAGAAGGTATTTGTGTGTGTTTGGTTTTGTATTGGTAGTACCTGTATGTGTAGGGTCTTTGTGCTGGGAGAAAAGCTGAGCCCTGATTAGGGGGCGGGGCTTCACTGACTAGGGGTCCTATAAAGGTAGCAGCCAGTCAGGCAGCGACACAGACAGCTGCAGCGGTACAGGAGCTAGCAAACAGAGCTGTAAACAGGGGAGTTTGAGTGGGAGTTCTGTTGGAAGAGAAGGTATTTGTGTGTGTTTGGTTTTGTATTGGTAGTATCTGTATGTGTAGGGTCTTTGTGCTGGGAGAAAAGCTGAGCCCTGATTAGGGGGCGGGGCTTCACTGACAAGGGGTCCTATAAAGGTAGCAGCCAGTCAGGCAGCGGCACAGGAGCTAGCAAACAGAGCTGTAAACAGGGGAGTTTGAGTGGGACTTCTGTTGGAGGAGAAGGTATTTGTGTGTGTGTTTGGTATTGTATTGGTAGTATCTGTATGTGTAGAGGCTTGGAGGGGCTTTGTGCTGGGAGCGAAGCTGAGCCCTGATTAGGGGGCGGGTATTCATTGACTAGGGTTCCTATAAAGGGAGCAGCCAGTCAGGCAGGGGCACAGACAGCTGCAGCGGAACAGGAGCTACAAAACTGAGCTGTAAACAGGGGAGTTTGAGAGGGAGTTCTGTTGGAGGAGAAGGTATTTGTGTGTGTTTGGTTTTGTATTGGTAGTATCTGTATGTGTAGGGGCTTTGTGCTGGGAGAGAAGCTGAGCCCTGATTAGGGGGCGGGGCTTCACTGACTAGGGGTCCTATAAAGGGAGCAGCCAGTCAGGCAGCGACACAGACAGCTGCAGCGGTACAGGAGCTAGCAAACAGAGCTGTAAACAGGGGAGTTTGAGTGGGAGTTCTGTTGGAGGAGAAGGTATTTGTGTGTGTTTTTGGTTTTGTATTGGTAGTATCTGTATGTGTAGAGGCTTGGAGGGGCTTTGTGCTGGGAGCGAAGCTGAGCCCTGATTAGGGGGCGGGGCTTCACTGACTAGGGGTCCTATAAAGGTAGCAGCCAGTCTGGCAGCGGCACAGGAGCTAGCAAACAGAGCTGTAAACAGGGGAGTTTGAGTGGGAGTTCTGTTGGAAGAGAAGGTATTTGTGTGTGTTTGGTTTTGTTTTGGTAGTATCTGTATGTGTAGGGTCTTTGTGCTGGGAGAAAAGCTGAGCCCTGATTAGGGGGCGGGGCTTCCCTGACTAGGGGTCCTATAAAGGTACCAGCCAGTCAGGCAGCGGCACAGACAGCTGCAGCGGCACTGGAGCTAGCAAATAGAGCTGTAAACAGGGGAGTTTGAGTGGGAGTTCTGTTGGAGGAGAAGGTATTTGTGTGTGTGTTTGGTATTGTATTGGTAGTATCTGTATGTGTAGAGGCTTGGAGGGGCTTTGTGCTGGGAGCGAAGCTGAGCCCTGATTAGGGGGCGGGGCTTCACTGACTAGGGGTCCTATAAAGGGAGCAGCCAGTCAGGCAGGGGCACAGACAGCTGCAGCGGCACAGGAGCTAGCAAATAGAGCTGTAAACAGGGGAGTTTGAGTGGGAGTTCTGTTTGAGGAGAAGGTATTTGTGTGTGTGTTTGGTTTTGTATTGGTGGTATCTGTATGTGTAGAGGCTTGGAGGGGCTTTGTGCTGGGAGAGAAGCTGAGCCCTGATTAGGGGGCGGGGCTTCACTGACGAGGGGTCCTATAAAGGTAGCAGCCAGTCAGGCAGCGGCACAGGAGCTAGCAAACAGAGCTGTAAACAGGGGAGTTTGAGTGGGAGTTCTGTTGGAGGAGAAGGTATTTGTGTGTGTGTTTGGTATTGTATTGGTAGTATCTGTATGTGTAGGGGCTTTGTGCTGGGAGAAAAGCAGAGCCCTGATTAGGGGGCGGGGCTTCACTGACTAGGGGTCCTATAAAGGTACCAACCAGTCAGGCAGCGGCACAGACAGCTGCAGCGGCACTGGAGCTAGCAAATAGAGCTGTAAACAGGGGAGTTTGAGTGGGAGTTCTGTTTGAGGAGAAGGTATTTGTGTGTGTGTTTGGTTTTGTATTGGTGGTATCTGTATGTGTAGAGGCTTGGAGGGGCTTTGTGCTGGGAGAGAAGCTGACCCCTGATTAGGGGGCGGGGCTTCACTGACGAGGGGTCCTATAAAGGGAGCAGCCAGTCAGGCAGCGACACAGACAGCTGCAGCGGTACAGGAGCTAGCAAACAGAGATGTAAATAGGGGACTTTGAGTGGGAGTTCTGTTGGAGGAGAAGCTATTTGTGCGTGTTTGGTTTTGTATTGGTAGTATCTGTATGTGTAGGGGCTTTGTGCTGGGAGCGAAGCTGAGCCCTGATTAGGGGGCGGGGCTTCACTGACTAGGGGTCCTATAAAGGGAGCAGCCAGTCAGGCGGCGGCACGGACAGCTGCAGCGGCACAGGAGCTAGCAAACAGAGCTGTAAACAGGGGAGTTTGAGTGGGAGTTCTGTTGGAGGAGAAGGTATTTGTGTGTGTGTTTGGTTTTGTATTGTTGGTATCTGTATGTGCAGAGGCTTGGAGGGGCTTTGTGCTGGGAGAGATGCTGAGCCCTGATTAGGGGGCGGGGCTTCACTGACGAGGGGTCCTATAAAGGGAGCAGCCAGTCAGGCAGCGACACAGACATCTGCAGCGGTACAGGAGCTAGCAAACAGAGTTGTAAACAGGGGAGTTTGAGTGGGACTTCTGTTGGAGGAGAAGCTATTTGTGTGTGTGTTTGGTTTTGTACTGGTAGTATCTGTATGTGTAGAGGCTTGGAGGGGCTTTGTGCTGGGAGAGAAGCTGAGCCCTGATTAGGGGGCGGGGCTTCACTGACTAGGGTTCCTATAAAGGTAGCAGCCAGTCAGGCAGCGGCACAGGAGCTAGCAAACAGAGCTGTAAACAGGGGAGTCTGAGTGGGAGTTCTGTTGGAGGAGAAGGCATTTGTGTGTGTGTTTGGTTTTGTATTGGTGGTATCTGTATGTGTAGGGGCTTTGTGCTGGGAGAGAAGCTGAGCCCTGATTAGCGGGCGGGGCTTCACTGACGAGGGGTCCTATAAAGGTAGCAGCCAGTCAGGCAGCGGCACAGGAGCTAGCAAACAGAGCTGTAAACAGGGGAGTTTGAGTGGGACTTCTGTTGGAGGAGAAGGTATTTGTGTGTGTGTTTGGTATTGTATTGGTAGTATCTGTATGTGTAGAGGCTTGGAGGGGCTTTGTGCTGGGAGCGAAGCTGAGCCCTGATTAGGGGGCGGGGCTTCACTGACTAGGGGTCCTATAAAGGGAGCAGCCAGTCAGGCAGGGGCACAGACAGCTGCAGCGGCACAGGAGCTAGCAAACAGAGCTGTAAACAGGTGAGTTTGAGAGGGAGTTCTGTTGGAGGAGAAGGTATTTGTGTGTTTGGTTTTATATTGGTAGTGTCTGTATGAGTAGAGGCTTTGTGCTGGGAGAGAATCTGAGCCCTGATTAGGGGGCGGGGCTTCCCTGACTAGGGGTCCTATAAAGGTACCAACCAGTCAGGCAGCGGCACAGACAGCTGCAGCGGTACAGGAGCTAGCAAACAGAGCTGTAAATAGGGGACTTTGAGTGGGAGTTCTGTTGGAGGAGAAGCTATTTGTGCGTGTTTGGTTTTGTATTGGTAGTATCTGTATGTGTAGAGGCTTGGAGGGGCTTTGTGCTGGGAGCGAAGCTGAGCCCTGATTAGGGGGCGGGGCTTCACTGACTAGGGGTCCTATAAAGGTAGCAGCCAGTCAGGCAGCGGCACAGGAGCTAGCAAACAGAGCTGTGAACAGGGGAGTCTGAGTGGGAGTTCTGTTGGAGGAGAAGGTATTTGTGTGTGTGTTTGGTTTTGTATTGGTGGTATCAGTATGTGTAGGGGCTTTGTGCTGCGAGAGAAGCTGAGCCCTGATTAGGGGGCGGGGCTTCACTGACTAGGGGTCCTATAAAGGGAGCAGCCAGTCAGGCAGCTGCACAGACAGCTGCAGCGGTACAGGAGCTAGCAAACAGAGGTGTAAACAGGGGAGTTTGAGTGGGAGTTCTGTTGGAAAAGAAGGTATTTGTGTGTGTTTGGTTTTGTATTGGTAGTACCTGTATGTGTAGGGTCTTTGTGCTGGGAGAAAAGCTGAGCCCTGATTAGGGGGCGGGGCTTCACTGACTAGGGGTCCTATAAAGGTAGCAGCCAGTCAGGCAGCGACACAGACAGCTGCAGCGGTACAGAAGCTAGCAAACAGAGCTGTAAACAGGGGAGTTTGAGTGGGAGTTCTGTTGGAAGAGAAGGTATTTGTGTGTGTTTGGTTTTGTATTGGTAGTATCTGTATGTGTAGGGTCTTTGTGCTGGGAGAAAAGCTGAGCCCTGATTAGGGGGCGGGGCTTCACTGACTAGGGGTCCTAGAAAGGTAGCAGCCAGTCAGGCAGCGGCACAGGAGCTAGCAAACAGAGCTGTAAACAGGGGAGTATGAGTGGGAGTTCTGTTGGAGGAGAAGGTGTTTGTGTGTGTTTGGTTTTGTATTGGTAGTATCTGTATGTGTAGAGGCTTTGTGCTCGGAGAGAAGCTGAGCCCTGAAAAGGGGGCGGGGCTTCACTGTCTAGGCGTCCTATAAAGGTAGCAGCCAGTCAGGCAGCTGCACAGACAGCTGCAGCGGTACAGGAGCTAGCAAACAGAGCTGTAAACAGGGGAGTTTGAGTGGGAGTTCTGTTGGAGGAGAAGGTATTTTTGTGTGTTTTCGGTTTTGTATTGGTAGTATCTGTATGTGTAGAGGCTTGGAGGGGCTTTGTGCTGGGAGCGAAGCTGAGCCCTGATTAGGGGGCGGGGCTTCACTGACTAGGGGTCCTATAAAGGTAGCAGCCAGTCTGGCAGCGGCACAGGAGCTAGCAAACAGAGCTGTAAACAGGGGAGTTTGAGTGGGAGTTCTGTTGGAGGAGAAGGCATTTGTGTGTGTGTTTGGTTTTGTATTGGTAGCATCTGTATGTGTAGAGGCTTTGTGCTGGGAGAGAAGCTGAGCCCTGATTAGGGGGCGGGGCTTCACTGACTAGGGGTCCTATAAAGGGAGCAGCCAGTCAGGCGGTGGCACGGACAGCTGCAGCGGCACAGGAGCTAGCAAACAGAGCTGTAAACAGGGGAGTTTGAGTGGGAGTTCTGTTGGAGGATAAGGTATTTGGGTGTGTTTGGTTTTGTGTTGGTGGTATCTGTATGTGTAGGGGCTTTGTGCTGAGAGAGAAGCTGAGCCCTGATTAGGGGGCGGGGCTTCACTGACGAGGGGTCCTATAAAGGGAGCAGCCAGTCAGGCAGCGACACAGACATCTGCAGCGGTACAGGAGCTAGCAAACAGAGCTGTAAACAGGGGAGTTTGAGTGGGACTTCTGTTGGAGGAGAAGGTATTTGTGTGTGTGTTTGGTATTGTATTGGTAGTATCTGTATGTGTAGAGGCCTGGAGGGGCTTTGTGCTGGGAGCGAAGCTCAGCCCTGATTAGGGGGCGGGCTTCATTGACTAGGGTTCCTATAAAGGTAGCAGCCAGTCAGGCAGCGGCACAGGAGCTAGCAAACAGAGCTGTAAACAGGGGAGTCTGAGTGGGAGTTCTGTTGGAGGAGAAGGCATTTGTGTGTGTTTGGTTTTGTATTGGTAGTATCTGTATGTGTAGGGGCTTTGTGCTGGGAGAGAAGCTGAGCCCTGATTAGCGGGCGGGGCTTCCCTGACTAGGGGTCCTATAAAGGTACCAACCAGTCAGGCAGCGGCACAGACATCTGCAGCGGCACTGGAGCTAGCAAATAGAGCTGTAAACAGGGGAGTTTGAGTGGGAGTTCTGTTTGAGGAGAAGGTATTTGTGTGTGTGTTTGGTTTTGTATTGGTGGTATCTGTATGTGTAGGGTCTTTGTGCTGGGAGAAAAGCTGAGCCCTGATTAGGGGGCGGGGCTTCACTGACAAGGGGTCCTATAAAGGTAGCAGCCAGTCAGGCAGCGGCACAGACATCTGCAGCGGTACAGGAGCTGGCAAACAGAGCTGTAAACAGGGGAGTTTGAGTGGGAGTTCTGTTGGAAGAGAAGGTATTTGTGTGTGTTTGGTTTTGTATTGGTAGTATCTGTATGTGTAGGGTCTTTGTGCTGGGAGAAAAGCTGAGCCCTGATTAGGGGGCGGGGCTTCACTGACAAGGGGTCCTATAAAGGTAGCAGCCAGTCAGGCAGCGGCACAGGAGCTAGCAAACAGAGCTGTAAACAGGGGAGTTTGAGTGGGAGTTCTGTTGGAGGAGAAGGTATTTGTGTGTGTGTTTGGTATTGTATTGGTAGTATCTGTATGTGTAGAGGCTTGGAGGGGCTTTGTGCTGGGAGCGAAGCTGAGCCCTGATTAGGGGGCGGGGCTTCACTGACTAGGGGTCCTATAAAGGGAGCAGCCAGTCAGGCAGGGGCACAGACAGCTGCAGCGGCACAGGAGCTAGCAAATAGAGCTGTAAACAGGGGAGTTTGAGTGGGAGTTCTGTTTGAGGAGAAGGTATTTGTGTGTGTGTTTGGTTTTGTATTGGTGGTATCTGTATGTGTAGAGGCTTGGAGGGGCTTTGTGCTGGGAGAGAAGCTGAGCCCTGATTAGGGGGCGGGGCTTCACTGACGAGGGGTCCTATAAAGGTAGCAGCCAGTCAGGCAGCGGCACAGGAGCTAGCAAACAGAGCTGTAAACAGGGGAGTTTGAGTGGGAGTTCTGTTGGAGGACAAGGTATTTGTGTGTGTGTTTGGTATTGTATTGGTAGTATCTGTATGTGTAGGGGCTTTGTGCTGGGAGAAAAGCAGAGCCCTGATTAGGGGGCGGGGCTTCACTGACTAGGGGTCCTATAAAGGTACCAACCAGTCAGGCAGCGGCACAGACAGCTGCAGCGGCACTGGAGCTAGCAAATAGAGCTGTAAACAGGGGAGTTTGAGTGGGAGTTCTGTTTGAGGAGAAGGTATTTGTGTGTGTGTTTGGTTTTGTATTGGTGGTATCTGTATGTGTAGAGGCTTGGAGGGGCTTTGTGCTGGGAGAGAAGCTGAGCCCTGATTAGGGGGCGGGGCTTCACTGACGAGGGGTCCTATAAAGGGAGCAGCTAGTCAGGCAGCGACACAGACAGCTGCAGCGGTACAGGAGCTAGCAAACAGAGATGTAAATAGGGGACTTTGAGTGGGAGTTCTGTTGGAGGAGAAGCTATTTGTGCGTGTTTGGTTTTGTATTGGTAGTATCTGTATGTGTAGAGGCTTGGAGGGGTTTTGTGCTGGGAGCGAAGCTGAGCCCTGATTAGGGGGCGGGGCTTCACTGACTAGGGGTCCTATAAAGGTAGCAGCCAGTCAGGCAGCGGCACAGGAGCTAGCAAACAGAGCTGTGAACAGGGGAGTCTGAGTGGGAGTTCTGTTGGAGGAGAAGGTATTTGTGTGTGTTTGGTTTTGTATTGGTAGTATCTGTATGAGTAGAGGCTTTGTGCTGGGAGAGAATCTGAGCCCTGATTAGGGGGCGGGGCTTCACTGACTAGGGGTCCTATAAAGGCAGCAGCCAGTCAGGCAGCGGCACAGACAGCTGCAGTGGCACAGGAGCTAGCAAAGAGAGCTGTAAACAGGGGAGTTTGAGTGGGAGTTCTGTTGGAGGAGAAGTCATTTGTGTGTGTGTTTGGTTTTGTATTGGTAGCATCTGTATGTGTAGGGGCTTTGTGCTGGGAGAGAAGCTGAGCCCTGATTAGGGGGCGGGGCTTCACTGACTAGGGGTCCTATAAAGGGAGCAGCCAGTCAGGCGGCGGCACGGACAGCTGCAGCGGCACAGGAGCTAGCAAACAGAGCTGTAAACAGGGGAGTTTGAGTGGGAGTTCTGTTGGAGGAGAAGGTATTTGTGTGTGTGTTTGGTTTTGTATTGTTGGTATCTGTATGTGTAGAGGCTTGGAGGGGCTTTGTGCTGGGAGAGAAGTTGAGCCCTGATTAGGGGGCGGGGCTTCGCTGACTAGGGGTCCTATGATTGTAGCAGCCAGTCAGGCAGCGTCACAGACAGCTGCAGGGGCACAGGAGCTAGCAAACAGAGCTGTAAACAGGGGAGTTTGAGTGGAGTTCTGTTGGAGGAGAAGGTATTTGTCTGTGTTTGGTTTTGTATTGGTAGCATCTGTATGTGTAGGGGCTTTGTGCTGGGAGAGAAGCTGAGCCCTGATTAGGGGGCGGGGCTTCTCTGACTAGGGGTTCTATAAAGGCAGCAGCCAGTCAGGCAGCGGCACAGACAGCTGCAGTGGCACAGGAGCTAGCAAACAGAGCTGTAAACAGGGGAGTTTGAGTGGGAGTTCTGTTGGAGGAGAAGGTATTTGTGTGTGTGTTTGGTTTTGTATTGTTGGTATCTGTATGTGTAGAGGCTTGGAGGGGCTTTGTGCTGGGAGAGAAGCTGAGCCCTGATTAGGGGGCGGGGCTTCACTGACGAGGGGTCCTATAAAGGGAGCAGCCAGTCAGGCAGCGGCACAGGAGCTAGCAAACAGAGCTGTAAACAGGGGAGTTTGAGTGGGACTTCTGTTGGAAGAGAAGGTATTTGTGTGTGTTTGGTTTTGTATTGGTAGTATCTGTATGTGTAGGGGCTTTGTGCTGGGAGAAAAGCTGAGCCCTGATTAGGGGGCCGGGCTTCACTGACTACGGGTCCTATAAGGGGAGCAGCCAGTCAGGCAGCTGCACAGACAGCTGCAGCGGTACAGGAGCTAGCAAACAGAGCTGTAAACAGGGGAGTTTGAGCGGGAGTTCTGTTGGAGGAGAAGGTATTTGTGTGTGTTTGGTTTTGTATTGGTAGTATCTGTATGTGTAGAGGCTTGGAGGGGCTTTGTGCTGGGAGAGAAGCTGAGCCCTGATTAGGGGGCGGGGCTTCACTGACTAGGGGTTCTATAAAGGGAGCAGCCAGTCAGGCGGTGGCACGGACAGCTGCAGCGGCACAGGAGCTAGCAAACAGAGCTGTAAACAGGGGAGTTTTAGTTGGAGTTCTGTTGGAGGAGAAGGTATTTGTGTGTGTTTGGTTTTGAGTTGGTGTTATCTGTATGTGTAGGGGCTTTGTGCTGAGAGAGAAGCTGAGCACTGATTAGGGGGCTGGCTTCACTGACTAGGGGTCCTATAAAGGCAGCAGCCAGTAAGGCAGCGGCACAGACAGCTGCAGTGGCACAGGAGCAAGCAAAGAGAGCTGTAAACAGGGTAGTTTGAGTGGGAGTTCTGTTGGAGGAGAAGGTATTTGTGTGTGTGTTTGGTTTTGTATTGTTGGTATCTGTATGTGTAGAGGCTTGGAGGGGCTTTGTGCTGGGAGAGAAGCTGAGCCCTGATTAGGGGGCGGGGCTTCACTGACGAGGGGTCCTATAAAGGGAGCAGCCAGTCAGGCAGCGGCACAGAGAGCTGCAGCGGTACAGGAGCTAGCAAACAGAGCTGTAAACACTGGAGTTTGAGCGGGAGTTCTGTTCGAGGAGAAGGTATTTGTGTGTGTTTGGTTTTGTACTGGTAGTATTTGTATGTGTAGAGGCTTGGAGGGGCTTTGTGCTGGGAGAGAAGCTGAGCCCTTATTAGGGGGCGGGACTTCCCTGACTAGGGGTCCTATAAAGCTAGCAGCCAGTCAGGCAGCAGCACAGGAGCTAGCAAACAGTGCTGTAAACACGGGAGTTTGAGTGGGAGTTCTGTTGGAAGAGAAGGTATTTGTGTGTGTTTGGTATTGTATTGGTAGTATCTGTATGTGTAGGGTCTTTGTGCTGGGAGAAAAGCTGAGCCCTGATTAGCGGGCGGGGCTTCCCTGACTAGGGGTCCTATAAAGGTACCAGCCAGTCAGGCAGCGGCACAGACAGCTGCAGCGGCACTGGAGCTAGCAAATAGAGCTGTAAACAGGGGAGTTTGAGTGGGAGTTCTGTTTGAGGAGAAGGTATTTGTGTGTGTGTTTGGTTTTGTATTGGTGGTATCTGTATTTGTAGAGGCTTGGAGGAGCTTTGTGCTGGGAGAGAAGCTGAGCCCTGATTAGGGGACGGGGCTTCGCTGACTAGGGGTCCTATGATTGTAGCAGCCAGTCAGGCAGCGTCACAGACAGCTGCAGGGGCACAGGAGCTAGCAAACAGAGCTGTAAACAGGGGAGTTTGAGTGGGAGTTCTGTTGGAGGAGAAGGTATTTGTGTGTGTTTGGTTTTGTATTGGTGGTATCTGTATGTGTAGGGGCTTTGTGCTGGGAGCGAAGCTGAGCCCTGATTAGGGGGCGGGGCTTCATTGACTAGGGGTCCTATAAAGGGAGCAGCCAGTCAGGCAGGGGCACAGACAGCTGCAGCGGAACAGGAGCTACAAAACTGAGCTGTAAACAGGGGAGTTTGAGAGGGAGTTCTGTTGGAGGAGAAGGTATTTGTGTGTGTTTGGTTTTGTATTGGTAGTATCTGTATGTGTAGAGGCTTGGAGGGGCTTTGTGCTGGGAGAGAATCTGAGCCCTGATTAGGGGGCGGGGCTTCACTGACTAGGGTTCCTATAAAGGTAGCAGCCAGTCAGGCAGTGGCACAGGAGCTAGAAAACAGAGCTGTAAACAGGGGAGTTTGAGTGGGACTTCTGTTGGAGGAGAAGGTATTTGTGTGTGTTTGGTTTTGTATTGGTAGTATCTGTATGAGTAGAGGCTTTGTGCTGGGAGAGAATCTGAGCCCTGATTAGGGGGCGCGGCTTCACTGACCAGGGGTCCTATAAAGGTAGCAGCCAGTCAGGCAGCGGCACAGACAGCTGCATTGGCACAGGAGCTAGCAAACAGAGCTGTAAACAGGGGAGTATGAATGGGAGTTCTGTTGGAGGAGAAGGTATTTTTGTGTGTTTGGTTTTGTATTGGTAGTATCTGTATGTGTAGAGGCTTGGAGGGGTTTTGTGCTGGGAGAGAAGCTGAGCCCTGAATAGGGGGCGGGGTTTCACTGACTAGGGGTCCTATAAAGGGAGCAGCCAGTCAGGCAGCTGCACAGACAGCTGCAGCGGTACAGGAGCTAGCAAACAGAGCTGTAAACAGGGGAGTTTGAGTGGGAGTTCTGTTGGAGGAGAAGGTATTTGTGTGTGTTTTTGGTTTTGTATTGGTAGTATCTGTATGTGTAGAGGCTTGGAGGGGCTTTGTGCTGGGAGCGAAGCTGAGCCCTGATTAGGGGGCGGGGCTTCACTGACTAGGGGTCCTATAAAGGTAGCAGCCAGTCAGGCAGCGGCACAGGAGCTAGCAAACAGAGCTGTAAACAGGGGAGTCTGAGTGGGAGTTCTGTTGGAGGAGAAGATATTTGTGTGTGTGTTTGGTTTTGTATTGGTGATATCTGTATGTGTAGGGGCTTTGTGCTGCGAGAGAAGCTGAGCCCTGATTAGGGGGCGGGGCTTCACTGACGAGGGGTCCTATAAAGGGAGCAGCCAGTCAGGCAGCGACACAGACAGCTGCAGCGGTACAGGAGCTAGCAAACAGAGCTGTAAACAGGGGAGTTTGAGTGGGAGTTCTGTTGGAAGAGAAGGTATTTGTGTGTGTTTGGTTTTGTATTGGTAGTATCTGTATGTGTAGGGTCTTTGTGCTGGGAGAAAAGCTGAGCCCTGATTAGGGGGCGGGGCTTCACTGACTAGGGGTCCTAGAAAGGTAGCAGCCAGTCAGGCAGCGGCACAGGAGCTAGCAAACAGAGCTGTAAACAGGGGAGTCTGAGTGGGAGTTCTGTTGGAGGAGAAGGCATTTGTGTGTGTGTTTGGTTTTGTATTGGTGGTATCTGTATGTGTAGGGGCTTTGTGCTGGGAGAGAAGCTGAGCCCTGATTAGCGGGCGGGGCTTCACTGACGAGGGGTCCTATAAAGGTAGCAGCCAGTCTGGCAGCGGCACAGGAGCTAGCAAACAGAGCTGTAAACAGGGGAGTTTGAGTGGGACTTCTTTTGGAGGAGAAGGTATTTGTGTGTGTGTTTGGTATTGTATTGGTAGTATCTGTATGTGTAGAGGCTTGGAGGGGCTTTGTGCTGGGAGCGAAGCTGAGCCCTGATTAGGGGGCGGGGCTTCACTGACTAGGGGTCCTATAAAGGGAGCAGCCAGTCAGGCAGGGGCACAGACAGCTGCAGCGGCACAGGAGCTAGCAAACAGAGCTGTAAACAGGTGAGTTTGAGAGGGAGTTCTGTTGGAGGAGAAGGTATTTGTGTGTTTGGTTTTGTATTGGTAGTGTCTGTATGAGTAGAGGCTTTGTGCTGGGAGAGAATCTGAGCCCTGATTAGGGGGCGGGGCTTCCCTGACTAGGGGTCCTATAAAGGTACCAACCAGTCAGGCAGCGGCACAGACAGCTGCAGCGGCACTGGAGCTAGCAAATAGAGCTGTAAACAGGGGAGTTTGAGTGGGAGTTCTGTTTGAGGAGAAGGTATTTGTGTGTGTGTTTGGTTTTGTATTGGTGGTATCTGTATGTGTAGAGGCTTGGAGGGGCTTTGTGCTGGGAGAGAAGCTGAGCCCTGATTAGGGGGCGGGGCTTCACTGACGAGGGGTCCTATAAAGCGAGCAGCCAGTCAGGCAGCGACACAGACAGCTGCAGCGGTACAGGAGCTAGCAAACAGAGCTGTAAATAGGGGACTTTGAGTGGGAGTTCTGTTGGAGGAGAAGCTATTTGTGCGTGTTTGGTTTTGTATTGGTAGTATCTGTATGTGTAGAGGCTTGGAGGGGCTTTGTGCTGGGAGAGAAGCTGAGCCCTGATTAGGGGGCGGGGCTTCTCTGACTAGGGGTTCTATAAAGGCAGCAGCCAGTCAGGCAGCGGCACAGACAGCTGCAGTGGCACAGGAGCTAGCAAACAGAGCTGTAAACAGGGGAGTTTGAGTGGGAGTTCTGTTGGAGGAGAAGGTATTTGTGTGTGTGTTTGGTTTTGTATTGTTGGTATCTGTATGTGTAGAGGCTTGGAGGGGCTTTGTGCTGGGAGAGAAGCTGAGCCCTGATTAGGGGGCGGGGCTTCACTGACGAGGGGTCCTATAAAGGGAGCAGCCAGTCAGGCAGCGGCACAGGAGCTAGCAAACAGAGCTGTAAACAGGGGAGTTTGAGTGGGACTTCTGTTGGAAGAGAAGGTATTTGTGTGTGTTTGGTTTTGTATTGGTAGTATCTGTATGTGTAGGGGCTTTGTGCTGGGAGAAAAGCTGAGCCCTGATTAGGGGGCCGGGCTTCACTGACTACGGGTCCTATAAGGGGAGCAGCCAGTCAGGCAGCTGCACAGACAGCTGCAGCGGTACAGGAGCTAGCAAACAGAGCTGTAAACAGGGGAGTTTGAGCGGGAGTTCTGTTGGAGGAGAAGGTATTTGTGTGTGTTTGGTTTTGTATTGGTAGTATCTGTATGTGTAGAGGCTTGGAGGGGCTTTGTGCTGGGAGAGAAGCTGAGCCCTGATTAGGGGGCGGGGCTTCACTGACTAGGGGTTCTATAAAGGGAGCAGCCAGTCAGGCGGTGGCACGGACAGCTGCAGCGGCACAGGAGCTAGCAAACAGAGCTGTAAACAGGGGAGTTTTAGTTGGAGTTCTGTTGGAGGAGAAGGTATTTGTGTGTGTTTGGTTTTGAGTTGGTGTTATCTGTATGTGTAGGGGCTTTGTGCTGAGAGAGAAGCTGAGCACTGATTAGGGGGCTGGCTTCACTGACTAGGGGTCCTATAAAGGCAGCAGCCAGTAAGGCAGCGGCACAGACAGCTGCAGTGGCACAGGAGCAAGCAAAGAGAGCTGTAAACAGGGTAGTTTGAGTGGGAGTTCTGTTGGAGGAGAAGGTATTTGTGTGTGTGTTTGGTTTTGTATTGTTGGTATCTGTATGTGTAGAGGCTTGGAGGGGCTTTGTGCTGGGAGAGAAGCTGAGCCCTGATTAGGGGGCGGGGCTTCACTGACGAGGGGTCCTATAAAGGGAGCAGCCAGTCAGGCAGCGGCACAGAGAGCTGCAGCGGTACAGGAGCTAGCAAACAGAGCTGTAAACACTGGAGTTTGAGCGGGAGTTCTGTTCGAGGAGAAGGTATTTGTGTGTGTTTGGTTTTGTACTGGTAGTATTTGTATGTGTAGAGGCTTGGAGGGGCTTTGTGCTGGGAGAGAAGCTGAGCCCTTATTAGGGGGCGGGACTTCCCTGACTAGGGGTCCTATAAAGCTAGCAGCCAGTCAGGCAGCAGCACAGGAGCTAGCAAACAGTGCTGTAAACACGGGAGTTTGAGTGGGAGTTCTGTTGGAAGAGAAGGTATTTGTGTGTGTTTGGTATTGTATTGGTAGTATCTGTATGTGTAGGGTCTTTGTGCTGGGAGAAAAGCTGAGCCCTGATTAGCGGGCGGGGCTTCCCTGACTAGGGGTCCTATAAAGGTACCAGCCAGTCAGGCAGCGGCACAGACAGCTGCAGCGGCACTGGAGCTAGCAAATAGAGCTGTAAACAGGGGAGTTTGAGTGGGAGTTCTGTTTGAGGAGAAGGTATTTGTGTGTGTGTTTGGTTTTGTATTGGTGGTATCTGTATTTGTAGAGGCTTGGAGGAGCTTTGTGCTGGGAGAGAAGCTGAGCCCTGATTAGGGGACGGGGCTTCGCTGACTAGGGGTCCTATGATTGTAGCAGCCAGTCAGGCAGCGTCACAGACAGCTGCAGGGGCACAGGAGCTAGCAAACAGAGCTGTAAACAGGGGAGTTTGAGTGGGAGTTCTGTTGGAGGAGAAGGTATTTGTGTGTGTTTGGTTTTGTATTGGTGGTATCTGTATGTGTAGGGGCTTTGTGCTGGGAGCGAAGCTGAGCCCTGATTAGGGGGCGGGGCTTCATTGACTAGGGGTCCTATAAAGGGAGCAGCCAGTCAGGCAGGGGCACAGACAGCTGCAGCGGAACAGGAGCTACAAAACTGAGCTGTAAACAGGGGAGTTTGAGAGGGAGTTCTGTTGGAGGAGAAGGTATTTGTGTGTGTTTGGTTTTGTATTGGTAGTATCTGTATGTGTAGAGGCTTGGAGGGGCTTTGTGCTGGGAGAGAATCTGAGCCCTGATTAGGGGGCGGGGCTTCACTGACTAGGGTTCCTATAAAGGTAGCAGCCAGTCAGGCAGTGGCACAGGAGCTAGAAAACAGAGCTGTAAACAGGGGAGTTTGAGTGGGACTTCTGTTGGAGGAGAAGGTATTTGTGTGTGTTTGGTTTTGTATTGGTAGTATCTGTATGAGTAGAGGCTTTGTGCTGGGAGAGAATCTGAGCCCTGATTAGGGGGCGCGGCTTCACTGACCAGGGGTCCTATAAAGGTAGCAGCCAGTCAGGCAGCGGCACAGACAGCTGCATTGGCACAGGAGCTAGCAAACAGAGCTGTAAACAGGGGAGTATGAATGGGAGTTCTGTTGGAGGAGAAGGTATTTTTGTGTGTTTGGTTTTGTATTGGTAGTATCTGTATGTGTAGAGGCTTGGAGGGGTTTTGTGCTGGGAGAGAAGCTGAGCCCTGAATAGGGGGCGGGGTTTCACTGACTAGGGGTCCTATAAAGGGAGCAGCCAGTCAGGCAGCTGCACAGACAGCTGCAGCGGTACAGGAGCTAGCAAACAGAGCTGTAAACAGGGGAGTTTGAGTGGGAGTTCTGTTGGAGGAGAAGGTATTTGTGTGTGTTTTTGGTTTTGTATTGGTAGTATCTGTATGTGTAGAGGCTTGGAGGGGCTTTGTGCTGGGAGCGAAGCTGAGCCCTGATTAGGGGGCGGGGCTTCACTGACTAGGGGTCCTATAAAGGTAGCAGCCAGTCAGGCAGCGGCACAGGAGCTAGCAAACAGAGCTGTAAACAGGGGAGTCTGAGTGGGAGTTCTGTTGGAGGAGAAGATATTTGTGTGTGTGTTTGGTTTTGTATTGGTGATATCTGTATGTGTAGGGGCTTTGTGCTGCGAGAGAAGCTGAGCCCTGATTAGGGGGCGGGGCTTCACTGACGAGGGGTCCTATAAAGGGAGCAGCCAGTCAGGCAGCGACACAGACAGCTGCAGCGGTACAGGAGCTAGCAAACAGAGCTGTAAACAGGGGAGTTTGAGTGGGAGTTCTGTTGGAAGAGAAGGTATTTGTGTGTGTTTGGTTTTGTATTGGTAGTATCTGTATGTGTAGGGTCTTTGTGCTGGGAGAAAAGCTGAGCCCTGATTAGGGGGCGGGGCTTCACTGACTAGGGGTCCTAGAAAGGTAGCAGCCAGTCAGGCAGCGGCACAGGAGCTAGCAAACAGAGCTGTAAACAGGGGAGTCTGAGTGGGAGTTCTGTTGGAGGAGAAGGCATTTGTGTGTGTGTTTGGTTTTGTATTGGTGGTATCTGTATGTGTAGGGGCTTTGTGCTGGGAGAGAAGCTGAGCCCTGATTAGCGGGCGGGGCTTCACTGACGAGGGGTCCTATAAAGGTAGCAGCCAGTCTGGCAGCGGCACAGGAGCTAGCAAACAGAGCTGTAAACAGGGGAGTTTGAGTGGGACTTCTTTTGGAGGAGAAGGTATTTGTGTGTGTGTTTGGTATTGTATTGGTAGTATCTGTATGTGTAGAGGCTTGGAGGGGCTTTGTGCTGGGAGCGAAGCTGAGCCCTGATTAGGGGGCGGGGCTTCACTGACTAGGGGTCCTATAAAGGGAGCAGCCAGTCAGGCAGGGGCACAGACAGCTGCAGCGGCACAGGAGCTAGCAAACAGAGCTGTAAACAGGTGAGTTTGAGAGGGAGTTCTGTTGGAGGAGAAGGTATTTGTGTGTTTGGTTTTGTATTGGTAGTGTCTGTATGAGTAGAGGCTTTGTGCTGGGAGAGAATCTGAGCCCTGATTAGGGGGCGGGGCTTCCCTGACTAGGGGTCCTATAAAGGTACCAACCAGTCAGGCAGCGGCACAGACAGCTGCAGCGGCACTGGAGCTAGCAAATAGAGCTGTAAACAGGGGAGTTTGAGTGGGAGTTCTGTTTGAGGAGAAGGTATTTGTGTGTGTGTTTGGTTTTGTATTGGTGGTATCTGTATGTGTAGAGGCTTGGAGGGGCTTTGTGCTGGGAGAGAAGCTGAGCCCTGATTAGGGGGCGGGGCTTCACTGACGAGGGGTCCTATAAAGCGAGCAGCCAGTCAGGCAGCGACACAGACAGCTGCAGCGGTACAGGAGCTAGCAAACAGAGCTGTAAATAGGGGACTTTGAGTGGGAGTTCTGTTGGAGGAGAAGCTATTTGTGCGTGTTTGGTTTTGTATTGGTAGTATCTGTATGTGTAGAGGCTTGGAGGGGCTTTGTGCTGGGAGCGAAGCTGAGCCCTGATTAGGGGGCGGGGCTTCACTGACTAGGGGTCCTATAAAGGTAGCAGCCAGTCAGGCAGCGGCACAGGAGCTAGCAAACAGAGCTGTGAACAGGGGAGTCTGAGTGGGAGTTCTGTTGGAGGAGAAGGTATTTGTGTGTGTGTTTGGTTTTGTATTGGTGGTATCAGTATGTGTAGGGGCTTTGTGCTGCGAGAGAAGCTGAGCCCTGATTAGGGGGCGGGGCTTCACTGACTAGGGGTCCTATAAAGGGAGCAGCCAGTCAGGCAGCTGCACAGACAGCTGCAGCGGTACAGGAGCTAGCAAACAGAGCTGTAAACAGGGGAGTTTGAGTGGGAGTTCTGTTGGAAAAGAAGGTATTTGTGTGTGTTTGGTTTTGTATTGGTAGTACCTGTATGTGTAGGGTCTTTGTGCTGGGAGAAAAGCTGAGCCCTGATTAGGGGGCGGGGCTTCACTGACTAGGGGTCCTATAAAGGTAGCAGCCAGTCAGGCAGCGACACAGACAGCTGCAGCGGTACAGGAGCTAGCAAACAGAGCTGTAAACAGGGGAGTTTGAGTGGGAGTTCTGTTGGAAGAGAAGGTATTTGTGTGTGTTTGGTTTTGTATTGGTAGTATCTGTATGTGTAGGGTCTTTGTGCTGGGAGAAAAGCTGAGCCCTGATTAGGGGGCGGGGCTTCACTGACAAGGGGTCCTATAAAGGTAGCAGCCAGTCAGGCAGCGGCACAGGAGCTAGCAAACAGAGCTGTAAACAGGGGAGTTTGAGTGGGACTTCTGTTGGAGGAGAAGGTATTTGTGTGTGTGTTTGGTATTGTATTGGTAGTATCTGTATGTGTAGAGGCTTGGAGGGGCTTTGTGCTGGGAGAGAAGCTGAGCCCTGATTAGGGGGCGGGGCTTCACTGACGAGGGGTCCTATAAAGGTAGCAGCCAGTCAGGCAGCGGCACAGGAGCTAGCAAACAGAGCTGTAAACAGGGGAGTTTGAGTGGGAGTTCTGTTGGAGGAGAAGGTATTTGTGTGTGTGTTTGGTATTGTATTGGTAGTATCTGTATGTGTAGGGGCTTTGTGCTGGGAGAAAAGCAGAGCCCTGATTAGGGGGCGGGGCTTCACTGACTAGGGGTCCTATAAAGGTACCAACCAGTCAGGCAGCGGCACAGACAGCTGCAGCGGCACTGGAGCTAGCAAATAGAGCTGTAAACAGGGGAGTTTGAGTGGGAGTTCTGTTTGAGGAGAAGGTATTTGTGTGTGTGTTTGGTTTTGTATTGGTGGTATCTGTATGTGTAGAGGCTTGGAGGGGCTTTGTGCTGGGAGAGAAGCTGAGCCCTGATTAGGGGGCGGGGCTTCACTGACGAGGGGTCCTATAAAGGGAGCAGCCAGTCAGGCAGCGACACAGACAGCTGCAGCGGTACAGGAGCTAGCAAACAGAGATGTAAATAGGGGACTTTGAGTGGGAGTTCTGTTGGAGGAGAAGCTATTTGTGCGTGTTTGGTTTTGTATTGGTAGTATCTGTATGTGTAGGGGCTTTGTGCTGGGAGCGAAGCTGAGCCCTGATTAGGGGGTGGGGCTTCACTGACTAGGGGTCCTATAAAGGGAGCAGCCAGTCAGGCGGCGGCACGGACAGCTGCAGCGGCACAGGAGCTAGCAAACAGAGCTGTAAACAGGGGAGTTTGAGTGGGAGTTCTGTTGGAGGAGAAGGTATTTGTGTGTGTGTTTGGTTTTGTATTGTTGGTATCTGTATGTGCAGAGGCTTGGAGGGGCTTTGTGCTGGGAGAGATGCTGAGCCCTGATTAGGGGGCGGGGCTTCACTGACGAGGGGTCCTATAAAGGGAGCAGCCAGTCAGGCAGCGACACAGACATCTGCAGCGGTACAGGAGCTAGCAAACAGAGCTGTAAACAGGGGAGTTTGAGTGGGACTTCTGTTGGAGGAGAAGGTATTTGTGTGTGTGTTTGGTATTGTATTGGTAGTATCTGTATGTGTAGAGGCTTGGAGGGGCTTTGTGCTGGGAGAGAAGCTGAGCCCTGATTAGGGGGCGGGGCTTCACTGACAAGGGGTCCTATAAAGGCAGCAGCCAGTCAGGCAGCGGCACAGACAGCTGCAGTGGCACAGGAGCTAGCAAAGAGAGCTGTAAACAGGGGAGTTTGAGTGGGAGTTGTGTTGGAGGAGAAGGTATTTGTGTGTGTTTGGTTTTGTATTGGTGGTATCTGTACGTGTAGAGGCTTGGAGGGGCTTTGTGCTGGGAGAGAAGCTGAGCCCTGATTAGGGGGCGGGGCTTCACTGACGAGGGGTCCTATAAAGGGAGCAGCCAGTCAGGCAGCGACACAGACAACTGCAGCGGTACAGGAGCTAGCAAACAGGGCTGTAAATAGGGGACTTTGAGTGGGAGTTCTGTTGGAGGAGAAGCTATTTGTGTGTGTGTTTGGTTTTGTACTGGTAGTATCTGTATGTGTAGAGGCTTGGAGGGGCTTTGTGCTGGGAGAGAAGCTGAGCCCTGATTAGGGGGCGGGGCTTCACTGACTAGGGTTCCTATAAAGGTAGCAGCCAGTCAGGCAGCGGCACAGGAGCTAGCAAACAGAGCTGTAAACAGGGGAGTCTGAGTGGGAGTTCTGTTGGAGGAGAAGGCATTTGTGTGTGTGTTTGGTTTTGTATTGGTGGTATCTGTATGTGTAGGGGCTTTGTGCTGGGAGAGAAGCTGAGCCCTGATTAGCGGGCGGGGCTTCACTGACGAGGGGTCCTATAAAGGTAGCAGCCAGTCAGGCAGCGGCACAGGAGCTAGCAAACAGAGCTGTAAACAGGGGAGTTTGAGTGGGACTTCTGTTGGAGGAGAAGGTATTTGTGTGTGTGTTTGGTATTGTATTGGTAGTATCTGTATGTGTAGAGGCTTGGAGGGGCTTTGTGCTGGGAGCGAAGCTGAGCCCTGATTAGGGGGCGGGGCTTCACTGACTAGGGGTCCTATAAAGGGAGCAGCCAGTCAGGCAGGGGCACAGACAGCTGCAGCGGCACAGGAGCTAGCAAACAGAGCTGTAAACAGGTGAGTTTGAGAGGGAGTTCTGTTGGAGGAGAAGGTATTTGTGTGTTTGGTTTTATATTGGTAGTGTCTGTATGAGTAGAGGCTTTGTGCTGGGAGAGAATCTGAGCCCTGATTAGGGGGCGGGGCTTCCCTGACTAGGGGTCCTATAAAGGTACCAACCAGTCAGGCAGCGGCACAGACAGCTGCAGCGGCACTGGAGCTAGCAAATAGAGCTGTAAACAGGGGAGTTTGAGTGGGAGTTCTGTTTGAGGAGAAGGTATTTGTGTGTGTGTTTGGTTTTGTATTGGTGGTATCTGTATGTGTAGAGGCTTGGAGGGGCTTTGTGCTGGGAGAGAAGCTGAGCCCTGATTAGGGGGCGGGGCTTCACTGACGAGGGGTCCTATAAAGCGAGCAGCCAGTCAGGCAGCGACACAGACAGCTGCAGCGGTACAGGAGCTAGCAAACAGAGCTGTAAATAGGGGACTTTGAGTGGGAGTTCTGTTGGAGGAGAAGCTATTTGTGCGTGTTTGGTTTTGTATTGGTAGTATCTGTATGTGTAGAGGCTTGGAGGGGCTTTGTGCTGGGAGCGAAGCTGAGCCCTGATTAGGGGGCGGGGCTTCACTGACTAGGGGTCCTATAAAGGTAGCAGCCAGTCAGGCAGCGGCACAGGAGCTAGCAAACAGAGCTGTGAACAGGGGAGTCTGAGTGGGAGTTCTGTTGGAAAAGAAGGTATTTGTGTGTGTGTTTGGTTTTGTATTGGTAGTACCTGTATGTGTAGGGGCTTTGTGCTGGGAGAAAAGCTGAGCCCTGATTAGGGGGCGGGGCTTCACTGACTAGGGGTCCTATAAAGGGAGCAGCCAGTCAGGCAGCGACACAGACAGCTGCAGCGGTACAGAAGCTAGCAAACAGAGCTGTAAACAGGGGAGTTTGAGTGGGAGTTCTGTTGGAAGAGAAGGTATTTGTGTGTGTTTGGTTTTGTATTGGTAGTATCTGTATGTGTAGGGTCTTTGTGCTGGGAGAAAAGCTGAGCCCTGATTAGGGGGCGGGGCTTCACTGACAAGGGGTCCTATAAAGGTAGCAGCCAGTCAGGCAGCGGCACAGGAGCTAGCAAACAGAGCTGTAAACAGGGGAGTATGAGTGGGAGTTCTGTTGGAGGAGAAGGTGTTTGTGTGTGTTTGGTTTTGTATTGGTAGTATCTGTATGTGTAGAGGCTTTGTGCTGGGAGAGAAGCTGAGCCCTGAAAAGGGGGTGGGGCTTCACTGACTAGGGGTCCTAGAAAGGGAGCAGCCAGTCAGGCAGCGACACAGACAGCTGCAGCGGTACAGGAGCTAGCAAACAGAGCTGTAAACAGGGGAGTTTGAGTGGGAGTTCTGTTGGAGGAGAAGGTATTTTTGTGTGTTTTTGGTTTTGTATTGGTAGTATCTGTATGTGTAGAGGCTTGGAGGGGCTTTGTGCTGGGAGCGAAGCTGAGCCCTGATTAGGGGGCGGGGCTTCACTGACTAGGGGTCCTATAAAGGTAGCAGCCAGTCTGGCAGCGGCACAGGAGCTAGCAAACAGAGCTGTAAACAGGGGAGTTTGAGTGGGAGTTCTGTTGGAAGAGAAGGTATTTGTGTGTGTTTGGTTTTGTATTGGTAGTATCTGTATGTGTAGGGTCTTTGTGCTGGGAGAAAAGCTGAGCCCTGATTAGGGGGCGGGGCTTCACTGACTAGGGGTCCTAGAAAGGTAGCAGCCAGTCAGGCAGCGGCACAGGAGCTAGCAAACAGAGCTGTAAACAGGGGAGTATGAGTGGGAGTTCTGTTGGAGGAGAAGGTGTTTGTGTGTGTTTGGTTTTGTATTGGTAGTATCTGTATGTGTAGAGGCTTTGTGCTGGGAGAGAAGCTGAGCCCTGAAAAGGGGGCGGGGCTTCACTGTCTAGGCGTCCTATAAAGGTAGCAGCCAGTCAGGCAGCTGCACAGACAGCTGCAGCGGTACAGGAGCTAGCAAACAGAGCTGTAAACAGGGGAGTTTGAGTGGGAGTTCTGTTGGAGGAGAAGGTATTTTTGTGTGTTTTCGGTTTTGTATTGGTAGTATCTGTATGTGTAGAGGCTTGGAGGGGCTTTGTGCTGGGAGCGAAGCTGAGCCCTGATTAGGGGGCGGGGCTTCACTGACTAGGGGTCCTATAAAGGTAGCAGCCAGTCTGGCAGCGGCACAGGAGCTAGCAAACAGAGCTGTAAACAGGGGAGTTTGAGTGGGAGTTCTGTTGGAGGAGAAGGCATTTGTGTGTGTGTTTGGTTTTGTATTGGTAGCATCTGTATGTGTAGAGGCTTTGTGCTGGGAGAGAAGCTGAGCCCTGATTAGGGGGCGGGGCTTCACTGACTAGGGGTCCTATAAAGGGAGCAGCCAGTCAGGCGGTGGCACGGACAGCTGCAGCGGCACAGGAGCTAGCAAACAGAGCTGTAAACAGGGGAGTTTGAGTGGGAGTTCTGTTGGAGGATAAGGTATTTGTGTGTGTTTGGTTTTGTGTTGGTGGTATCTGTATGTGTAGGGGCTTTGTGCTGAGAGAGAAGCTGAGCCCTGATTAGGGGGCGGGGCTTCACTGACGAGGGGTCCTATAAAGGGAGCAGCCAGTCAGGCAGCGACACAGACATCTGCAGCGGTACAGGAGCTAGCAAACAGAGCTGTAAACAGGGGAGTTTGAGTGGGACTTCTGTTGGAGGAGAAGGTATTTGTGTGTGTGTTTGGTATTGTATTGGTAGTATCTGTATGTGTAGAGGCCTGGAGGGGCTTTGTGCTGGGAGCGAAGCTCAGCCCTGATTAGGGGGCGGGCTTCATTGACTAGGGTTCCTATAAAGGTAGCAGCCAGTCAGGCAGCGGCACAGGAGCTAGCAAACAGAGCTGTAAACAGGGGAGTCTGAGTGGGAGTTCTGTTGGAGGAGAAGGCATTTGTGTGTGTTTGGTTTTGTATTGGTAGTATCTGTATGTGTAGGGGCTTTGTGCTGGGAGAGAAGCTGAGCCCTGATTAGCGGGCGGGGCTTCCCTGACTAGGGGTCCTATAAAGGTACCAACCAGTCAGGCAGCGGCACAGACATCTGCAGCGGCACTGGAGCTAGCAAATAGAGCTGTAAACAGGGGAGTTTGAGTGGGAGTTCTGTTTGAGGAGAAGGTATTTGTGTGTGTGTTTGGTTTTGTATTGGTGGTATCTGTATGTGTAGAGGCTTGGAGGGGCTTTGTGCTGGGAGAGAAGCTGAGCCCTGATTAGGGGGCGGGGCTTCCCTGACTAGGGGTCCTATAAAGGTACCAACCAGTCAGGCAGCGGCACAGACATCTGCAGCGGTACAGGAGCTGGCAAACAGAGCTGTAAACAGGGGAGTTTGAGTGGGAGTTCTGTTGGAAGAGAAGGTATTTGTGTGTGTTTGGTTTTGTATTGGTAGTATCTGTATGTGTAGGGTCTTTGTGCTGGGAGAAAAGCTGAGCCCTGATTAGGGGGCGGGGCTTCACTGACAAGGGGTCCTATAAAGGTAGCAGCCAGTCAGGCAGCGGCACAGGAGCTAGCAAACAGAGCTGTAAACAGGGGAGTTTGAGTGGGACTTCTGTTGGAGGAGAAGGTATTTGTGTGTGTGTTTGGTATTGTATTGGTAGTATCTGTATGTGTAGGGGCTTTGTGCTGGGAGAAAAGCAGAGCCCTGATTAGGGGGCGGGGCTTCACTGACTAGGGGTCCTATAAAGGGAGCAGCCAGTCAGGCAGGGGAACAGACAGCTGCAGCGGCACAGGAGCTAGCAAACAGAGCTGTAAACAGATGAGTTTGAGAGGGAGTTCTGTTGGAGGAGAAGGTATTTGTGTGTTTGGTTTTGTATTGGTAGTGTCTGTATGAGTAGAGGTTTTGTGCTGGGAGAGAATCTGAGCCCTGATTAGGGGGCGGGGCTTCCCTGACTAGGGGTCCTATAAAGGTACCAACCAGTCAGGCAGCGGCACAGACAGCTGCAGCGGCACTGGAGCTAGCAAATAGAGCTGTAAACAGGGGAGTTTGAGTGGGAGTTCTGTTTGAGGAGAAGGTATTTGTGTGTGTGTTTGGTTTTGTATTGGTGGTATCTGTATTTGTAGAGGCTTGGAGGGGCTTTGTGCTGGGAGAGAAGCTGAGCCCTGATTAGGGGGCGGGGCTTCGCTGACTAGGGGTCCTATGATTGTAGCAGCCAGTCAGGCAGCGTCACAGACAGCTGCAGGGGCACAGGAGCTAGCAAACAGAGCTGTAAACAGGGGAGTTTGAGTGGAGTTTTGTTGGAGGAGAAGGTATTTGTCTGTGTTTGGTTTTGTATTGGTAGCATCTGTATGTGTAGGGGCTTTGTGCTGGGAGAGAAGCTGAGCCCTGATTAGGGGGCGGGGCTTCTCTGACTAGGGGTTCTATAAAGGCAGCAGCCAGTCAGGCAGCGGCACAGACAGCTGCAGTGGCACAGGAGCTAGCAAAGAGAGCTGTAAACAGGGGAGTTGGAGTGGGAGTTCTGTTGGAGGAGAAGGTATTTGTGTGTGTTTGGTTTTGTATTGGTGGTATCTGTATGTGTAGAGGCTTGGAGGGGCTTTGTGCTGGGAGAGAAGCTGAGCCCTGATTAGGGGGCGGGGCTTCACTGACGAGGGGTCCTATAAAGGGAGCAGCCAGTCAGGCAGCGACACAGACAGCTGCAGCGGTACAGGAGCTAGCAAAGAGAGCTGTAAATAGGGGAGTTTGAGTGGGAGTACTGTTGGAGGAGAAGGTATTTGTGTGTGTTTGGTTTTGTGTTGGTGGTATCTGTATGTGTAGGGGCTTTGTGCTGAGAGAGAAGCTGAGCCCTGATTAGGGGGCTGGCTTCACTGACTAGGGGTCCTATAAAGGCAGCAGCTAGTCAGGCAGCGGCACAGACAGCTGCAGTGGCACAGGAGCTAGCAAAGAGAGCTGTAAACAGGGGAGCTTGAGTGGGAGTTCTGTTGGAGGAGAAGGTATTTGTGTGTGTGTTTGGTTTTGTATTGTTGCTATCTGTATGTGTAGAGGCTTGGAGGGGCTTTGTGCTGGGAGAGAAGCTGAGCCCTGATTAGGGGGCGGGGCTTCACTGACGAGGGGTCCTATAAAGGGAGCAGCCAGTCAGGCAGCGGCACAGGAGCTAGCAAACAGAGCTGTAAACAGGGGAGTTTGAGTGGGACTTCTGTTGGAAGAGAAGGTATTTGTGTGTGTTTGGTTTTGTATTGGTAGTATCTGTATGTGTAGGGGCTTTGTGCTGGGAGAAAAGCTGAGCCCTGATTAGGGGGCCGGGCTTCACTGACTACGGGTCCTATAAGGGGAGCAGCCAGTCAGGCAGCTGCACAGACAGCTGCAGCGGTACAGGAGCTAGCAAACAGAGCTGTAAACAGGGGAGTTTGAGTGGGAGTTCTGTTGGAGGAGAAGTCATTTGTGTGTGTGTTTGGTTTTGTATTGGTAGCATCTGTATGTGTAGGGGCTTTGTGCTGGGAGAGAAGCTGAGCCCTGATTAGGGGGCGGGGCTTCACTGACTAGGGGTCCTATAAAGGGAGCAGCCAGTCAGGCGGCGGCACGGACAGCTGCAGCGGCACAGGAGCTAGCAAACAGAGCTGTAAACAGGGGAGTTTGAGTGGGAGTTCTGTTGGAGGAGAAGGTATTTGTGTGTGTGTTTGGTTTTGTATTGTTGGTATCTGTATGTGTAGAGGCTTGGAGGGGCTTTGTGCTGGGAGAGAAGTTGAGCCCTGATTAGGGGGCGGGGCTTCGCTGACTAGGGGTCCTATGATTGTAGCAGCCAGTCAGGCAGCGTCACAGACAGCTGCAGGGGCACAGGAGCTAGCAAACAGAGCTGTAAACAGGGGAGTTTGAGTGGAGTTCTGTTGGAGGAGAAGGTATTTGTCTGTGTTTGGTTTTGTATTGGTAGCATCTGTATGTGTAGGGGCTTTGTGCTGGGAGAGAAGCTGAGCCCTGATTAGGGGGCGGGGCTTCTCTGACTAGGGGTTCTATAAAGGCAGCAGCCAGTCAGGCAGCGGCACAGACAGCTGCAGTGGCACAGGAGCTAGCAAACAGAGCTGTAAACAGGGGAGTTTGAGTGGGAGTTCTGTTGGAGGAGAAGGTATTTGTGTGTGTGTTTGGTTTTGTATTGTTGGTATCTGTATGTGTAGAGGCTTGGAGGGGCTTTGTGCTGGGAGAGAAGCTGAGCCCTGATTAGGGGGCGGGGCTTCACTGACGAGGGGTCCTATAAAGGGAGCAGCCAGTCAGGCAGCGGCACAGGAGCTAGCAAACAGAGCTGTAAACAGGGGAGTTTGAGTGGGACTTCTGTTGGAAGAGAAGGTATTTGTGTGTGTTTGGTTTTGTATTGGTAGTATCTGTATGTGTAGGGGCTTTGTGCTGGGAGAAAAGCTGAGCCCTGATTAGGGGGCCGGGCTTCACTGACTACGGGTCCTATAAGGGGAGCAGCCAGTCAGGCAGCTGCACAGACAGCTGCAGCGGTACAGGAGCTAGCAAACAGAGCTGTAAACAGGGGAGTTTGAGCGGGAGTTCTGTTGGAGGAGAAGGTATTTGTGTGTGTTTGGTTTTGTATTGGTAGTATCTGTATGTGTAGAGGCTTGGAGGGGCTTTGTGCTGGGAGAGAAGCTGAGCCCTGATTAGGGGGCGGGGCTTCACTGACTAGGGGTTCTATAAAGGGAGCAGCCAGTCAGGCGGTGGCACGGACAGCTGCAGCGGCACAGGAGCTAGCAAACAGAGCTGTAAACAGGGGAGTTTTAGTTGGAGTTCTGTTGGAGGAGAAGGTATTTGTGTGTGTTTGGTTTTGAGTTGGTGTTATCTGTATGTGTAGGGGCTTTGTGCTGAGAGAGAAGCTGAGCACTGATTAGGGGGCTGGCTTCACTGACTAGGGGTCCTATAAAGGCAGCAGCCAGTAAGGCAGCGGCACAGACAGCTGCAGTGGCACAGGAGCAAGCAAAGAGAGCTGTAAACAGGGTAGTTTGAGTGGGAGTTCTGTTGGAGGAGAAGGTATTTGTGTGTGTGTTTGGTTTTGTATTGTTGGTATCTGTATGTGTAGAGGCTTGGAGGGGCTTTGTGCTGGGAGAGAAGCTGAGCCCTGATTAGGGGGCGGGGCTTCACTGACGAGGGGTCCTATAAAGGGAGCAGCCAGTCAGGCAGCGGCACAGAGAGCTGCAGCGGTACAGGAGCTAGCAAACAGAGCTGTAAACAGGGGAGTTTGAGCGGGAGTTCTGTTCGAGGAGAAGGTATTTGTGTGTGTTTGGTTTTGTACTGGTAGTATTTGTATGTGTAGAGGCTTGGAGGGGCTTTGTGCTGGGAGAGAAGCTGAGCCCTTATTAGGGGGCGGGACTTCCCTGACTAGGGGTCCTATAAAGCTAGCAGCCAGTCTGGCAGCGGCACAGGAGCTAGCAAACAGAGCTGTAAACAGGGGAGTTTGAGTGGGACTTCTTTTGGAGGAGAAGGTATTTGTGTGTGTGTTTGGTATTGTATTGGTAGTATCTGTATGTGTAGAGGCTTGGAGGGGCTTTGTGCTGGGAGCGAAGCTGAGCCCTGATTAGGGGGCGGGGCTTCACTGACTAGGGGTCCTATAAAGGGAGCAGCCAGTCAGGCAGGGGCACAGACAGCTGCAGCGGCACAGGAGCTAGCAAACAGAGCTGTAAACAGGTGAGTTTGAGAGGGAGTTCTGTTGGAGGAGAAGGTATTTGTGTGTTTGGTTTTGTATTGGTAGTGTCTGTATGAGTAGAGGCTTTGTGCTGGGAGAGAATCTGAGCCCTGATTAGGGGGCGGGGCTTCCCTGACTAGGGGTCCTATAAAGGTACCAACCAGTCAGGCAGCGGCACAGACAGCTGCAGCGGCACTGGAGCTAGCAAATAGAGCTGTAAACAGGGGAGTTTGAGTGGGAGTTCTGTTTGAGGAGAAGGTATTTGTGTGTGTGTTTGGTTTTGTATTGGTGGTATCTGTATGTGTAGAGGCTTGGAGGGGCTTTGTGCTGGGAGAGAAGCTGAGCCCTGATTAGGGGGCGGGGCTTCACTGACGAGGGGTCCTATAAAGCGAGCAGCCAGTCAGGCAGCGACACAGACAGCTGCAGCGGTACAGGAGCTAGCAAACAGAGCTGTAAATAGGGGACTTTGAGTGGGAGTTCTGTTGGAGGAGAAGCTATTTGTGCGTGTTTGGTTTTGTATTGGTAGTATCTGTATGTGTAGAGGCTTGGAGGGGCTTTGTGCTGGGAGCGAAGCTGAGCCCTGATTAGGGGGCGGGGCTTCACTGACTAGGGGTCCTATAAAGGTAGCAGCCAGTCAGGCAGCGGCACAGGAGCTAGCAAACAGAGCTGTGAACAGGGGAGTCTGAGTGGGAGTTCTGTTGGAGGAGAAGGTATTTGTGTGTGTGTTTGGTTTTGTATTGGTGGTATCAGTATGTGTAGGGGCTTTGTGCTGCGAGAGAAGCTGAGCCCTGATTAGGGGGCGGGGCTTCACTGACTAGGGGTCCTATAAAGGGAGCAGCCAGTCAGGCAGCTGCACAGACAGCTGCAGCGGTACAGGAGCTAGCAAACAGAGCTGTAAACAGGGGACTTTGAGTGGGAGTTCTGTTGGAAAAGAAGGTATTTGTGTGTGTTTGGTTTTGTATTGGTAGTACCTGTATGTGTAGGGTCTTTGTGCTGGGAGAAAAGCTGAGCCCTGATTAGGGGGCGGGGCTTCACTGACTAGGGGTCCTATAAAGGTAGCAGCCAGTCAGGCAGCGACACAGACAGCTGCAGCGGTACAGGAGCTAGCAAACAGAGCTGTAAACAGGGGAGTTTGAGTGGGAGTTCTGTTGGAAGAGAAGGTATTTGTGTGTGTTTGGTTTTGTATTGGTAGTATCTGTATGTGTAGGGTCTTTGTGCTGGGAGAAAAGCTGAGCCCTGATTAGGGGGCGGGGCTTCACTGACAAGGGGTCCTATAAAGGTAGCAGCCAGTCAGGCAGCGGCACAGGAGCTAGCAAACAGAGCTGTAAACAGGGGAGTTTGAGTGGGACTTCTGTTGGAGGAGAAGGTATTTGTGTGTGTGTTTGGTATTGTATTGGTAGTATCTGTATGTGTAGAGGCTTGGAGGGGCTTTGTGCTGGGAGCGAAGCTGAGCCCTGATTAGGGGGCGGGTATTCATTGACTAGGGTTCCTATAAAGGGAGCAGCCAGTCAGGCAGGGGCACAGACAGCTGCAGCGGAACAGGAGCTACAAAACTGAGCTGTAAACAGGGGAGTTTGAGAGGGAGTTCTGTTGGAGGAGAAGGTAATTGTGTGTGTTTGGTTTTGTATTGGTAGTATCTGTATGTGTAGGGGCTTTGTGCTGGGAGAGAAGCTGAGCCCTGATTAGGGGGCGGGGCTTCACTGACTAGGGGTCCTATAAAGGGAGCAGCCAGTCAGGCAGCGACACAGACAGCTGCAGCGGTACAGGAGCTAGCAAACAGAGCTGTAAACAGGGGAGTTTGAGTGGGAGTTCTGTTGGAGGAGAAGGTATTTGTGTGTGTTTTTGGTTTTGTATTGGTAGTATCTGTATGTGTAGAGGCTTGGAGGGGCTTTGTGCTGGGAGCGAAGCTGAGCCCTGATTAGGGGGCGGGGCTTCACTGACTAGGGGTCCTATAAAGGTAGCAGCCAGTCTGGGAGCGGCACAGGAGCTAGCAAACAGAGCTGTAAACAGGGGAGTTTGAGTGGGAGTTCTGTTGGAAGAGAAGGTATTTGTGTGTGTTTGGTTTTGTTTTGGTAGTATCTGTATGTGTAGGGTCTTTGTGCTGGGAGAAAAGCTGAGCCCTGATTAGGGGGCGGGGCTTCCCTGACTAGGGGTCCTATAAAGGTACCAGCCAGTCAGGCAGCGGCACAGACAGCTGCAGCGGCACTGGAGCTAGCAAATAGAGCTGTAAACAGGGGAGTTTGAGTGGGAGTTCTGTTGGAGGAGAAGGTATTTGTGTGTGTTTGGTATTGTATTGGTAGTATCTGTATGTGTAGAGGCTTGGAGGGGCTTTGTGCTGGGAGCGAAGCTGAGCCCTGATTAGGGGGCGGGGCTTTACTGACTAGGGGTCCTATAAAGGGAGCAGCCAGTCAGGCAGGGGCACAGACAGCTGCAGCGGCACAGGAGCTAGCAAATAGAGCTGTAAACAGGGGAGTTTGAGTGGGAGTTCTGTTTGAGGAGAAGGTATTTGTGTGTGTGTTTGGTTTTGTATTGGTGGTATCTGTATGTGTAGAGGCTTGGAGGGGCTTTGTGCTGGGAGAGAAGCTGAGCCCTGATTAGGGGGCGGGGCTTCACTGACGAGGGGTCCTATAAAGGTAGCAGCCAGTCAGGCAGCGGCACAGGAGCTAGCAAACAGAGCTGTAAACAGGGGAGTTTGAGTGGGAGTTCTGTTGGAGGAGAAGGTATTTGTGTGTGTGTTTGGTATTGTATTGGTAGTATCTGTATGTGTAGGGGCTTTGTGCTGGGAGAAAAGCAGAGCCCTGATTAGGGGGCGGGGCTTCACTGACTAGGGGTCCTATAAAGGTACCAACCAGTCAGGCAGCGGCACAGACAGCTGCAGCGGCACTGGAGCTAGCAAATAGAGCTGTAAACAGGGGAGTTTGAGTGGGAGTTCTGTTTGAGGAGAAGGTATTTGTGTGTGTGTTTGGTTTTGTATTGGTGGTATCTGTATGTGTAGAGGCTTGGAGGGGCTTTGTGCTGGGAGAGAAGCTGAGCCCTGATTAGGGGGCGGGGCTTCACTGACGAGGGGTCCTATAAAGGGAGCAGCCAGTCAGGCAGCGACACAGACAGCTGCAGCGGTACAGGAGCTAGCAAACAGAGATGTAAATAGGGGACTTTGAGTGGGAGTTCTGTTGGAGGAGAAGCTATTTGTGCGTGTTTGGTTTTGTATTGGTAGTATCTGTATGTGTAGGGGCTTTGTGCTGGGAGCGAAGCTGAGCCCTGATTAGGGGGCGGGGCTTCACTGACTAGGGGTCCTATAAAGGGAGCAGCCAGTCAGGCGGCGGCACGGACAGCTGCAGCGGCACAGGAGCTAGCAAACAGAGCTGTAAACAGGGGAGTTTGAGTGGGAGTTCTGTTGGAGGAGAAGGTATTTGTGTGTGTGTTTGGTTTTGTATTGTTGGTATCTGTATGTGCAGAGGCTTGGAGGGGCTTTGTGCTGGGAGAGATGCTGAGCCCTGATTAGGGGGCGGGGCTTCACTGACGAGGGGTCCTATAAAGGGAGCAGCCAGTCAGGCAGCGACACAGACATCTGCAGCGGTACAGGAGCTAGCAAACAGAGCTGTAAACAGGGGAGTTTGAGTGGGACTTCTGTTGGAGGAGAAGGTATTTGTGTGTGTGTTTGGTATTGTATTGGTAGTATCTGTATGTGTAGAGGCTTGGAGGGGCTTTGTGCTGGGAGAGAAGCTGAGCCCTGATTAGGGGGCGGGGCTTCACTGACAAGGGGTCCTATAAAGGCAGCAGCCAGTCAGGCAGCGGCACAGACAGCTGCAGTGGCACAGGAGCTAGCAAAGAGAGCTGTAAACAGGGGAGTTTGAGTGGGAGTTCTGTTGGAGGAGAAGGTATTTGTGTGTGTTTGGTTTTGTATTGGTGGTATCTGTACGTGTAGAGGCTTGGAGGGGCTTTGTGCTGGGAGAGAAGCTGAGCCCTGATTAGGGGGCGGGGCTTCACTGACGAGGGGTCCTATAAAGGGAGCAGCCAGTCAGGCAGCGACACAGACAACTGCAGCGGTACAGGAGCTAGCAAACAGGGCTGTAAATAGGGGACTTTGAGTGGGAGTTCTGTTGGAGGAGAAGCTATTTGTGTGTGTGTTTGGTTTTGTACTGGTAGTATCTGTATGTGTAGAGGCTTGGAGGGGCTTTGTGCTGGGAGAGAAGCTGAGCCCTGATTAGCGGGCGGGGCTTCACTGACGAGGGGTCCTATAAAGGTAGCAGCCAGTCAGGCAGCGGCACAGGAGCTAGCAAACAGAGCTGTAAACAGGGGAGTTTGAGTGGGACTTCTGTTGGAGGAGAAGGTATTTGTGTGTGTGTTTGGTATTGTATTGGTAGTATCTGTATGTGTAGAGGCTTGGAGGGGCTTTGTGCTGGGAGCGAAGCTGAGCCCTGATTAGGGGGCGGGGCTTCACTGACTAGGGGTCCTATAAAGGGAGCAGCCAGTCAGGCAGGGGCACAGACAGCTGCAGCGGCACAGGAGCTAGCAAACAGAGCTGTAAACAGGTGAGTTTGAGAGGGAGTTCTGTTGGAGGAGAAGGTATTTGTGTGTTTGGTTTTATATTGGTAGTGTCTGTATGAGTAGAGGCTTTGTGCTGGGAGAGAATCTGAGCCCTGATTAGGGGGCGGGGCTTCCCTGACTAGGGGTCCTATAAAGGTACCAACCAGTCAGGCAGCGGCACAGACAGCTGCAGCGGCACTGGAGCTAGCAAATAGAGCTGTAAACAGGGGAGTTTGAGTGGGAGTTCTGTTTGAGGAGAAGGTATTTGTGTGTGTGTTTGGTTTTGTATTGGTGGTATCTGTATGTGTAGAGGCTTGGAGGGGCTTTGTGCTGGGAGAGAAGCTGAGCCCTGATTAGGGGGCGGGGCTTCACTGACGAGGGGTCCTATAAAGCGAGCAGCCAGTCAGGCAGCGACACAGACAGCTGCAGCGGTACAGGAGCTAGCAAACAGAGCTGTAAATAGGGGACTTTGAGTGGGAGTTCTGTTGGAGGAGAAGCTATTTGTGCGTGTTTGGTTTTGTATTGGTAGTATCTGTATGTGTAGAGGCTTGGAGGGGCTTTGTGCTGGGAGCGAAGCTGAGCCCTGATTAGGGGGCGGGGCTTCACTGACTAGGGGTCCTATAAAGGTAGCAGCCAGTCAGGCAGCGGCACAGGAGCTAGCAAACAGAGCTGTGAACAGGGGAGTCTGAGTGGGAGTTCTGTTGGAGGAGAAGGTATTTGTGTGTGTGTTTGGTTTTGTATTGGTGGTATCAGTATGTGTAGGGGCTTTGTGCTGCGAGAGAAGCTGAGCCCTGATTAGGGGGCGGGGCTTCACTGACTAGGGGTCCTATAAAGGGAGCAGCCAGTCAGGCAGCTGCACAGACAGCTGCAGCGGTACAGGAGCTAGCAAACAGAGCTGTAAACAGGGGAGTTTGAGTGGGAGTTCTGTTGGAAAAGAAGGTATTTGTGTGTGTTTGGTTTTGTATTGGTAGTACCTGTATGTGTAGGGTCTTTGTGCTGGGAGAAAAGCTGAGCCCTGATTAGGGGGCGGGGCTTCACTGACTAGGGGTCCTATAAAGGTAGCAGCCAGTCAGGCAGCGACACAGACAGCTGCAGCGGTACAGAAGCTAGCAAACAGAGCTGTAAACAGGGGAGTTTGAGTGGGAGTTCTGTTGGAAGAGAAGGTATTTGTGTGTGTTTGGTTTTGTATTGGTAGTATCTGTATGTGTAGGGTCTTTGTGCTGGGAGAAAAGCTGAGCCCTGATTAGGGGGCGGGGCTTCACTGACAAGGGGTCCTATAAAGGTAGCAGCCAGTCAGGCAGCGGCACAGGAGCTAGCAAACAGAGCTGTAAACAGGGGAGTATGAGTGGGAGTTCTGTTGGAGGAGAAGGTGTTTGTGTGTGTTTGGTTTTGTATTGGTAGTATCTGTATGTGTAGAGGCTTTGTGCTGGGAGAGAAGCTGAGCCCTGAAAAGGGGGTGGGGCTTCACTGACTAGGGGTCCTAGAAAGGGAGCAGCCAGTCAGGCAGCGACACAGACAGCTGCAGCGGTACAGGAGCTAGCAAACAGAGCTGTAAACAGGGGAGTTTGAGTGGGAGTTCTGTTGGAGGAGAAGGTATTTTTGTGTGTTTTTGGTTTTGTATTGGTAGTATCTGTATGTGTAGAGGCTTGGAGGGGCTTTGTGCTGGGAGCGAAGCTGAGCCCTGATTAGGGGGCGGGGCTTCACTGACTAGGGGTCCTATAAAGGTAGCAGCCAGTCTGGCAGCGGCACAGGAGCTAGCAAACAGAGCTGTAAACAGGGGAGTTTGAGTGGGAGTTCTGTTGGAAGAGAAGGTATTTGTGTGTGTTTGGTTTTGTATTGGTAGTATCTGTATGTGTAGGGTCTTTGTGCTGGGAGAAAAGCTGAGCCCTGATTAGGGGGCGGGGCTTCACTGACTAGGGGTCCTAGAAAGGTAGCAGCCAGTCAGGCAGCGGCACAGGAGCTAGCAAACAGAGCTGTAAACAGGGGAGTATGAGTGGGAGTTCTGTTGGAGGAGAAGGTGTTTGTGTGTGTTTGGTTTTGTATTGGTAGTATCTGTATGTGTAGAGGCTTTGTGCTGGGAGAGAAGCTGAGCCCTGAAAAGGGGGCGGGGCTTCACTGTCTAGGCGTCCTATAAAGGTAGCAGCCAGTCAGGCAGCTGCACAGACAGCTGCAGCGGTACAGGAGCTAGCAAACAGAGCTGTAAACAGGGGAGTTTGAGTGGGAGTTCTGTTGGAGGAGAAGGTATTTTTGTGTGTTTTCGGTTTTGTATTGGTAGTATCTGTATGTGTAGAGGCTTGGAGGGGCTTTGTGCTGGGAGCGAAGCTGAGCCCTGATTAGGGGGCGGGGCTTCACTGACTAGGGGTCCTATAAAGGTAGCAGCCAGTCTGGCAGCGGCACAGGAGCTAGCAAACAGAGCTGTAAACAGGGGAGTTTGAGTGGGAGTTCTGTTGGAGGAGAAGGCATTTGTGTGTGTGTTTGGTTTTGTATTGGTAGCATCTGTATGTGTAGAGGCTTTGTGCTGGGAGAGAAGCTGAGCCCTGATTAGGGGGCGGGGCTTCACTGACTAGGGGTCCTATAAAGGGAGCAGCCAGTCAGGCGGTGGCACGGACAGCTGCAGCGGCACAGGAGCTAGCAAACAGAGCTGTAAACAGGGGAGTTTGAGTGGGAGTTCTGTTGGAGGATAAGGTATTTGTGTGTGTTTGGTTTTGTGTTGGTGGTATCTGTATGTGTAGGGGCTTTGTGCTGAGAGAGAAGCTGAGCCCTGATTAGGGGGCGGGGCTTCACTGACGAGGGGTCCTATAAAGGGAGCAGCCAGTCAGGCAGCGACACAGACATCTGCAGCGGTACAGGAGCTAGCAAACAGAGCTGTAAACAGGGGAGTTTGAGTGGGACTTCTGTTGGAGGAGAAGGTATTTGTGTGTGTGTTTGGTATTGTATTGGTAGTATCTGTATGTGTAGAGGCCTGGAGGGGCTTTGTGCTGGGAGCGAAGCTCAGCCCTGATTAGGGGGCGGGCTTCATTGACTAGGGTTCCTATAAAGGTAGCAGCCAGTCAGGCAGCGGCACAGGAGCTAGCAAACAGAGCTGTAAACAGGGGAGTCTGAGTGGGAGTTCTGTTGGAGGAGAAGGCATTTGTGTGTGTTTGGTTTTGTATTGGTAGTATCTGTATGTGTAGGGGCTTTGTGCTGGGAGAGAAGCTGAGCCCTGATTAGCGGGCGGGGCTTCCCTGACTAGGGGTCCTATAAAGGTACCAACCAGTCAGGCAGCGGCACAGACATCTGCAGCGGCACTGGAGCTAGCAAATAGAGCTGTAAACAGGGGAGTTTGAGTGGGAGTTCTGTTTGAGGAGAAGGTATTTGTGTGTGTGTTTGGTTTTGTATTGGTGGTATCTGTATGTGTAGAGGCTTGGAGGGGCTTTGTGCTGGGAGAGAAGCTGAGCCCTGATTAGGGGGCGGGGTTCCCTGACTAGGGGTCCTATAAAGGTACCAACCAGTCAGGCAGCGGCACAGACATCTGCAGCGGTACAGGAGCTGGCAAACAGAGCTGTAAACAGGGGAGTTTGAGTGGGAGTTCTGTTGGAAGAGAAGGTATTTGTGTGTGTTTGGTTTTGTATTGGTAGTATCTGTATGTGTAGGGTCTTTGTGCTGGGAGAAAAGCTGAGCCCTGATTAGGGGGCGGGGCTTCACTGACAAGGGGTCCTATAAAGGTAGCAGCCAGTCAGGCAGCGGCACAGGAGCTAGCAAACAGAGCTGTAAACAGGGGAGTTTGAGTGGGACTTCTGTTGGAGGAGAAGGTATTTGTGTGTGTGTTTGGTATTGTATTGGTAGTATCTGTATGTGTAGGGGCTTTGTGCTGGGAGAAAAGCAGAGCCCTGATTAGGGGGCGGGGCTTCACTGACTAGGGGTCCTATAAAGGGAGCAGCCAGTCAGGCAGGGGAACAGACAGCTGCAGCGGCACAGGAGCTAGCAAACAGAGCTGTAAACAGATGAGTTTGAGAGGGAGTTCTGTTGGAGGAGAAGGTATTTGTGTGTTTGGTTTTGTATTGGTAGTGTCTGTATGAGTAGAGGTTTTGTGCTGGGAGAGAATCTGAGCCCTGATTAGGGGGCGGGGCTTCCCTGACTAGGGGTCCTATAAAGGTACCAACCAGTCAGGCAGCGGCACAGACAGCTGCAGCGGCACTGGAGCTAGCAAATAGAGCTGTAAACAGGGGAGTTTGAGTGGGAGTTCTGTTTGAGGAGAAGGTATTTGTGTGTGTGTTTGGTTTTGTATTGGTGGTATCTGTATTTGTAGAGGCTTGGAGGGTCTTTGTGCTGGGAGAGAAGCTGAGCCCTGATTAGGGGGCGGGGCTTCGCTGACTAGGGGTCCTATGATTGTAGCAGCCAGTCAGGCAGCGTCACAGACAGCTGCAGGGGCACAGGAGCTAGCAAACAGAGCTGTAAACAGGGGAGTTTGAGTGGAGTTTTGTTGGAGGAGAAGGTATTTGTCTGTGTTTGGTTTTGTATTGGTAGCATCTGTATGTGTAGGGGCTTTGTGCTGGGAGAGAAGCTGAGCCCTGATTAGGGGGCGGGGCTTCTCTGACTAGGGGTTCTATAAAGGCAGCAGCCAGTCAGGCAGCGGCACAGACAGCTGCAGTGGCACAGGAGCTAGCAAAGAGAGCTGTAAACAGGGGAGTTGGAGTGGGAGTTCTGTTGGAGGAGAAGGTATTTGTGTGTGTTTGGTTTTGTATTGGTGGTATCTGTATGTGTAGAGGCTTGGAGGGGCTTTGTGCTGGGAGAGAAGCTGAGCCCTGATTAGGGGGCGGGGCTTCACTGACGAGGGGTCCTATAAAGGGAGCAGCCAGTCAGGCAGCGACACAGACAGCTGCAGCGGTACAGGAGCTAGCAAAGAGAGCTGTAAATAGGGGAGTTTGAGTGGGAGTACTGTTGGAGGAGAAGGTATTTGTGTGTGTTTGGTTTTGTGTTGGTGGTATCTGTATGTGTAGGGGCTTTGTGCTGAGAGAGAAGCTGAGCCCTGATTAGGGGGCTGGCTTCACTGACTAGGGGTCCTATAAAGGCAGCAGCTAGTCAGGCAGCGGCACAGACAGCTGCAGTGGCACAGGAGCTAGCAAAGAGAGCTGTAAACAGGGGAGCTTGAGTGGGAGTTCTGTTGGAGGAGAAGGTATTTGTGTGTGTGTTTGGTTTTGTATTGTTGCTATCTGTATGTGTAGAGGCTTGGAGGGGCTTTGTGCTGGGAGAGAAGCTGAGCCCTGATTAGGGGGCGGGGCTTCACTGACGAGGGGTCCTATAAAGGGAGCAGCCAGTCAGGCAGCGGCACAGGAGCTAGCAAACAGAGCTGTAAACAGGGGAGTTTGAGTGGGACTTCTGTTGGAAGAGAAGGTATTTGTGTGTGTTTGGTTTTGTATTGGTAGTATCTGTATGTGTAGGGGCTTTGTGCTGGGAGAAAAGCTGAGCCCTGATTAGGGGGCCGGGCTTCACTGACTACGGGTCCTATAAGGGGAGCAGCCAGTCAGGCAGCTGCACAGACAGCTGCAGCGGTACAGGAGCTAGCAAACAGAGCTGTAAACAGGGGAGTTTGAGCGGGAGTTCTGTTGGAGGAGAAGGTATTTGTGTGTGTTTGGTCTTGTATTGGTAGTATCTGTATGTGTAGAGGCTTGGAGGGGCTTTGTGCTGGGAGAGAAGCTGAGCCCTGATTAGGGGGCGGGGCTTCACTGACTAGGGGTTCTATAAAGGGAGCAGCCAGTCAGGCGGTGGCATGGACAGCTGCAGCGGCACAGGAGCTAGCAAACAGAGCTGTAAACAGGGGAGTTTTAGTGGGAGTTCTGTTGGAGGAGAAGGTATTTGTGTGTGTTTGGTTTTGTGTTGGTGTTATCTGTATGTGTAGGGGCTTTGTGCTGAGAGAGAAGCTGAGCACTGATTAGGGGGCTGGCTTCACTGACTAGGGGTCCTATAAAGGCAGCAGCCAGTAAGGCAGCGGCACAGACAGCTGCAGTGGCACAGGAGCAAGCAAAGAGAGCTGTAAACAGGGTAGTTTGAGTGGGAGTTCTGTTGGAGGAGAAGGTATTTGTGTGTGTGTTTGGTTTTGTATTGTTGGTATCTGTATGTGTAGAGGCTTGGAGGGGCTTTGTGCTGGGAGAGAAGCTGAGCCCTGATTAGGGGGCGGGGCTTCACTGACGAGGGGTCCTATAAAGGGAGCAGCCAGTCAGGCAGCGGCACAGAGAGCTGCAGCGGTACAGGAGCTAGCAAACAGAGCTGTAAACAGGGGAGTTTGAGCGGGAGTTCTGTTCGAGGAGAAGGTATTTGTGTGTGTTTGGTTTTGTACTGGTAGTATTTGTATGTGTAGAGGCTTGGAGGGGCTTTGTGCTGGGAGAGAAGCTGAGCCCTTATTAGGGGGCGGGACTTCCCTGACTAGGGGTCCTATAAAGCTAGCAGCCAGTCAGGCAGCAGCACAGGAGCTAGCAAACAGTGCTGTAAACACGGGAGTTTGAGTGGGAGTTCTGTTGGAAGAGAAGGTATTTGTGTGTGTTTGGTATTGTATTGGTAGTATCTGTATGTGTAGGGTCTTTGTGCTGGGAGAAAAGCTGAGCCCTGATTAGCGGGCGGGGCTTCCCTGACTAGGGGTCCTATAAAGGTACCAGCCAGTCAGGCAGCGGCACAGACAGCTGCAGCGGCACTGGAGCTAGCAAATAGAGCTGTAAACAGGGGAGTTTGAGTGGGAGTTCTGTTTGAGGAGAAGGTATTTGTGTGTGTGTTTGGTTTTGTATTGGTGGTATCTGTATTTGTAGAGGCTTGGAGGAGCTTTGTGCTGGGAGAGAAGCTGAGCCCTGATTAGGGGACGGGGCTTCGCTGACTAGGGGTCCTATGATTGTAGCAGCCAGTCAGGCAGCGTCACAGACAGCTGCAGGGGCACAGGAGCTAGCAAACAGAGCTGTAAACAGGGGAGTTTGAGTGGGACTTCTGTTGGAGGAGAAGGTATTTGTGTGTGTTTGGTTTTGTATTGGTGGTATCTGTATGTGTAGGGGCTTTGTGCTGGGAGCGAAGCTGAGCCCTGATTAGGGGGCGGGGCTTCATTGACTAGGGGTCCTATAAAGGGAGCAGCCAGTCAGGCAGGGGCACAGACAGCTGCAGCGGAACAGGAGCTACAAAACTGAGCTGTAAACAGGGGAGTTTGAGAGGGAGTTCTGTTGGAGGAGAAGGTATTTGTGTGTGTTTGGTTTTGTATTGGTAGTATCTGTATGTGTAGAGGCTTGGAGGGGCTTTGTGCTGGGAGAGAATCTGAGCCCTGATTAGGGGGCGGGGCTTCACTGACTAGGGTTCCTATAAAGGTAGCAGCCAGTCAGGCAGTGGCACAGGAGCTAGAAAACAGAGCTGTAAACAGGGGAGTTTGAGTGGGACTTCTGTTGGAGGAGAAGGTATTTGTGTGTGTTTGGTTTTGTATTGGTAGTATCTGTATGAGTAGAGGCTTTGTGCTGGGAGAGAATCTGAGCCCTGATTAGGGGGCGCGGCTTCACTGACCAGGGGTCCTATAAAGGTAGCAGCCAGTCAGGCAGCGGCACAGACAGCTGCATTGGCACAGGAGCTAGCAAACAGAGCTGTAAACAGGGGAGTCTGAGTGGGAGTTCTGTTGGAGGAGAAGGTATTTGTGTGTGTGTTTGGTTTTGTATTGGTGGTATCTGTAAGTGTAGGGGCTTTGTGCTGCGAGAGAAGCTGAGCCCTGATTAGGGGGCGGGGCTTCACTGACTAGGGGTCCTATAAAGGGAGCAGCCAGCCAGTCAGGCAGCTGCACAGACAGCTGCAGCGGTACAGGAGCTAGCAAACAGAGCTGTAAACAGGGGTGTTTGAGTGGGAGTTCTGTTGGAGGAGAAGGTATTTGTGTGTGTTTGGTTTTGTATTGGTAGTATCTGTATGTGTAGAGGCTTTGTGCTGGGAGAGGAGCTGAGCCCTGATAAGGGGGCGGGGCTTCACTGACTAGGCGTCCTATAAAGGTAGCAGCCAGTCAGGCAGCGGCACAGGAGCTAGCAAACAGAGCTGTAAACAGGGGAGTTTGAGTGGGACTTCTGTTGGAGGAGAAGGTATTTGTGTGTGTTTGGTTTTGTATTGGTAGTATCTGTATGTGTAGGGGCTTTGTGCTGGGAGAAAAGCTGAGCCCTGATTAGCGGGCGGGGCTTCCCTGACTAGGGGTCCTATAAAGGTACCAGCCAGTCAGGCAGCGGCACAGACAGCTGCAGCGGCACTGGAGCTAGCAAATAGAGCTGTAAACAGGGGAGTTTGAGTGGGAGTTCTGTTTGAGGAGAAGGTATTTGTGTGTGTGTGTTTGGTTTTGTATTGGTGGTATCTGTATTTGTAGAGGCTTGGAGGAGCTTTGTGCTGGGAGAGAAACTGAGCCCTGATTAGGGGACGGGGCTTCGCTGACTAGGGGTCCTATGATTGTAGCAGCCAGTCAGGCAGCGTCACAGACAGCTGCAGGGGCACAGGAGCTAGCAAACAGAGCTGTAAACAGGGGAGTTTGAGTGGGAGTTCTGTTGGAAGAGAAGGTATTTGTGTGTGTTTGGTTTTGTATTGGTAGTATCTGTATGTGTAGGGTCTTTGTGCTGGGAGAAAAGCTGAGCCCTGATTAGGGGGCGGGGCTTCATTGACTAGGGGTCCCAGAAAGATAGCAGCCAGTCAGGCAGCGGCACAGGAGCTAGCAAACAGAGCTCTAAACAGGGGAGTATGAGTGGGAGTTCTGTCGGAGGAGAAGGTGTTTGTGTGTGTTTGGTTTTGTATTGGTAGTATCTGTATGTGTAGAGGCTTTGTGCTGGGAGAGAAGCTGAGCCCTGATAAGGGGGCGGGGCTTCACTGACTAGGCGTCCTATAAAGGTAGCAGCCAGTCAGGCAGCGGCACAGGAGCTAGCAAACACAGCTGTACACAGGGGAGTTTGAGTGGGACTTCTGTTGGAGGAGGAGGTATTTGTGTGTGTTTGGTTTTGTATTGGTAGTATCTGTATGTGTAGGGGCTTTGTGCTGGGAGAGAAGCTGAGCCCTTATTAGGGGGCGGGGCTTCACTGACGAGGGGTCCTATAGAGGGAGCAGCCAGTCAGGCAGCGACACAGACAGCTGCAGCGGTACAGGAGCTAGCAAACAGAGCTGTAAACAGGGGAGTTTGAGTGGGAGTTCTGTTGGAGGAGAAGGTGTTTGTGTGTGTTTGGTTTTGTATTGGTATTATCTGTATGTGTAGAGGCTTTGTGCTGGGAGAGAAGCTGAGCCCTGATAAGGGGGCGGGGCTTCACTGACTAGGCGTCCTATAAAGGTAGCAGCCAGTCAGGCAGCGGCACAGCAGCTAGCAAACAGTGCTGTAAACACGGGAGTTTGAGTGGGAGTTCTGTTGGAGGAGAAGGTATATGTGTGTGTTTGGTTTCGTATTGGTAGTATCTGTATGTGTAGAGGCTTGGAGGGGCTTTGTGCTGGGAGAAAAGCTGAGCCCTGATTAGGGGGCGGGGCTTCACTGACTAGGGGTCCTATAAAGGTTGCAGCCAGTAAGGCAGCGGCACAGACAGCTGCAGGGGCACAGGAGCTAGCAAACAGAGCTGTAAACAGGGGAGTTTGAGTGGGAGTTCTGTTGGGGGAGAAGGTATTTGTGTGTGCTTGGTGGTGTATTGGTAGTATCTGTATGTGTAGGGGCTTTGTGCTGGGAGAGAAGCTGAGCCCTGATTAGGGGGCGGGGCTTCCCTGACTAGGGGTCCTTTAAAGGTACCAGCCAATCAGGCAGCGGCACAGACATCTGCAGCGGCACTGGAGCTAGCAAATATAGCTGTAAAGACGGGAGTTTGAGTGGGAGTTCTGTTGGAGGAGAAGGTATTTGTGTGTGTTTGGTTTTGTGTTGGTGGTATCTGTATGTGTAGGGGCTTTGTGCTAGGAGAGAAGCTGAGCCCTGATTAGGGGCGGGGCTTCACTGACGAGGGGTCCTATAAAGGGAGCAGCCAGTCAGGCAGCGACACAGACAGCTGCAGCGGTACAGGAGCTAGCAAACAGAGCTGTAAACAGGGGAGTTTGAGTGGGAGTTCTGTTGGAGGAGAAGGTGTTTGTGTGTGTTTGGTTTTGTATTGGTAGTATCTGTATGTGTAGAGGCTTTGTGCTGGGAGAGAAGCTGAGCCCTGATAAGGGGGCGGGGCTTCACTGACTAGGCGTCCTATAAAGGTAGCAGCCAGTCAGGCAGCGGCACAGCAGCTAGCAAACAGTGCTGTAAACACGGGAGTTTGAGTGGGAGATCTGTTGGAGGAGAAGGTATATGTGTGTGTTTGGTTTCGTATTGGTAGTATCTGTATGTGTAGAGGCTTGGAGGGGCTTTGTGCTGGGAGAAAAGCTGAGCCCTGATTAGGGGCGGGGCTTCACTGACTAGGGGTCCTATAAAGGTAGCAGCCAGTCAGGCAGCGGCACAGACAGCTGCAGCGGCACAGGAGCTAGCAAACAGAGCTGTAAACAGGGGAGTTTGAGTGGGAATTCTGTTGGAGGAGAAGGCATTTGTGTGTGCTTGGTTTTGTATTGGTCGTATCTGTATGTGTAGGGGCTTTGTGCTGGGAGAGAAGCTGAGCCCTGATTAGGGGGCGGGGCTTCCCTGACTAGGGGTCCTCTAAAGGTAGCAACCAGTCAGGCAGCGGCACAGGAGCTTGCAAACAGAGCTGTAAACAGGGGAGTTTGAGTGGGAGTTCTGTTGGAGGAGAAGGTATTTGTGTGTGCTTGGTTTTGCATTGGTCGTATCTGTATGTGTAGGGGCTTTGTGCTGGGAGAGAAGCTGAGCCCTGATTAGGGGGCGGGGCTTCACTGACCAGGGGTCCTATAAAGGTACCAGCCAGTCAGACAGCGGCACAGACAGCTGCAGCGGCACTGGAGCTAGCAAACAGAGCTGTAAACAGGGGAGTTTGAGTGGGAATTCTGTTGGAGGAGAAGGCATTTGTGTGTGTTTGGTTTTGTATTGCTAGTATCTGTATGTGTAGAGGCTTGGAGGGGATTTGTGCTGGGAGAGAAGCTGAGCCCTGATTAGGGGGCGGGGCTTCCCTGACTAGGGGTCCTATAAAGGTACCAGCCAGTCAGGCAGCGGCACAGACATCTGCAGCGGCACTGGAGCTAGCAAATAGAGCTGTAAACAGGGGAGTTTGAGTGGGAGTTCTCTTTGAGGAGAAGGTATTTCTGTGTGTGTTTGGTTTTGTATTGGTGGTATCTGTATGTGTAGGGGCTTTGTGCTGGGAGAGAAACTGAGCCCTGATTAGGGGGCCGGGCTTCACTGATGAGGGGTCATATAAAGGGAGCAGCCAGTCAGGCAGCAACACAGACAGCTGCAGCGGTACAGGAGCTAGCAAACAGAGCTGTAAACAGGGGAGTTTGAGTGGGACTTCTGTTGGAGGAGAAGGTATTTGTGTGTTTGTTTGGTATTGTATTGGTAGTATCTGTATGTGTAGAGGCTTGCAGTGGCTTTGTGCTTTGAGCGAAGCTGAGCTCTGATTAGGGGGCGGGGCTTCACTGACTAGGGGTCCTGTAAAGGTAGCAGCCAGTCAGGCAGCGACACAGACAGCTGCAGCGGTACAGGAGCTAGCAAACAGAGCTGTAAACAGGGGAGTTTGAGTGGGACTTCTGTTGGAGGAGAAGGTATTTGTGTGTGTGTTTGGTATTGTATTGGTAGTATCTGTATGTGTAGAGGCTTGCAGTGGCTTTGTGCTTTGAGCGAAGCTGAGCCCTGATTAGGGGGCGGGGCTTCACTGACTAGGGGTCCTGTAAAGGTAGCAGCCAGTCAGGCAGCGACACAGACAGCTGCAGCGGTACAGGAGCTAGCAAACAGAGCTGTAAACAGGGGAGTTTGAGTGGGAGTTCTGTTGGAGGAGAAGGTATTTGTGTGTGTGTTTGGTTTTGTATTCGTGGTATCTGTATGTGTAGGGGCTTTGTGCTGGGAGAGAAGCTGAGCCCTGATTGGGGGGGGGCTTCACTGACTAGGGGTCCTATAAGCGGAGCAGCCAGTCAGGCAGCTGCACAGACAGCTGCAGCGGTACAGGAGCTAGCAAACAGAGCTGTAAACAGGGGAGTTTGAGTGGGAGTTCTGTTGGAGGAGAAGGTATTTGTGTGTGTGTTTGGTTTTGTATTGGTGGTATCTGTATGTGTAGAGGCTTGGAGGGGCTTTGTGCTGGGAGAGAAGCTGAGCCCTGATTAGGGGGCGGGGCTTCACTGACGAGGGGTCCTATAAAGGGAGCAGCCAGTCAGGCAGCGGCACAGAAAGCTGCAGTGGCACAGGAGCTTGCAAACTGAGCTGTAAACAGGGGAGTTTGAGTGGGAGTTCTGTTGGAGGAGAAGGTATTTGTGTTTGTTTGGTTTTGTATTGTTAGTATCTGTATGTGTAGAGGCTTGGAGGGGCTTTGTGCTGGGAGAGAAGCTGAGCCCTGATTAGGGGGTGGGGCTTCACTGACTAGGGGTCCTATAAAGGGAGCAGCCAGTCAGGCAGCTGGACAGACAGCTGCAGCGATACAGGAGCTAGCAAACAGAGCTGTAAACAGGGGAGTTTGAGTGGGAGTTCTGTTGGAGGAGAAGGTATTTGTGTGTGTGTCTGGTTTTGTATTGGTGGTATCTGTGTTTGTAGAGGCTTGGAGGAGCTTTGTGCTGGGAGAGAAGCTGATCCCTGATTAGGGGACGGGGCTTCGCTGACTCGGGGTCCTATGATTGTAGCAGCCAGTCAGGCAGCGTCACAGACAGCTGCAGTGGCACAGGAGCTTGCAAACTGAGCTGTAAACAGGGGAGTTTGAGTGGGAGTTCTGTTGGAGGAGAAGGTATTTGTGTTTGTTTGGTTTTGTATTGTTAGTATCTGTATGTGTAGAGGCTTGGAGGGGCTTTGTGCTGGGAGCGAAGCTGAGCCCTGATTAGGGGGCGGGGCTTCACTGACTAGGGGTCCTATAAAGGTAGCAGCCAGTCAGGCAGCGGCACTGGAGCTAGCAAATAGAGCAGTAAACAGGGGAGTTTGAGTGGGAGTTCTGTTTGAGGAGAAGGTATTTCTGTGTGTGTTTGGTTTTGTATTGGTAATATCTGTATGTGTAGAGGCTTGGAGGGGCTTTGTGCTGGGAGAGAAGCTGAGCCCTGATTAGGGGGCGGGGCTTCACTGACTAGGGTTCCTATAAAGGTACCAGCCAGTCAGGCAGCGGCACAGACAGCTGCAGTGGCACAGGAGCTAGCAAACAGAGCTGTAAACAGGGGAGTTTTAGTGGGACCTCTGTTGGAGGAGAAGGTATTTGTGTGTGTTTGGTTTTGTATTGGTAGTATCTGTATGTGTAGGGGCTTTGTGCTGGGAGAAAAGCTGAGCCCTGATTAGGGGGCGGGGCTTCACTGACTAGGGGTCCTATAAAGGCAGCAGGCAGTCAGGCAGCGGCACAGACAGCTGCAGTGGCACAGGAGCTAGCAAAGAGAGCTGTAAACAGGGGAGTTTGAGTGGGAGTTCTGTTGGAGGAGAAGGTATTTGTGTGTGTTTGGTTTCGTACTGGTAGTATCTGTATGTGTAGAGGCTTGGAGGGGCTTTGTGCTGGGAGAAAAGCTGAGCCCTGATAAGGGGGCGGGGCTTCACTGACTAGGGGTCCTATAAAGGTAGCAGCCAGTCAGGCAGCGGCACAGCAGCTAGCAAACAGTGCTGTAAACACGGGAGTTTGAGTGGGAGTTCTGTTGGAGGAGAAGGTATATGTGTGTGTTTGGTTTCGTACTGGTAGTATCTGTATGTGTAGAGGCTTGGAGGGGCTTTGTGCTGGGAGAAAAGCTGAGCCCTGATTAGGGGGCGGGGCTTCACTGACTAGGGGTCCTATAAAGGTAGCAGCCAGTCAGGCAGCGGCACAGACAGCTGCAGCGGCACAGGAGCTAGCAAACAGAGCTGTAAACAGGGGTGTTTGAGTGGGAATTCTGTTGGAGGAGAAGGCATTTGTGTGTGCTTGGTTTTGTATTGGTCGTATCTGTATGTGTAGGGGCTTTGTGCTGGGAGAGAAGCTGAGCCCTGATTAGGGGGCGGGGCTTCCCTGACTAGGGGTCCTATAAAGGTACCAGCCAGTCAGACAGCGGCACTGGAGCTAGCAAATAGAGCAGTAAACAGGGGAGTTTGAGTGGGAGTTCTGTTTGAGGAGAAGGTATTTCTGTGTGTGTTTGGTTTTGTATTGGTAATATCTGTATGTGTAGAGGCTTGGAGGGGCTTTGTGCTGGGAGAGAAGCTGAGCCCTGATTAGGGGGCGGGGCTTCACTGACTAGGGTTCCTATAAAGGTAGCAGCCAGTCAGGCAGCGGCACAGGAGCTAGCAAACAGAGCTGTAAACAGGGGAGTTTGAGAGGGAGTTCTGTTGGAGGAGAAGGTATTTGTGTGTGTTTGGTTTTGTGTTGGTGGTATCTGTATGTGTAGGGGCTTTGTGCTGGGAGAGAAGCTGAGCCCTGATTAGGGGGCGGGGCTTCACTGACGAGGGGTCCTATAAAGGGAGCAGCCAGTTAGGCAGCAACACAGACAGCTGCAGCGGTACAGGAGCTAGCAAACAGAGCTGAAAACAGGGGAGTTTGAGTGGGAGTTCTGTTGGGGGAGAAGGCATTTGTGTGTGTGTTTGGTTTTGTACTGGTAGTATCTGTATGTGTAGAGGCTTGGAGGGGATTTGTGCTGGGAGAGAAGCTGAGCCCTGATTAGGGGGCGGGGCTTCCCTGTCTAGGGGTCCTATAAAGGTACCAGCCAGTCAGGCAGCGGCACAGACATCTGCAGAGGCACTGGAGCTAGCAAATAGAGCAGTAAACAGGGGAGTTTGAGTGGGAGTTCTGTTTGAGGAGAAGGTATTTCTGTGTGTGTTTGGTTTTGTATTGGTGGTATCTGTATGTGTATAGGCTTGGAGGGGCTTTGTGCTGGGAGAGAAGCTGAGCCCTGATTAGGGGGCGGGGCTTAACTGACTAGGGGTCCTATAAAGGTAGCAGCCAGTCAGGCAGCGTCACAGACAGCTGCAGGGGCACAGGAGCTAGCAAACAGAGCTGTAAACAGGGAAGTTTGAGTGGGAGTTCTGTTGGAGGAGAAGGTATTTGTGTGTGTTTGGTTTTGTATTGGTGGTATCTGTATGTGTAGGGGCTTTGTGCTGGGAGAGAAGCTGAGCCCTGATTAGGGGGCAGGGCTTCACTGGCGAGGGGTCCTATAAAGGGAGCAGCCAGTCAGGCAGCAACACAGACAGCTGCAGCGGTACAGGAGCTAGCAAACAGAGCTGTAAACTGGGAAGTTTGAGTGGGAGTTCTGTTGGAGGAGAAGGTATTTGTGTGTGTTTGGTATTGTATTGGTAGTATCTGTATGAGTAGAGGCTTGGAGGGGCTTTGTGCTGGGAGCGAAGCTGAGCCCTGATTAGGGGGCGGGGCTTCACTGACTAGGGGTCCTATAAGGTAGCAGCCAGTCAGGCAGCGGCACAGGAGCTAGCAAACAGAGCTGTAAACAGGGGCGTTTGAGTGGGACTTCTGTTGGAAGAGAAGGTATTTGTGTGTGTGTTTGGTTTTGTATTGGTAGTATCTGTATGAGTAGAGGCTTTGTGCTGGGAGAGAATCTGAGCCCTGATAAGGGGGCGGGGCTTCACTGACTAGGGGTCCTATAAAGGTAGCAGCCAGTCAGGCAGCGGCACAGACAGCTGCATTGGCACAGGAGCCAGCAAACAGGGGAGTTTGAGTGGGAGTTCTGTTGGAGGAGAAGGTATTTGTCTGTGTGTTTGGTTTTGTATTGTTGGTATCTGTATGTGTAGAGGCTTGGAGGGGCTTTGTGCTGGGAGCGAAGCTGAGCCCTGATTAGGGGGCGGGGCTTCACTGACTAGGGGTCCTATAAAGGTAGCAGCCAGTCAGGCAGCGGCACAGGAGCTAGCAAACAGAGCTGTAAACAGGGGAGTCTGAGTGGGAGTTCTGTTGGAGGAGAAGGCATTTGTGTGTGTGTTTGGTTTTGTATTGGTAGCATCTGTATGTGTAGGGGCTTTGTGCTGGGAGAGAAGCTGAGCCCTGATTAGGGGGCGGGGCTTCACTGACTAGGGGTCCTGTAAAGGGAGCAGCCAGTCAGGCAGCGGCACAGACAGCTGCAGTGGCACAGGAGCTAGCAAAGAGAGCTGTAAACAGGGGAGTTTGAGTGGGAGTTCTGTTGGAGGAGAAGGTATTTGTGTGTGTGTTTGGTATTGTATTGTTGGTATCTGTATGTGTAGAGGCTTGAAGGGGCTTTGTGCTGGGAGAGAAGCTGAGCCCTGATTAGGGGGCGGGGCTTCACTGACTAGGGGTCCTATAAAGGTAGCAGCCAGTCAGGCAGCGTCACAGACAGCTGCAGGGGCACAGGAGCTAGCAAACAGAGCTGTAAACTGGGAAGTTTGAGTGGGAGTTCTGTTGGAGGAGAAGGTATTTGTGTGTGTTTGGTATTGTATTGGTAGTATCTGTATGAGTAGAGGCTTGGAGGGGCTTTGTGCTGGGAGCGAAGCTGAGCCCTGATTAGGGGGCGGGGCTTCACTGACTAGGGGTCCTATAAGGTAGCAGCCAGTCAGGCAGCGGCACAGGAGCTAGCAAACAGAGCTGTAAACAGGGGAGTTTGAGTGGGACTTCTGTTGGAAGAGAAGGTATTTGTGTGTGTGTTTGGTTTTGTATTGGTAGTATCTGTATGAGTAGAGGCTTTGTGCTGGGAGAGAATCTGAGCCCTGATTAGGGGGCGGGGCTTCACTGACTAGGGGTCCTATAAAGGTAGCAGCCAGTCAGGCAGCGGCACAGACAGCTGCATTGGCACAGGAGCCAGCAAACAGGGGAGTTTGAGTGGGAGTTCTGTTGGAGGAGAAGGTATTTGTCTGTGTGTTTGGTTTTGTATTGTTGGTATCTGTATGTGTAGAGGCTTGGAGGGGCTTTGTGCTGGGAGAGAAGCTGAGCCCTGATTAGGGGGCGTGGCTTCACTGACGAGGGGTCCTATAAAGGGAGCAGCCAGTCAGGCAGCGGCACAGGAGCTAGCAAACAGAGCTGTAAACAGGGGAGTTTGAGTGGGACTTCTGTTGGAGGAGAAGGTGTTTGTGTGTGTTTGGTTTTGTATTGGTAGTATCTGTATGTGTAGAGGCTTTGTGCTGGGAGAGAAGCTGAGCCCCGATAAGGGGGCGGGGCTTCACTGACTAGGCGTCCTATAAAGGTAGCAGCCAGTCAGGCAGCGGCACAGACAGCTGCAGCGGCACAGGAGCGAGCAAAGAGAGCTGTAAACAGGGGAGTTTGAGTGGGAGTTCTGTTGGAGGAGAAGGTATTTGTGTGTGTTTGGTTTTGTATTGGTAGTATTTGTATGTGTAGAGGCTTGGAGGGGCTTTGTGCTGGGAGAGAAGCTGAGCCCTTATTAGGGGGCGGGACTTCCCTGACTAGGGGTCCTATAAAGCTAGCAGCCAGTCAGGCAGCAGCACAGGAGCTAGCAAACAGTGCTGTAAACACGGGAGTTTGAGTGGGAGTTCTGTTGGAGGAGAAGGTATTTGTGTGGGTGTTTGGTTTTGATTTGGTAGTATCTGTATGTGTAGGGGCTTTGTGCTGGGAGAGAAGCTGAGCCCTGATTAGCGTGCAGGGCTTCACTGACCAGGGGTCCTATAAAGGTAGCAGCCAGTCAGGCAGCGGCACAGACAGCTGCAGCGGCACTGGAGCTAGCAAACAGAGCTGTAAACACGGGAGTTTGAGTGGGACTTCTGTTGGAAGAGAAGGTATTTGTGTGGGTGTTTGGTTTTGATTTGGTAGTATCTGTATGTGTAGGGGCTTTGTGCTGGAAGAAAAGCTGAGCCCTGATTAGGGGGCGGGGCTTCACTGACTACGGGTCCTATAAAGGAAGCAGCCAGTCAGGCAGCAACACAGACAGCTGCAGCGGAACAGGAGCTAGCAAACTGAGCTGTAAACAGCGGAGTTTGAGAGGGAGTTCTGTTGGAGGAGAAGGTATTTGTGTGTGTTTGGTTTTGTATTGGTAGTATCTGTATGTGTAGAGGCTTGGAGGGGCTTTGTGCTGGGAGCGAAGCTGAGCCCTGATTAGGGGGCGGGGCTTCACTGACTAGGGGTCCTATAAAGGGAGCAGCCAGTCAGGCGGCGGCACGGACAGCTGCCGCGGCACAGGAGCTAGCAAACGGAGCTGTAAACAGGGGAGTTTGAGTGGGAGTTCTGTTGGAGGGGAAGGTATTTGTGTGTGTTTGGATTTGTGTTGGTGGTATCTGTATGTGTAGGGGCTTTGTGTTGAGAGAGAAGCTGAGCCCTGATTAGGGGGCGGGGCTTCACTGACTAGGGGTCCTATAAAGGCAGCAGTCAGTCAGGCAGCGGCACAGACAGCTGCAGTGGCACAGGAGCTAGCAAAGAGAGCTGTAAACAGGGGAGTTTGAGTGGGAGTTCTGTTGGAGGAGAAGGTATTTGTGTGTGTGTTTGGTTTTGTATTGTTGGTATCTGTATGTGTAGAGGCTTGGAGGGGCTTCGTGCTGGGAGAGAAGCTGAGCCCTGATTAGGGGGCGGGGCTTCACTGACGAGGGGTCCTATAAAGGGAGCAGCCAGTCAGGCAGCGACACAGACAGCTGCAGCGGTACAGGAGCTCGCAAACAGAGCTGTAAACAGGGGAGTTTGAGTGGGAGTTCTGTTGGAGGAGAAGGTATTTGTGTGTGTTTTTGGTTTTGTATTGGTAGTATCTGTATGTGTAGAGGCTTTGTGCTGGGAGAGAAGCTGAGCCCCGATAAGGGGGCGGGGCTTCACTGACTAGGCGTCCTATAAAGGTAGCAGCCAGTCAGGCAGCGGCACAGCAGCTATCAAACAGTGCTGTAAACACGGGAGTTTGAGTGGGAGTTCTGTTGGAGGAGAAGGTATTTGTGTGTGTGTTTGGTTTTGTATTGGTGGTATCTGTATGTGTAGGGGGTTTTTGCTGGGAGAGAAGCTGAGCCCTGATTAGCGTGAAGGGCTTCACTGACCAGGGGTCCTATAAAGGTAGCAGCCAGTCAGGCAGCGGCACAGACAGCTGCAGTGGCACAGGAGCTGGCAAACTGAGCTGTAAACAGGGGAGTTTGAGTGGGAGTTCTGTTGGAGGAGAAGGTATTTGTGTTTGTTTGGTTTTGTATTGGTAGTATCTGTATGTGTAGAGGCTTGGAGGGGCTTTGTGCTGGGAGAGAAGCTGAGCCCTGATTAGGGGGCGGGGCTTCACTGACTAGGGTTCCTATAAAGGTAGCAGCCAGTCAGGCAGCGGCACAGACAGCTGCAGCGGCACTGGAGCTAGCAAACAGAGCTGTAAACAGGGGAGTTTGAGTGGGACTTCTGTTGGAAGAGAAGGTATTTGTGTGGGTGTTTGGTTTTGTATTGGTAGTAGCTGTATGAGTAGAGGCTTTGTGCTGGGAGAGAATCTGAGCCCTGATTAGGGGGCGGGTCTTCACTGACTAGGGGTCCTATAAAGGTAGCAGCCAGTCAGGCAGCGGCACAGACAGCTGCATTGGCACAGGAGCTAGCAAACGGGGGAGTTTGAGTGGGAGTTCTGTTGGAGGAGAAGGTATTTGTGTGTGTGTTTGGTTTTGTATTGTTGGTATCTGTATGTGTAGAGGCTTGGAGGGGCTTTGTGCTGGGAGAGAAGCTGAGCCCTGATTAGGGGGCGGGGCTTCACCGACAAGGGGTCCTATAAAGGGAGCAGCCAGTCAGGCAGCGGCACAGGAGCTAGCAAACAGAGCTGTAAACAGGGGAGTCTGAGTGGGAGTTCTGTTGGAGGAGAAGGCATGTGTGTGTGTGTTTGGTTTTGTATTGGTAGCATCTGTATGTGTAGGGGCTTTGTGCTGGGAGAGAAGCTGAGCCCTGATTAGGGGGCGGGGCTTCACTGACTAGGGGTCCTATAAAGGCAGCAGTCAGTCAGGCAGCGGCACAGACAGCTGCAGTGGCACAGGAGCTAGCAAAGAGAGCTGTAAACAAGGGAATTTGAGTGGGAGTTCTGTTGGAGGAGAAGGTATTTGTGTGTGTGTTTGGTTTTGTATTGTTGGTATCTGTATGTGTAGAGGCTTGGAGGGGCTTTGTGCTGGGAGAGAAGCTGAGCCCTGATTAGGGGGCGGGGCTTCACTGACGAGGGGTCCTATAAAGGTAGCAGCCAGTCAGGCAGCGGCACAGCAGCTAGCAAACAGTGCTGTAAACACGGGAGTTTGAGTGGGAGTTCTGTTGGAGGAGAAGGTATATGTGTGTGTTTGGTTTCGTATTGGTAGTATCTGTATGTGTAGAGGCTTGGAGGGGCTTTGTGCTGGGAGAAAAGCTGAGCCCTGATTAGGGGGCGGGACTTCCCTGACGAGGGTTCCTATAAAGGGAGCAGCCAGTCAGGCAGCAACACAGGAGCTAGCAAACAGAGCTGTAAACAGGGGAGTTTGAGTGGGACTTCTGTTGGAGGAGAAGGTATTTGTGTGTGTGCTTGGTATTGTATTGGCAGTATCTGTATGTGTAGAGGCTTGGAGGGGCTTTGTGCTGGGAGAAAAGCTGAGCCCTGATTAGGGGGCGGAGCTTCGCTGATTAGGGGTCCTATGATTGTAGCAGCCAGTCAGGCAGCGTCACAGACAGCTCCAGGGGCACAGGAGCTAGCAAACAGAGCTGTAAACAGGGGAGTTTGAGTGGGAGTTCTGTTGGAGGAGAAGGTATTTGTGTGTGTTTGGTTCTGTATTGGTAGCATCTGTATGTGTAGGGGCTTTGTGCTGGGAGAGAAGCTGAGCCCTGATTAGGGGGCGGGGCTTCACTGACTAGGGGTCCTATAAAGGGAGCAGCCAGTCAGGCAGCTGCACAGACAGCTGCAGCGGTACAGGAGCTAGCAAACAGAGCTGTAAACAGGGGAGTTTGAGTGGGAGTTCTGTTCGAGGAGAAGGTATTTGTGTGTGTTTTTTTTTGTGTTGGTGGTATCTGTATGTGTAGGGGCTTTGTGCTGGGAGAGAAGCTGAGCCCTGATTAGGGGGCGGGGCTTCGCTGACTAGGGGTCCTATGATTGTAGCAGCCAGTCAGGCAGCGTCACAGACAGCTCCAGGGGCACAGGAGCTAGCAAACAGAGCTGTAAACAGGGGAGTTTGAGTGGGAGTTCTGTTGGAGGAGAAGGTATTTGTGTGTGTTTGGTTTTGTATTGGTAGCATCTGTATGTGTAGGGGCTTTGTGCTGGGAGAGAAGCTGAGCCCTGATTAGGGGGCGGGGCTTCACTGACTAGGGGTCCTATAAAGGGAGCAGCCATTCAGGCAGCGACACAGACAGCTGCAGCGGTACAGGAGCTAGCAAACTGAGCTGTAAACAGGGGAGTTTGAGAGGGAGTTCTGTTGGAGGAGAAGGTATTTGTGTGTGTGTTTGGTTTTGTATTGTTGGTATCTGTATGTGTAGAGGCTTGGAGGGGCTTTGTGCTGGGAGAGAAGCTGAGCCCTGATTAGGGGGCGGGGCTTCACTGACGAGGGGTGCTATAAAGGGAGCAGCCATTCAGGCAGCGACACAGACAGCTGCAGCGGTACAGGAGCTAGCAAACTGAGCTGTAAACAGGGGTGTTTGAGAGGGAGTTCTGTTGGAGGAGAAGGTATTTGCGTGTGTTTGGTTTTGTATTGGTAGTATCTGTATGTGTAGAGGCTTGGAGGGGCTTTGTGCTGGGAGCGAAGCTGAGCCCTGATTAGGGGGCGGGGCTTCACCGACTAGGGGTCCTATAAAGGGAGCAGCCAGTCAGGCAGCGTCACAGACAGCTCCAGGGGCACAGGAGCTAGCAAACAGAGCTGTAAACAGGGGAGTTTGAGTAGGAGTTCTGTTGGAGGAGAAGGTATTTGTGTGTGTTTGGTTTTGTATTGGTAGCATCTGTATGTGTAGGGGCTTTGCGCTGGGAGAGAAGCTGAGCCCTGATTAGGGGGCGGGGCTTCACTGACTAGGGGTCCTATAAAGGGAGCAGCCAGTCAGGCAGCTGCACAGACAGCTGGAGCGGTACAGGAGCTAGCAAACAGAGCTGTAAACAGGGGAGTTTGAGTGGGAGTTCTGTTCGAGGAGAAGGTATTTGTGTGTGTTTGGTTTTGTGTTGGTGGTATCTGTATGTGTAGGGGCTTTGTGCTGGGAGAGAAGCTGAGCCCTGATTAGGGGGCGGGGCTTCACTGACTAGGGGTTCTATAAAGGCAGCAGCCAGTCAGGCAGCGGCACAGACAGCTGCAGTGGCACAGGAGCTAGCAAAGAGAGCTGTAAACAGGGGAGTTTGAGTGGGAGTTCTGTTGGAGGAGAAGGTATTTGTGTGTGTGTTTGGTTTTGTATTGGTGGTGTCTGTATGTGCAGAGGCTTGGAGGGGCTTTGTGCTGGGAGAGAAGCTGAGCCCTGATTAGGGGGCGGGGCTTCACTGACGAGGGGTCCTATAAAGGGAGCAGCCAGTCAGGCAGCTGCACAGACAGCTGCAGCGGTACAGGAGCTAGCAAACAGAGCTGTAAACAGGGGAGTTTGAGTGGGAGTTCTGTTGGAGGAGAAGGTATTTGTGTGTGTTTTTGGTTTTGTATTGGTAGTATCTGTATGTGTAGAGGCTTGGAGGGGCTTTGTGCTGGGAGCGAAGCTGAGCCCTGATTAAGGGGCGGGGCTTCCCTGACTAGGGGTCCTATAAAGGTAGCAGCCAGTCAGGCAGCGGCACAGGAGCTAGCAAACAGAGCTGTAAACAGGGGAGTATGAGTGGGAGTTCTGTTGGATGAGAAGGTGTTTGTGTGTGTTTGGTTTTGTATTGGTAGTATCTGTATGTGTAGAGGCTTTGTGCTGGGAGAGAAGCTGAGCCCTTATTAGGGGGCGGGACTTCCCTGACTAGGGGTCCTATAAAGCTAGCAGCCAGTCAGGCAGCAGCACAGGAGCTAGCAAACAGTGCTGTAAACACGGGAGTTTGAGTGGGAGTTCTGTTGGAGGAGAAGGTATTTGTGTTTGTTTGGTATTGTATTCGTAGTATCTGTGTGTGTAGAGGCTTGGAGGGGCTTTGTGCTGGGAGCGAAGGTGAGCCCTGATTAGGGGGCGGGGCTTCACTGACTAGGGGTCCTATAAAGGTAGCAGCCAGTCAGGCAGCGGCACAGACAGCTGCAGCGGCACTGGAGCTAGCAAACAGAGCTGTAAACAGGGGAGTTTGAGAGGGAGTTCTGTTGGAGGAGAAGGCATTTGTGTGTGTGTTTGGTTTTGTATTGGTGGTATCTGTATGTGTAGAGGCTTGGAGGGGCTTTGTGCTGGGAGAGAAGCTGAGCCCTGATTAGCGTGCAGGGCTTCACTAACCAGGGGTCCTATAAAGGTAGCAGCCAGTCAGGCAGCGGCACAGACAGCTGCAGTGGCACAGGAGCTTGCAAACTGAGCTGTAAACAGGGGAGTTTGAGTGGGAGTTCTGTTGGAGGAGAAGGTATTTGTGTTTGTTTGGTTTTGTATTGGTAGTATCTGTATGTGCAGAGGCTTGGAGGGGCTTTGTGCTGGGAGAGAAGCTGAGCCCTGATTAGGGGGCGGGGCTTCACTGACTAGGGGTCCTATAAAGGTTGCAGCCAGTCAGGCAGCGGCACAGACAGCTGCAGCGGCACTGGAGCTAGCAAACAGAGCTGTAAACAGGGGAGTTTGAGAGGGAGTTCTGTTGGAGGAGAAGGCATTTGTGTGTGTGTTTGGTTTTGTATTGGTGGTATCTGTATGTGTAGAGGCTTGGAGGGGCTTTGTGCTGGGAGCGAAGCTGAGCCCTGATTAGGGGGCGGGGCTTCACTGACTAGGGGTCCTATAAAGGTAGCAGCAGTCAGGCAGCAGCACAGGAGCTAGCAAACAGAGCTGTAAACAGGGGAGTTTGAGAGGGAGTTCTGTTGGAGGAGAAGGTATTTGTGTGTTTGGTTTTGTATTGGTAGTATCTGTATGAGTAGAGGCTTTGTGCTGGGAGAGAAGCTGAGCCCTGATTAGGGGGCGGGGCTTCCCTGACTAGGGGTCCTATAAAGGTACCAACCAGTCAGGAAGCGGCACATACAGCTGCAGCGGCACTGGAGCTAGCAAATAGAGCTGTAAACAGGGGAGTTTGAGTGGGAGTTCTTTTTGAGGAAAAGGTATTTGTGTGTGTTTGGTTTTGTATTGGTAGCATTTGTATGTGTAGAGGCTTGGAGGGGCTTTGTGCTGGGAGAGAAGCTGAGCCCTTATTAGGGGGCGGGACTTCCCTGACTAGGGGTCCTATAAAGCTAGCAGCCAGCCAGGCAGCAGCACAGGAGCTAGCAAACAGTGCTGTAAACACGGGAGTTTGAGTGGGAGTTGTGTTGGAGGAGAAGGTATTTGTGTGTGTTTGGTTTGGTATTGGTGGTATCTGTATGTGTAGGGGCTTTTTGCTGGGAGAGAAGCTGAGCCCTGATTAGCGTGCAGGGCTTCACTGACCAGGGGTCCTATAAAGGTAGCAGCCAGTCAGGCAGCGGCACAGACAGCTGCAGCGGCACTGGAGCTAGCAAACAGAGCTGTAAACAGGGGAGTTTGAGAGGGAGTTCTGTTGGAGGAGAAGGTATTTGTGTGTTTGGTTTTGTATTGGTGGTATCTGTATTTGTAGAGGCTTGGAGGGGCTTTGTGCTGGGAGAGAAGCTGAGCCCTGATTAGGGGGCGGGGCTTCACTGACTAGGGGTCCTAGAAAGATAGCAGCCAGTCAGGCAGCGGCACAGGAGCTAGCAAACAGAGCTCTAAACAGGGGAGTATAAGTGGGAGTTCTGTTGGAGGAGAAGGTGTTTGTGTGTGTTTGGTTTTGTATTGGTAGTATCTGTATGTGTAGAGGCTTTGTGCTGGGAGAGAAGCTGAGCCCTGATAAGGGGGCGGGGCTTCACTGACTAGGCGTCCTATAAAGGTAGCAGCCAGTCAGGCAGCGGCACAGGAGCTAGCAAACAGAGCTGTAAACAGGGGAGTTTGAGTGGGAGTTCTGTCTGAGGAGAAGGTATTTCTGTGTGTGTTTGGTTTTGTATTGGTGGTATCTGTATGTGTATAGGCTTGGAGGGGCTTTGTGCTGGGAGCGAAGCTGAGCCCTGATTAGGGGGCGGGGCTTCACTGACTAGGGGTCCTATAAAGGGAGCAGCCAGTCAGGCAGGGGCACAGACAGCTGCAGAGGAACAGGAGCTACAAAACTGAGCTGTAAACAGGGGAGTTTGAGAGGGAGTTCTGTTTGAGGAGAAGGTATTTGTGTGTGTTTGGTTTTGTATTGGTAGTATCTGTATGTGTAGGGGCTTTGTGCTGGGAGAAAAGCTGAGCCCTGATTAGGGGGCGGGGCTTCACTGACTACGGGTCCTATAAAGGGAGCAGCCAGTCAGGCAGGGGCACAGACAGCTGCAGCGGAACAGGAGCTAGCAAACTGAGCTGTAAACAGGGGAGTTTGAGAGGGAGTTCTGTTGGAGGAGAAGGTACTTGTGTGTGTTTGGTTTTGTATTGGTAGTATCTGTATGAGTAGAGGCTTTGTGCTGGGAGAGAATCTGAGCCCTGATTAGGGGGCGGGGCTTCACTGACTAGGGGTCCTATAAAGGTAGCAGCCAGTCAGGCAGCAGCACAGACAGCGGCATTGGCACAGGAGCTAGCAAACAGAGCTGTAAACAGTGGAGTTTGAGTGGGAGTTCTGTTGGAGGAGAAGGCATTTGTGTGTGTGTTTGGTTTTGTATTGGTAGTATCTGTATGTGTAGAGGCTTGGAGGGGCTTTGTGCTGGGAGAGAAGCTGAGCCCTGATTAGGGGGCGGGGCTTCACTGACTAGGGGTCATATAAAGGTAGCAGCCAGTCAGGCAGCGTCACAGACAGCTGCAGGGGCACAGGAGCTAGCAAACAGAGCTGTAAACAGGGAAGTTTGAGTGGGAGTTCTGTTGGAGGAGAAGGTATTTGTGTGTGTTTGGTTTTGTGTTGGTGGTATCTGTATGTGTAGGGGCTTTGTGCTGGGAGAGAAGCTGAGCCCTGATTAGGGGGCGGGGCTTCATTGACGAGGGGTCCTATAAAGGGAGCAGCCAGTCAGGCAGCAACACAGACAGCTGCAGCGGTACAGGAGCTAGCAAACAGAGCTGTAAACAGGGGAGTTTGAGTGGGACTTCTGTTGGAGGAGATGGTATTTGTGTGCGTGTTTGGTATTGTATTGGTAGTATCTGTATGTGTAGAGGCATGGAGGGGCTTTGTGCTGGGAGCGAAGCTGAGCCCTGATTAGGGGGCGGGGCTTCATTGACTAGGGGTCCTATAAAGGGAGCAGCCAGTCAGGCAGGGGCACAGACAGCTGCAGTGGAACAGGAGCTACAAAACCGAGCTGTAAACAGGGGAGTTTGAGAGGGAGTTCTGTTGGAGGAGAAGGTATTTGTGTGTGTTTGGTTTTGTATTGGTAGTATCTGTATGAGTAGAGGCTTTGTGCTGGGAGAGAATCTGAGACCTGATTAGGGGGCGGGGCTTCACTGACTAGGGGTCCTATAAAGGTAGCAGCCAGTCAGGCAGCAGCACAGACAGCTGCATTGGCACAGGAGCTAGCAAACAGAGCTGTAAACAGGGGAGTTTGAGTGGGACTTCTGTTGGAGGAGAAGGTATTTGTGTGTGTGTTTGGTATTGTATTGGTAGTATCTGTATGTGTAGAGGCATGGAGGGGCTTTGTGCGGGGAGCGAAGCTGAGCCCTGATTAGGGGGCGGGGCTTCATTGACTAGGGGTCCTATAAAGGGAGCAGCCAGTCAGGCAGGGGCACAGACAGCTGCAGCGGAACAGGAGCTACAAAACCGAGCTGTAAACAGGGGAGTTTGAGAGGGAGTTCTGTTGGAGGAGAAGGTATTTGTGTGTGTTTGGTTTTGTATTGGTAGTATCTGTATGTGTAGAGGCTTGGAGGGGCTTTGTGCTGGGAGAGAAGCTGAGCCCTGATTAGGGGGCGGGGCTTCACTGACTAGGGTTCCTATAAAGGTAGCAGCCAGTCAGGCAGCGGCACAGGAGCTAGCAAACAGAACTGTGAACAGGGGAGTTTGAGTGGGACTTCTGTTGGAAGAGAAGGTATTTGTGTGTGTTTGGTTTTGTATTGGTAGTATCTGTATGAGTAGAGGCTTTGTGCTGGGAGAGAATCTGAGGCCTGATAAGGGGGCGGGGCTTCACTGACTACGGGTCCTATAAAGGGAGCAGCCAGTCAGGCAGGGGCACAGACAGCTGCAGCGGAACAGGAGCTAGCAAACTGAGCTGTAAAGAGGGGAGTTTGAGAGGGAGTTCTGTTTGAGGAGAAGGTATTTGTGTGTGTTTGGTTTTGTATTGGTAGTATCTGTATGAGTAGAGGCTTTGTGCTGGGAGAGAATCTGAGCCCTGATTAGGGGGCGGGGCTTCACTGACTAGGGGTCCTATAAAGGGAGCAGCCAGTCAGGCAGCTGCACAGACAGCTGCAGCGGTACAGGAGCTAGCAAACAGAGCTGTAAACAGGGGAGTTTGAGTGGGAGTTCTGTTCGAGGAGAAGGTATTTGTGTGTGTTTGCTTTTGTGTTGGTGGTATCTGTATGTGTAGGGGCTTTGTGCTGGGAGAGAAGCTGAGCTCTGATTAGGGGGCGGGGCTTCACTGACTAGGGGTCCTATAAAGGCAGCAGCCAGTCAGGGAGCGGCACAGACAGCTGCAGTGGCACAGGAGCTAGCAAAGAGAGCTGTAAACAGGGGAGTTTGAGTGGGAGTTCTGTTGGAGGAGAAGGTATTTGTGTGTTTGGTTTTGTATTGGTGGTATCTGTATGTGTCGAGGCTTGGAGGGGCTTTGTGCTGGGAGAGAAGCTGAGCCCTGATTAGGGGGCGGGGCTTCACTGACGAGGGGTCCTATAAAGGGAGCAGCCAGTCAGGCAGCGACACAGGCAGCAGCAGCGGTACAGGAGCTAGCAAACAGGGCTGTAAATAGGGGACTTTGAGTGGGAGTTCTGTTGGAGGAGAAGCTATTTGTGTGTGTGTTTGGTTTTGTATTGGTAGTATCTGTATGTGTAGAGGCTTGGAGGGGCTTTGTGCTGGGAGCGAAGCTGAGCCCTGATTAGGGGGCGGGGCTTCACTGACTAGGGGTCCTATAAAGGTAGCAGCCAGTCAGGCAGCGGCACAGACAGCTGCAGCGGCACTGGAGCTAGCAAACAGAGCTGTAAACAGGGGAGTTTGAGAGGGAGTTCTGTTGGAGGAGAAGGCATTTGTGTGTGTGTTTGGTTTTGTATTGGTGGTATCTGTATGTGTAGAGGCTTGGAGGGGCTTTGTGCTGGGAGAGAAGCTGAGCCCTGATTAGCGTGCAGGGCTTCACTAACCAGGGGTCCTATAAAGGTAGCAGCCAGTCAGGCAGCGGCACAGACAGCTGCAGTGGCACAGGAGCTTGCAAACTGAGCTGTAAACAGGGGAGTTTGAGTGGGAGTTCTGTTGGAGGAGAAGGTATTTGTGTTTGTTTGGTTTTGTATTGGTAGTATCTGTATGTGCAGAGGCTTGGAGGGGCTTTGTGCTGGGAGAGAAGCTGAGCCCTGATTAGGGGGCGGGGCTTCACTGACTAGGGGTCCTATAAAGGTTGCAGCCAGTCAGGCAGCGGCACAGACAGCTGCAGCGGCACTGGAGCTAGCAAACAGAGCTGTAAACAGGGGAGTTTGAGAGGGAGTTCTGTTGGAGGAGAAGGCATTTGTGTGTGTGTTTGGTTTTGTATTGGTGGTATCTGTATGTGTAGAGGCTTGGAGGGGCTTTGTGCTGGGAGCGAAGCTGAGCCCTGATTAGGGGGCGGGGCTTCACTGACTAGGGGTCCTATAAAGGTAGCAGCAGTCAGGCAGCAGCACAGGAGCTAGCAAACAGAGCTGTAAACAGGGGAGTTTGAGAGGGAGTTCTGTTGGAGGAGAAGGTATTTGTGTGTTTGGTTTTGTATTGGTAGTATCTGTATGAGTAGAGGCTTTGTGCTGGGAGAGAAGCTGAGCCCTGATTAGGGGGCGGGGCTTCCCTGACTAGGGGTCCTATAAAGGTACCAACCAGTCAGGAAGCGGCACATACAGCTGCAGCGGCACTGGAGCTAGCAAATAGAGCTGTAAACAGGGGAGTTTGAGTGGGAGTTCTTTTTGAGGAAAAGGTATTTGTGTGTGTTTGGTTTTGTATTGGTAGCATTTGTATGTGTAGAGGCTTGGAGGGGCTTTGTGCTGGGAGAGAAGCTGAGCCCTTATTAGGGGGCGGGACTTCCCTGACTAGGGGTCCTATAAAGCTAGCAGCCAGCCAGGCAGCAGCACAGGAGCTAGCAAACAGTGCTGTAAACACGGGAGTTTGAGTGGGAGTTGTGTTGGAGGAGAAGGTGTTTGTGTGTGTTTGGTTTTGTATTGGTGGTATCTGTATGGGTAGGGGCTTTTTGCTGGGAGAGAAGCTGAGCCCTGATTAGCGTGCAGGGCTTCACTGACCAGGGGTCCTATAAAGGTAGCAGCCAGTCAGGCAGCGGCACAGACAGCTGCAGCGGCACTGGAGCTAGCAAACAGAGCTGTAAACAGGGGAGTTTGAGAGGGAGTTCTGTTGGAGGAGAAGGTATTTGTGTGTTTGGTTTTGTATTGGTGGTATCTGTATTTGTAGAGGCTTGGAGGGGCTTTGTGCTGGGAGAGAAGCTGAGCCCTGATTAGGGGGCGGGGCTTCACTGACTAGGGGTCCTAGAAAGATAGCAGCCAGTCAGGCAGCGGCACAGGAGCTAGCAAACAGAGCTCTAAACAGGGGAGTATAAGTGGGAGTTCTGTTGGAGGAGAAGGTGTTTGTGTGTGTTTGGTTTTGTATTGGTAGTATCTGTATGTGTAGAGGCTTTGTGCTGGGAGAGAAGCTGAGCCCTGATAAGGGGGCGGGGCTTCACTGACTAGGCGTCCTATAAAGGTAGCAGCCAGTCAGGCAGCGGCACAGGAGCTAGCAAACAGAGCTGTAAACAGGGGAGTTTGAGTGGGAGTTCTGTCTGAGGAGAAGGTATTTCTGTGTGTGTTTGGTTTTGTATTGGTGGTATCTGTATGTGTATAGGCTTGGAGGGGCTTTGTGCTGGGAGAGAAGCTGAGCCCTGATTAGGGGGCGGGGCTTCACTGACTAGGGGTCCTATAAAGGGAGCAGCCAGTCAGGCAGGGGCACAGACAGCTGCAGAGGAACAGGAGCTACAAAACTGAGCTGTAAACAGGGGAGTTTGAGAGGGAGTTCTGTTTGAGGAGAAGGTATTTGTGTGTGTTTGGTTTTGTATTGGTAGTATCTGTATGTGTAGGGGCTTTGTGCTGGGAGAAAAGCTGAGCCCTGATTAGGGGGCGGGGCTTCACTGACTACGGGTCCTATAAAGGGAGCAGCCAGTCAGGCAGGGGCACAGACAGCTGCAGCGGAACAGGAGCTAGCAAACTGAGCTGTAAACAGGGGAGTTTGAGAGGGAGTTCTGTTGGAGGAGAAGGTACTTGTGTGTGTTTGGTTTTGTATTGGTAGTATCTGTATGAGTAGAGGCTTTGTGCTGGGAGAGAATCTGAGCCCTGATTAGGGGGCGGGGCTTCACTGACTAGGGGTCCTATAAAGGTAGCAGCCAGTCAGGCAGCAGCACAGACAGCGGCATTGGCACAGGAGCTAGCAAACAGAGCTGTAAACAGGGGAGTTTGAGTGGGAGTTCTGTTGGAGGAGAAGGCATTTGTGTGTGTGTTTGGTTTTGTATTGGTAGTATCTGTATGTGTAGAGGCTTGGAGGGGCTTTGTGCTGGGAGAGAAGCTGAGCCCTGATTAGGGGGCGGGGCTTCACTGACTAGGGGTCATATAAAGGTAGCAGCCAGTCAGGCAGCGTCACAGACAGCTGCAGGGGCACAGGAGCTAGCAAACAGAGCTGTAAACAGGGAAGTTTGAGTGGGAGTTCTGTTGGAGGAGAAGGTATTTGTGTGTGTTTGGTTTTGTGTTGGTGGTATCTGTATGAGTAGAGGCTTTGTGCTGGGAGAGAATCTGAGACCTGATTAGGGGGCGGGGCTTCACTGACTAGGGGTCCTATAAAGGTAGCAGCCAGTCAGGCAGCAGCACAGACAGCTGCATTGGCACAGGAGCTAGCAAACAGAGCTGTAAACAGGGGAGTTTGAGTGGGACTTCTGTTGGAGGAGAAGGTATTTGTGTGTGTGTTTGGTATTGTATTGGTAGTATCTGTATGTGTAGAGGCATGGAGGGGCTTTGTGCGGGGAGCGAAGCTGAGCCCTGATTAGGGGGCGGGGCTTCATTGACTAGGGGTCCTATAAAGGGAGCAGCCAGTCAGGCAGGGGCACAGACAGCTGCAGTGGAACAGGAGCTACAAAACCGAGCTGTAAACAGGGGAGTTTGAGAGGGAGTTCTGTTGGAGGAGAAGGTATTTGTGTGTGTTTGGTTTTGTATTGGTAGTATCTGTATGAGTAGAGGCTTTGTGCTGGGAGAGAATCTGAGACCTGATTAGGGGGCGGGGCTTCACTGACTAGGGGTCCTATAAAGGTAGCAGCCAGTCAGGCAGCAGCACAGACAGCTGCATTGGCACAGGAGCTAGCAAACAGAGCTGTAAACAGGGGAGTTTGAGTGGGACTTCTGTTGGAGGAGAAGGTATTTGTGTGTGTGTTTGGTATTGTATTGGTAGTATCTGTATGTGTAGAGGCATGGAGGGGCTTTGTGCGGGGAGCGAAGCTGAGCCCTGATTAGGGGGCGGGGCTTCATTGACTAGGGGTCCTATAAAGGGAGCAGCCAGTCAGGCAGGGGCACAGACAGCTGCAGCGGAACAGGAGCTACAAAACCGAGCTGTAAACAGGGGAGTTTGAGAGGGAGTTCTGTTGGAGGAGAAGGTATTTGTGTGTGTTTGGTTTTGTATTGGTAGTATCTGTATGTGTAGAGGCTTGGAGGGGCTTTGTGCTGGGAGAGAAGCTGAGCCCTGATTAGGGGGCGGGGCTTCACTGACTAGGGTTCCTATAAAGGTAGCAGCCAGTCAGGCAGCGGCACAGGAGCTAGCAAACAGAACTGTGAACAGGGGAGTTTGAGTGGGACTTCTGTTGGAAGAGAAGGTATTTGTGTGTGTTTGGTTTTGTATTGGTAGTATCTGTATGAGTAGAGGCTTTGTGCTGGGAGAGAATCTGAGGCCTGATAAGGGGGCGGGGCTTCACTGACTACGGGTCCTATAAAGGGAGCAGCCAGTCAGGCAGGGGCACAGACAGCTGCAGCGGAACAGGAGCTAGCAAACTGAGCTGTAAAGAGGGGAGTTTGAGAGGGAGTTCTGTTTGAGGAGAAGGTATTTGTGTGTGTTTGGTTTTGTATTGGTAGTATCTGTATGAGTAGAGGCTTTGTGCTGGGAGAGAATCTGAGCCCTGATTAGGGGGCGGGGCTTCACTGACTAGGGGTCCTATAAAGGGAGCAGCCAGTCAGGCAGCTGCACAGACAGCTGCAGCGGTACAGGAGCTAGCAAACAGAGCTGTAAACAGGGGAGTTTGAGTGGGAGTTCTGTTCGAGGAGAAGGTATTTGTGTGTGTTTGCTTTTGTGTTGGTGGTATCTGTATGTGTAGGGGCTTTGTGCTGGGAGAGAAGCTGAGCTCTGATTAGGGGGCGGGGCTTCACTGACTAGGGGTCCTATAAAGGCAGCAGCCAGTCAGGGAGCGGCACAGACAGCTGCAGTGGCACAGGAGCTAGCAAAGAGAGCTGTAAAGAGGGGAGTTTGAGTGGGAGTTCTGTTGGAGGAGAAGGTATTTGTGTGTTTGGTTTTGTATTGGTGGTATCTGTATGTGTCGAGGCTTGGAGGGGCTTTGTGCTGGGAGAGAAGCTGAGCCCTGATTAGGGGGCGGGGCTTCACTGACGAGGGGTCCTATAAAGGGAGCAGCCAGTCAGGCAGCGACACAGGCAGCAGCAGCGGTACAGGAGCTAGCAAACAGGGCTGTAAATAGGGGACTTTGAGTGGGAGTTCTGTTGGAGGAGAAGCTATTTGTGTGTGTGTTTGGTTTTGTATTGGTAGTATCTGTATGTGTAGAGGCTTGGAGGGGCTTTGTGCTGGGAGCGAAGCTGAGCCCTGATTAGGGGGCGGGGCTTCACTGACTAGGGGTCCTATAAAGGTAGCAGCCAGTCAGGCAGCGGCACAGACAGCTGCAGCGGCACAGGAGCTTGCAAACTGAGCTGTAAACAGGGGAGTTTGAGAGGGAGTTCTGTTGGAGGAGAAGGCATTTGTGTGTGTGTTTGGTTTTGTATTGGTGGTATCTGTATGTGTAGAGGCTTGGAGGGGCTTTGTGCTGGGAGAGAAGCTGAGCCCTGATTAGGGGGCGGGGCTTCACTGACTAGGGGTCCTATAAAGGTTGCAGCCAGTCAGGCAGCGGCACAGACAGCTGCAGCGGCACTGGAGCTAGCAAACAGAGCTGTAAACAGGGGAGTTTGAGAGGGAGTTCTGTTGGAGGAGAAGGCATTTGTGTGTGTGTTTGGTTTTGTATTGGTGGTATCTGTATGTGTAGAGGCTTGGAGGGGCTTTGTGCTGGGAGCGAAGCTGAGCCCTGATTAGGGGGCGGGGCTTCACTGACTAGGGGTCCTATAAAGGTAGCAGCAGTCAGGCAGCAGCACAGGAGCTAGCAAACAGAGCTGTAAACAGGGGAGTTTGAGAGGGAGTTCTGTTGGAGGAGAAGGTATTTGTGTGTTTGGTTTTGTATTGGTAGTATCTGTATGAGTAGAGGCTTTGTGCTGGGAGAGAAGCTGAGCCCTGATTAGGGGGCGGGGCTTCCCTGACTAGGGGTCCTATAAAGGTACCAACCAGTCAGGAAGCGGCACATACAGCTGCAGCGGCACTGGAGCTAGCAAATAGAGCTGTAAACAGGGGAGTTTGAGTGGGAGTTCTTTTTGAGGAAAAGGTATTTGTGTGTTTGGTTTTGTATTGGTAGCATTTGTATGTGTAGAGGCTTGGAGGGGCTTTGTGCTGGGAGAGAAGCTGAGCCCTTATTAGGGGGCGGGACTTCCCTGACTAGGGGTCCTATAAAGCTAGCAGCCAGCCAGGCAGCAGCACAGGAGCTAGCAAACAGTGCTGTAAACACGGGAGTTTGAGTGGGAGTTGTGTTGGAGGAGAAGGTATTTGTGTGTGTTTGGTTTTGTATTGGTGGTATCTGTATGTGTAGGGGCTTTTTGCTGGGAGAGAAGCTGAGCCCTGATTAGCGTGCAGGGCTTCACTGACCAGGGGTCCTATAAAGGTAGCAGCCAGTCAGGCAGCGGCACAGACAGCTGCAGCGGCACTGGAGCTAGCAAACAGAGCTGTAAACAGGGGAGTTTGAGAGGGAGTTCTGTTGGAGGAGAAGGTATTTGTGTGTTTGGTTTTGTATTGGTGGTATCTGTATTTGTAGAGGCTTGGAGGGGCTTTGTGCTGGGAGAGAAGCTGAGCCCTGATTAGGGGGCGGGGCTTCACTGACTAGGGGTCCTAGAAAGATAGCAGCCAGTCAGGCAGCGGCACAGGAGCTAGCAAACAGAGCTCTAAACAGGGGAGTATAAGTGGGAGTTCTGTTGGAGGAGAAGGTGTTTGTGTGTGTTTGGTTTTGTATTGGTAGTATCTGTATGTGTAGAGGCTTTGTGCTGGGAGAGAAGCTGAGCCCTGATAAGGGGGCGGGGCTTCACTGACTAGGCGTCCTATAAAGGTAGCAGCCAGTCAGGCAGCGGCACAGGAGCTAGCAAACAGAGCTGTAAACAGGGGAGTTTGAGTGGGAGTTCTGTCTGAGGAGAAGGTATTTCTGTGTGTGTTTGGTTTTGTATTGGTGGTATCTGTATGTGTATAGGCTTGGAGGGGCTTTGTGCTGGGAGCGAAGCTGAGCCCTGATTAGGGGGCGGGGCTTCACTGACTAGGGGTCCTATAAAGGGAGCAGCCAGTCAGGCAGGGGCACAGACAGCTGCAGAGGAACAGGAGCTACAAAACTGAGCTGTAAACAGGGGAGTTTGAGAGGGAGTTCTGTTTGAGGAGAAGGTATTTGTGTGTGTTTGGTTTTGTATTGGTAGTATCTGTATGTGTAGGGGCTTTGTGCTGGGAGAAAAGCTGAGCCCTGATTAGGGGGCGGGGCTTCACTGACTACGGGTCCTATAAAGGGAGCAGCCAGTCAGGCAGGGGCACAGACAGCTGCAGCGGAACAGGAGCTAGCAAACTGAGCTGTAAACAGGGGAGTTTGAGAGGGAGTTCTGTTGGAGGAGAAGGTACTTGTGTGTGTTTGGTTTTGTATTGGTAGTATCTGTATGAGTAGAGGCTTTGTGCTGGGAGAGAATCTGAGCCCTGATTAGGGGGCGGGGCTTCACTGACTAGGGGTCCTATAAAGGTAGCAGCCAGTCAGGCAGCAGCACAGACAGCGGCATTGGCACAGGAGCTAGCAAACAGAGCTGTAAACAGGGGAGTTTGAGTGGGAGTTCTGTTGGAGGAGAAGGCATTTGTGTGTGTGTTTGGTTTTGTATTGGTAGTATCTGTATGTGTAGAGGCTTGGAGGGGCTTTGTGCTGGGAGAGAAGCTGAGCCCTGATTAGGGGGCGGGGCTTCACTGACTAGGGGTCATATAAAGGTAGCAGCCAGTCAGGCAGCGTCACAGACAGCTGCAGGGGCACAGGAGCTAGCAAACAGAGCTGTAAACAGGGAAGTTTGAGTGGGAGTTCTGTTGGAGGAGAAGGTATTTGTGTGTGTTTGGTTTTGTGTTGGTGGTATCTGTATGAGTAGAGGCTTTGTGCTGGGAGAGAATCTGAGACCTGATTAGGGGGCGGGGCTTCACTGACTAGGGGTCCTATAAAGGTAGCAGCCAGTCAGGCAGCAGCACAGACAGCTGCATTGGCACAGGAGCTAGCAAACAGAGCTGTAAACAGGGGAGTTTGAGTGGGACTTCTGTTGGAGGAGAAGGTATTTGTGTGTGTGTTTGGTATTGTATTGGTAGTATCTGTATGTGTAGAGGCATGGAGGGGCTTTGTGCGGGGAGCGAAGCTGAGCCCTGATTAGGGGGCGGGGCTTCATTGACTAGGGGTCCTATAAAGGGAGCAGCCAGTCAGGCAGGGGCACAGACAGCTGCAGCGGAACAGGAGCTACAAAACCGAGCTGTAAACAGGGGAGTTTGAGAGGGAGTTCTGTTGGAGGAGAAGGTATTTGTGTGTGTTTGGTTTTGTATTGGTAGTATCTGTATGTGTAGAGGCTTGGAGGGGCTTTGTGCTGGGAGAGAAGCTGAGCCCTGATTAGGGGGCGGGGCTTCACTGACTAGGGTTCCTATAAAGGTAGCAGCCAGTCAGGCAGCGGCACAGGAGCTAGCAAACAGAACTGTGAACAGGGGAGTTTGAGTGGGACTTCTGTTGGAAGAGAAGGTATTTGTGTGTGTTTGGTTTTGTATTGGTAGTATCTGTATGAGTAGAGGCTTTGTGCTGGGAGAGAATCTGAGGCCTGATAAGGGGGCGGGGCTTCACTGACTACGGGTCCTATAAAGGGAGCAGCCAGTCAGGCAGGGGCACAGACAGCTGCAGCGGAACAGGAGCTAGCAAACTGAGCTGTAAAGAGGGGAGTTTGAGAGGGAGTTCTGTTTGAGGAGAAGGTATTTGTGTGTGTTTGGTTTTGTATTGGTAGTATCTGTATGAGTAGAGGCTTTGTGCTGGGAGAGAATCTGAGCCCTGATTAGGGGGCGGGGCTTCACTGACTAGGGGTCCTATAAAGGGAGCAGCCAGTCAGGCAGCTGCACAGACAGCTGCAGCGGTACAGGAGCTAGCAAACAGAGCTGTAAACAGGGGAGTTTGAGTGGGAGTTCTGTTCGAGGAGAAGGTATTTGTGTGTGTTTGCTTTTGTGTTGGTGGTATCTGTATGTGTAGGGGCTTTGTGCTGGGAGAGAAGCTGAGCTCTGATTAGGGGGCGGGGCTTCACTGACTAGGGGTCCTATAAAGGCAGCAGCCAGTCAGGGAGCGGCACAGACAGCTGCAGTGGCACAGGAGCTAGCAAAGAGAGCTGTAAACAGGGGAGTTTGAGTGGGAGTTCTGTTGGAGGAGAAGGTATTTGTGTGTTTGGTTTTGTATTGGTGGTATCTGTATGTGTCGAGGCTTGGAGGGGCTTTGTGCTGGGAGAGAAGCTGAGCCCTGATTAGGGGGCGGGGCTTCACTGACGAGGGGTCCTATAAAGGGAGCAGCCAGTCAGGCAGCTACACAGGCAGCAGCAGCGGTACAGGAGCTAGCAAACAGGGCTGTAAATAGGGGACTTTGAGTGGGAGTTCTGTTGGAGGAGAAGCTATTTGTGTGTGTGTTTGGTTTTGTATTGGTAGTATCTGTATGTGTAGAGGCTTGGAGGGGCTTTGTGCTGGGAGCGAAGCTGAGCCCTGATTAGGGGGCGGGGCTTCACTGACTAGGGGTCCTATAAAGGTAGCAGACAGTCAGGCAGAGGCACAGGAGCTAGCAAACAGAGCTGTAAACAGGGGAGTCTGAGTGGGAGTTCTGTTGGAGGAGAAGGCATTTGTGTGTGTGTTTGGTTTTGTATTGGTAGCATCTGTATGTGTAGGGGCTTTGTGCTGGGAGAGAAGCTGAGCCCTGATTAGGGGGCGGGGCTTCACTGACTAGGGGTCCTATAAAGGGAGCTGCCAGTCAGGCGGCGGCACGGACAGCTGCAGCGGCACAGGAGCTAGCAAACAGAGCTGTAAACAGGGGAGTTTGAGTGGGAGTTCTGTTGGAGGAGAAGGTATTTGTGTGTGTGTTTGGTTTTGTATTGTTGGTATCTGTATGTGCAGAGGCTTGGAGGGGCTTTGTGCTGGGAGAGAAGCTGAGCCCTGATTAGGGGGCGGGGCTTCACTGACGAGGGGTCCTATAAAGGGAGCAGCCAGTCAGGCAGCGACACAGACAGCTGCAGCGGTACAGGAGCTAGCAAACAGAGCTGTAAACAGGGGAGTTTGAGTGGGACTTCTGTTGGAGGAGAAGGTATTTGTGTGTGTGTTTGGTATTGTATTGGTAGTATCTGTATGTGTAGAGGCATGGAGGGGCTTTGTGCTGGGAGCGAAGCTGAGCCCTGATTAGGGGGCGGGGCTTCATTGACTAGGGGTCCTATAAAGGGAGCAGCCAGTCAGGCAGGGGCACAGACAGCTGCAGCGGAACAGGAGCTACAAAACCGAGCTGTAAACAGGGGAGTTTGAGAGGGAGTTCTGTTGGAGGAGAAGGTATTTGTGTGTGTTTGGTTTTGTATTGGTAGTATCTGTATGTGTAGAGGCTTGGAGGGGCTTTGTGCTGGGAGAGAAGCTGAGCCCTGATTAGGGGGCGGGGCTTCACTGACTAGGGTTCCTATAAAGGTAGCAGCCAGTCAGGCAGCGGCACAGGAGATAGCAAACAGAACTGTGAACAGGGGAGTTTGAGTGGGACTTCTGTTGGAAGAGAAGTTATTTGTGTGTGTTTGGTTTTGTATTGGTAGTATCTGTATGAGTAGAGGCTTTGTGCTGGGAGAGAATCTGAGCCCTGATAAGGGGGCGGGGCTTCACTGACTAGGGGTCCTATAAAGGGAGCAGCCAGTCAGGCGGCGGCACGGACAGCTGCAGCGGCACAGGAGCTAGCAAACAGAGCTGTAAACAGGGGAGTTTGAGTGGGAGTTCTGTTGGAGGAGAAGGTATTTGTGTGTGTGTTTGGTATTGTATTGGTAGTATCTGTATGTGTAGAGGCATGGAGGGGCTTTGTGCTGGGAGCGAAGCTGAGCCCTGATTAGGGGGCGGGGCTTCATTGACTAGGGGTCCTATAAAGGTAGCAGCCAGTCAGGCAGCGGCACAGGAGCTAGCAAACAGAACTGTAAACAGGGGAGTTTGAGTGGGACTTCTGTTGGAAGAGAAGGTATTTGTGTGTGTGTTTGGTATTGTATTGGTAGTATCTGTATGTGTAGGGGCTTTGTGCTGGGAGAAAAGCTGAGCCCTGATTAGGGGGCGGGGCTTCACTGACGAGGGGTCCTATAAAGGGAGCAGCCAGTCAGGCAGGGGCACAGACAGCTGCAGCGGAACAGGAGCTAGCAAACTGAGCTGTAAACAGGGGAGTTTGAGAGGGAGTTCTGTTGGAGGAGAAGGTATTTGTGTGTGTTTGGTTTTGTATTGGTAGTATCTGTATGAGTAGAGGCTTTGTGCTGGGAGAGAATCTGAGCCCTGATTAGGGGGCGGGGCTTCATTGACTAGGGGTCCTATAAAGGGAGCAGCCAGTCAGGGAGGGGCACAGACAGCTGCAGCGGAACAGGAGCTACAAAACCGAGCTGTAAACAGGGGAGTTTGAGAGGGAGTTCTGTTGGAGGAGAAGGTATTTGTGTGTGTTTGGTTTTGTATTGGTAGTATCTGTATGTGTAGAGGCTTGGAGGGGCTTTGTGCTGGGAGAGAAGCTGAGCCCTGATTAGGGGGCGGGGCTTCACTGACGAGGGGTCCTATAAAGGGAGCAGCCAGTCAGGCAGCGACACAGACAGCAGCAGCGGTACAGGAGCTAGCAAACAGGGCTGTAAATAGGGGACTTTGAGTGGGAGTTCTGTTGGAGGAGAAGCTATTTGTGTGTGTGTTTGGTTTTGTATTGGTAGTATCTGTATGTGTAGAGGCTTGGAGGGGCTTTGTGCTGGGAGCGAAGCTGAGCCCTGATTAGGGGGCGGGGCTTCACTGACGAGGGGTCCTATAAAGGTAGCAGACAGTCAGGCAGCGGCAGAGGAGCTAGCAAACAGAGCTGTAAACCGGGGAGTCTGAGTGGGAGTTCTGTTGGAGGAGAAGGCATTTGTGTGTGTGTTTGGTTTTGTATTGGTAGCATCTGTATGTGTAGGGGCTTTGTGCTGGGAGAGAAGCTGAGCCCTGATTAGGGGGCGGGGCTTCACTGACTAGGGGTCCTATAAAGGGAGCAGCCAGTCAGGCGGCGGCACGGACAGCTGCAGCGGCACAGGAGCTAGCAAACAGAGCTGTAAACAGGGGAGTTTGAGTGGGAGTTCTGTTGGAGGAGAAGGTATTTGTGTGTTTGGTTTTGTGTTGGTGGTATCTGTATGTGTAGGGGCTTTGTGCTGAGAGAGAAGCTGAGCCCTGATTAGGGGGCGGGGCTTCACTGACTAGGGGTCCTATAAAGGCAGCAGCCAGTCAGGCAGCGGCACAGACAGCTGCAGTGGCACAGGAGCTCGCAAAGAGAGCTGTAAACAGGGGAGTTTGAGTGGGAGTTCTGTTGGAGGAGAAGGTATTTGTGTGTGTTTGGTTTTGTATTGTTGGTATCTGTATGTGCAGAGGCTTGGAGGGGCTTTGTGCTGGGAGCGAAGCTGAGCCCTGATTAGGGGCGGGCTTCATTGACTAGGGGTCCTATAAAGGGAGCAGCCAGTCAGGCAGGGGCACAGACAGCTGCAGCGGAACAGGAACTACAAAACTGAGCTGTAAACAGGGGAGTTTGAGAGGGACTTCTGTTGGAGGAGAAGGTATTTGTGTGTGTGTTTGGTATTGTATTGGTAGTATCTGTATGTGTAGAGGCATGGAGGGTCTTTGTGCTGGGAGCGAAGCTGAGCCCTGATTAGGGGGCGGGGCTTCATTGACTAGGGGTCCTATAAAGGTAGCAGCCAGTCAGGCAGCGGCACAGGAGCTAGCAAACAGAACTGTAAACAGGGGAGTTTGAGTGGGACTTCTGTTGGAAGAGAAGGTATTTGTGTGTGTTTGGTTTTGTATTGGTAGTATCTGTATGTGTAGGGGCTTTGTGCTGGGAGAAAAGCTGAGTCCTGATTAGGGAGCGGGGCTTCACTGTCTACGGCTCCTATAAAGGGAGCAGCCAGTCAGGCAGGGGCACAGACAGCTGCAGCGGTACAGGAGCTAGCAAACAGAGCTGTAAACAGGGGAGTTTGAGTGGGAGTTCTGTTGGAGGAGAAGGTATTTGTGTGTGTTTGGTTTTGTGTTGGTGGTATCTGTATGTGTAGGGGCTTTGTGCTGAGAGAGAAGCTGAGCCCTGATTAGGGGGCGGGGCTTCACTGACTAGGGGTCCTATAAAGGCAGCAGCCAGTCAGGCAGCGGCACAGACAGCTGCAGTGGCACAGGAGCTCGCAAAGAGAGCTGTAAACAGGGGAGTTTGAGTGGGAGTTCTGTTGGAGGAGAAGGTATTTGTGTGTGTGTTTGGTTTTGTATTGTTGGTATCTGTATGTGCAGAGGCTTGGAGGGGCTTTGTGCTGGGAGAGAAGCTGAGCCCTGATTAGGGGGCGGGGCTTCACTTACGAGGGGTCCTATAAAGGGAGCAGCCAGTCAGGCAGCGACACAGACAGCTGCAGCGGTACAGGAGCTAGCAAACAGAGCTGTAAACAGCGGAGTTTGAGTGGGACTTCTGTTGGAGGAGAAGGTATTTGTGTGTGTGTTTGGTATTGTATTGGTAGTATCTGTATGTGTAGAGGCATGGAGGGGCTTTGTGCTGGGAGCGAAGCTCAGCCCTGATTAGGGGGCGGGCTTCATTGACTAGGGGTCCTATAAAGGGAGCAGCCAGTCAGGCAGGGGCACAGACAGCTGCAGCGGAACAGGAGCTACAAAACTGAGCTGTAAACAGGGGAGTTTGAGAGGGACTTCTGTTGGAGGAGAAGGTATTTGTGTGTGTGTTTGGTATTGTATTGGTAGTATCTGTATGTGTAGAGGCATGGAGGGGCTTTGTGCTGGGAGCGAAGCTGAGCCCTGATTAGGGGGCGGGGCTTCATTGACTAGGGGTCCTATAAAGGTAGCAGCCAGTCAGGCAGCGACACAGGAGCTAGCAAACAGAACTGTAAACAGGGGAGTTTGAGTGGGACTTCTGTTGGAAGAGAAGGTATTTGTGTGTGTTTGGTTTTGTATTGGTAGTATCTGTATGTGTAGGGGCTTTGTGCTGGGAGAAAAGCTGAGCCCTGATTAGGGGGCGGGGCTTCACTGACGACGGGTCCTATAAAGGGAGCAGCCAGTCAGGCAGGGGCACAGACAGCTGCAGCGGAACAGGAGCTAGCAAACTGAGCTGTAAACAGGGGAGTTTGAGAGGGAGTTCTGTTGGAGGAGAAGGTATTTGTGTGTGTTTGGTTTTGTATTGGTAGTATCTGTATGAGTAGAGGCTTTGTGCTGGGAGAGAATCTGAGCCCTGATTAGGGGGCGGGGCTTCATTGACTAGGGGTCCTATAAAGGGAGCAGCCAGTCTGGCAGGGGCACAGACAGCTGCAGCGGAACAGGAGCTACAAAACCGAGCTGTAAACAGGGGAGTTTGAGAGGGAGTTCTGTTGGAGGAGAAGGTATTTGTGTGTGTTTGGTTTTGTATTGTTGGTATCTGTATGTGCAGAGGCTTGGAGGGGCTTTGTGCTGGGAGAGAAGCTGAGCCCTGATTAGGGGGCGGGGCTTCACTGACGAGGGGTCCTATAAAGGGAGCAGCCAGTCAGGCAGCGACACAGACAGCTGCAGCGGTACAGGAGCTAGCAAACAGAGCTGTAAACAGGGGAGTTTGAGTGGGACTTCTGTTGGAGGAGAAGGTATTTGTGTGTGTGTTTGGTATTGTATTGGTAGTATCTGTATGTGTAGAGGCATGGAGGGGCTTTGTGCTGGGAGCGAAGCTGAGCCCTGATTAGGGGGCGGGGCTTCATTGACTAGGGGTCCTATAAAGGGAGCAGCCAGTCAGGCAGGGGCACAGACAGCTGCAGCGGAACAGGAGCTACAAAACCGAGCTGTAAACAGGGGAGTTTGAGAGGCAGTTCTGTTGGAGGAGAAGGTATTTGTGTGTGTTTGGTTTTGTATTGGTAGTATCTGTATGTGTAGAGGCTTGGAGGGGCTTTGTGCTGGGAGAGAAGCTGAGCCCTGATTAGGGGGCGGGGCTTCACTGACTAGGGTTCCTATAAAGGTAGCAGCCAGTCAGGCAGCGGCACAGGAGATAGCAAACAGAACTGTGAACAGGGGAGTTTGAGTGGGACTTCTGTTGGAAGAGAAGTTATTTGTGTGTGTTTGGTTTTGTATTGGTAGTATCTGTATGAGTAGAGGCTTTGTGCTGGGAGAGAATCTGAGCCCTGATAAGGGGGCGGGGCTTCACTGACTACGGGTCCTATAAAGGGAGCAGCCAGTCAGGCAGGGGCACAGACAGCTGCAGCGGAACAGGAGCTAGCAAACTGAGCTGTAAACAGGGGAGTTTGAGAGGGAGTTCTGTTGGAGGAGAAGGTATTTGTGTGTGTTTGGTTTTGTATTGGTAGTATCTGTATGAGTAGAGGCTTTGTGCTGGGAGAGAATCTGAGCCCTGATTAGGGGGCGGGGCTTCACTGACTAGGGGTCCTATAAAGGGAGCAGCCAGTCAGGCAGCTGCACAGACAGCTGCAGCGGTACAGGAGCTAGCAAACAGAGCTGTAAACAGGGGAGTTTGAGTGGGAGTTCTGTTCGAGGAGAAGGTATTTGTGTGTGTTTGCTTTTGTGTTGGTGGTATCTGTATGTGTAGGGGCTTTGTGCTGGGAGAGAAGCTGAGCTCTGATTAGGGGGCGGGGCTTCACTGACTAGGGGTCCTATAAAGGCAGCAGCCAGTCAGGGAGCGGCACAGACAGCTGCAGTGGCACAGGAGCTAGCAAAGAGAGCTGTAAACAGGGGAGTTTGAGTGGGAGTTCTGTTGGAGGAGAAGGTATTTGTGTGTGTTTGGTTTTGTATTGGTGGTATCTGTATGTGTCGAGGCTTGGAGGGGCTTTGTGCTGGGAGAGAAGCTGAGCCCTGATTAGGGGGCGGGGCTTCACTGACGAGGGGTCCTATAAAGGGAGCAGCCAGTCAGGCAGCGACACAGGCAGCAGCAGCGGTACAGGAGCTAGCAAACAGGGCTGTAAATAGGGGACTTTGAGTGGGAGTTCTGTTGGAGGAGAAGCTATTTGTGTGTGTGTTTGGTTTTGTATTGGTAGTATCTGTATGTGTAGAGGCTTGGAGGGGCTTTGTGCTGGGAGCGAAGCTGAGCCCTGATTAGGGGGCGGGGCTTCACTGACTAGGGGTCCTATAAAGGTAGCAGACAGTCAGGCAGCGGCACAGGAGCTAGCAAACAGAGCTGTAAACAGGGGAGTCTGAGTGGGAGTTCTGTTGGAGGAGAAGGCATTTGTGTGTGTGTTTGGTTTTGTATTGGTAGCATCTGTATGTGTAGGGGCTTTGTGCTGGGAGAGAAGCTGAGCCCTGATTAGGGGGCGGGGCTTCACTGACTAGGGGTCCTATAAAGGGAGCAGCCAGTCAGGCGGCGGCACGGACAGCTGCAGCGGCACAGGAGCTAGCAAACAGGGGAGTTTGAGTGGGAGTTCTGTTGGAGGAGAAGGTATTTGTGTGTGTTTGGTTTTGTGTTGGTGGTATCTGTATGTGTAGGGGCTTTGTGCTGAGAGAGAAGCTGAGCCCTGATTAGGGGGCGGGGCTTCACTGACTAGGGGTCCTATAAAGGCAGCAGCCAGTCAGGCAGCGGCACAGACAGCTGCAGTGGCACAGGAGCTCGCAAAGAGAGCTGTAAACAGGGGAGTTTGAGTGGGAGTTCTGTTGGAGGAGAAGGTATTTGTGTGTGTGTTTGGTTTTGTATTGTTGGTATCTGTATGTGCAGAGGCTTGGAGGGGCTTTGTGCTGGGAGAGAAGCTGAGCCCTGATTAGGGGGCGGGGCTTCACTGACGAGGGGTCCTATAAAGGGAGCAGCCAGTCAGGCAGCGACACAGACAGCTGCAGCGGTACAGGAGCTAGCAAACAGAGCTGTAAACAGGGGAGTTTGAGTGGGACTTCTGTTGGAGGAGAAGGTATTTGTGTGTGTGTTTGGTATTGTATTGGTAGTATCTGTATGTGTAGAGGCATGGAGGGGCTTTGTGCTGGGAGCGAAGCTCAGCCCTGATTAGGGGGCGGGCTTCATTGACTAGGGGTCCTATAAAGGGAGCAGCCAGTCAGGCAGGGGCACAGACAGCTGCAGCGGAACAGGAGCTACAAAACTCAGCTGTAAACAGGGGAGTTTGAGAGGGACTTCTGTTGGAGGAGAAGGTATTTGTGTGTGTGTTTGGTATTGTATTGGTAGTATCTGTATGTGTAGAGGCATGGAGGGGCTTTGTGCTGGGAGCGAAGCTGAGCCCTGATTAGGGGGCGGGGCTTCATTGACTAGGGGTCCTATAAAGGTAGCAGCCAGTCAGGCAGCGGCACAGGAGCTAGCAAACAGAACTGTAAACAGGGGAGTTTGAGTGGGACTTCTGTTGGAAGAGAAGGTATTTGTGTGTGTGTTTGGTATTGTATTGGTAGTATCTGTATGTGTAGGGGCTTTGTGCTGGGAGAAAAGCTGAGCCCTGATTAGGGGGCGGGGCTTCACTGACGAGGGGTCCTATAAAGGGAGCAGCCAGTCAGGCAGGGGCACAGACAGCTGCAGCGGAACAGGAGCTAGCAAACTGAGCTGTAAACAGGGGAGTTTGAGAGGGAGTTCGGTTGGAGGAGAAGGTATTTGTGTGTGTTTGGTTTTGTATTGGTAGTATCTGTATGAGTAGAGGCTTTGTGCTGGGAGAGAATCTGAGCCCTGATTAGGGGGCGGGGCTTCATTGACTAGGGGTCCTATAAAGGGAGCAGCCAGTCAGGGAGGGGCACAGACAGCTGCAGCGGAACAGGAGCTACAAAACCGAGCTGTAAACAGGGGAGTTTGAGAGGGAGTTCTGTTGGAGGAGAAGGTATTTGTGTGTGTTTGGTTTTGTATTGGTAGTATCTGTATGTGTAGAGGCTTGGAGGGGCTTTGTGCTGGGAGAGAAGCTGAGCCCTGATTAGGGGGCGGGGCTTCACTGACGAGGGGTCCTATAAAGGGAGCAGCCAGTCAGGCAGCGACACAGACAGCAGCAGCGGTACAGGAGCTAGCAAACAGGGCTGTAAATAGGGGACTTTGAGTGGGAGTTCTGTTGGAGGAGAAGCTATTTGTGTGTGTGTTTGGTTTTGTATTGGTAGTATCTGTATGTGTAGAGGCTTGGAGGGGCTTTGTGCTGGGAGCGAAGCTGAGCCCTGATTAGGGGGCGGGGCTTCACTGACGAGGGGTCCTATAAAGGTAGCAGACAGTCAGGCAGCGGCACAGGAGCTAGCAAACAGAGCTGTAAACCGGGGAGTCTGAGTGGGAGTTCTGTTGGAGGAGAAGGCATTTGTGTGTGTGTTTGGTTTTGTATTGGTAGCATCTGTATGTGTAGGGGCTTTGTGCTGGGAGAGAAGCTGAGCCCTGATTAGGGGGCGGGGCTTCACTGACTAGGGGTCCTATAAAGGGAGCAGCCAGTCAGGCGGCGGCACGGACAGCTGCAGCGGCACAGGAGCTAGCAAACAGAGCTGTAAACAGGGGAGTTTGAGTGGGAGTTCTGTTGGAGGAGAAGGTATTTGTGTGTTTGGTTTTGTGTTGGTGGTATCTGTATGTGTAGGGGCTTTGTGCTGAGAGAGAAGCTGAGCCCTGATTAGGGGGCGGGGCTTCACTGACTAGGGGTCCTATAAAGGCAGCAGCCAGTCAGGCAGCGGCACAGACAGCTGCAGTGGCACAGGAGCTCGCAAAGAGAGCTGTAAACAGGGGAGTTTGAGTGGGAGTTCTGTTGGAGGAGAAGGTATTTGTGTGTGTGTTTGGTTTTGTATTGTTGGTATCTGTATGTGCAGAGGCTTGGAGGGGCTTTGTGCTGGGAGCGAAGCTGAGCCCTGATTAGGGGCGGGCTTCATTGACTAGGGGTCCTATAAAGGGAGCAGCCAGTCAGGCAGGGGCACAGACAGCTGCAGCGGAACAGGAGCTACAAAACTGAGCTGTAAACAGGGGAGTTTGAGAGGGACTTCTGTTGGAGGAGAAGGTATTTGTGTGTGTGTTTGGTATTGTATTGGTAGTATCTGTATGTGTAGAGGCATGGAGGGTCTTTGTGCTGGGAGCGAAGCTGAGCCCTGATTAGGGGGCGGGGCTTCATTGACTAGGGGTCCTATAAAGGTAGCAGCCAGTCAGGCAGCGGCACAGGAGCTAGCAAACAGAACTGTAAACAGGGGAGTTTGAGTGGGACTTCTGTTGGAAGAGAAGGTATTTGTGTGTGTTTGGTTTTGTATTGGTAGTATCTGTATGTGTAGGGGCTTTGTGCTGGGAGAAAAGCTGAGCCCTGATTAGGGAGCGGGGCTTCACTGTCTACGGCTCCTATAAAGGGAGCAGCCAGTCAGGCAGGGGCACAGACAGCTGCAGCGGAACAGGAGCTAGCAAACTGAGCTGTAAACAGGGGAGTTTGAGAGGGAGTTCTGTTGGAGGAGAAGGTATTTGTGTGTGTTTGGTTTTGTATTGGTAGTATCTGTATGAGTAGAGGCTTTGTGCTGGGAGAGAATCTGAGCCCTGATTAGGGGGCGGGGCTTCACTGACTAGGGGTCCTATAAAGGTAGCAGCCAGTCAGGCAGCGGCACAGACAGCTGCATTGGCACAGGAGCTAGCAAACAGAGCTGTAAACAGGGGAGTTTGAGTGGGAGTTCTGTTGGAGGAGAAGGTATTTTTGTGTGTTTGGTTTTGTATTGGTAGTATCTGTATGTGTAGAGGCTTGGAGGGGCTTTGTGCTGGGAGAGAAGCTGAGCCCTGATTAGGGGGCGGGGCTTCACTGACTAGGGGTCCTATAAAGGGAGCAGCCAGTCAGGCAGCTGCACAGACAGCTGTAGCGGTACAGGAGCTAGCAAACAGAGCTGTAAACAGGGGAGTTTGAGTGGGAGTTCTGTTGGAGGAGAAGGTATTTGTGTGTGTTTGGTTTTGTGTTGGTGGTATCTGTATGTGTAGGGGCTTTGTGCTGAGAGAGAAGCTGAGCCCTGATTAGGGGGCGGGGCTTCACTGACTAGGGGTCCTATAAAGGCAGCAGCCAGTCAGGCAGCGGCACAGACAGCTGCAGTGGCACAGGAGCTCGCAAAGAGAGCTGTAAACAGGGGAGTTTGAGTGGGAGTTCTGTTGGAGGAGAAGGTATTTGTGTGTGTGTTTGGTTTTGTATTGTTGGTATCTGTATGTGCAGAGGCTTGGAGGGGCTTTGTGCTGGGAGAGAAGCTGAGCCCTGATTAGGGGGCGGGGCTTCACTTACGAGGGGTCCTATAAAGGGAGCAGCCAGTCAGGCAGCGACACAGACAGCTGCAGCGGTACAGGAGCTAGCAAACAGAGCTGTAAACAGCGGAGTTTGAGTGGGACTTCTGTTGGAGGAGAAGGTATTTGTGTGTGTGTTTGGTATTGTATTGGTAGTATCTGTATGTGTAGAGGCATGGAGGGGCTTTGTGCTGGGAGCGAAGCTCAGCCCTGATTAGGGGGCGGGCTTCATTGACTAGGGGTCCTATAAAGGGAGCAGCCAGTCAGGCAGGGGCACAGACAGCTGCAGCGGAACAGGAGCTACAAAACTGAGCTGTAAACAGGGGAGTTTGAGAGGGACTTCTGTTGGAGGAGAAGGTATTTGTGTGTGTGTTTGGTATTGTATTGGTAGTATCTGTATGTGTAGAGGCATGGAGGGGCTTTGTGCTGGGAGCGAAGCTGAGCCCTGATTAGGGGGCGGGGCTTCATTGACTAGGGGTCCTATAAAGGTAGCAGCCAGTCAGGCAGCGGCACAGGAGCTAGCAAACAGAGCTGTAAACAGCGGAGTTTGAGTGGGACTTCTGTTGGAAGAGAAGGTATTTGTGTGTGTTTGGTTTTGTATTGGTAGTATCTGTATGTGTAGGGGCTTTGTGCTGGGAGAAAAGCTGAGCCCTGATTAGGGGGCGGGGCTTCACTGACGACGGGTCCTATAAAGGGAGCAGCCAGTCAGGCAGGGGCACAGACAGCTGCAGCGGAACAGGAGCTAGCAAACTGAGCTGTAAACAGGGGAGTTTGAGAGGGAGTTCTGTTGGAGGAGAAGGTATTTGTGTGTGTTTGGTTTTGTATTGGTAGTATCTGTATGAGTAGAGGCTTTGTGCTGGGAGAGAATCTGAGCCCTGATTAGGGGGCGGGGCTTCATTGACTAGGGGTCCTATAAAGGGAGCAGCCAGTCTGGCAGGGGCACAGACAGCTGCAGCGGAACAGGAGCTACAAAACCGAGCTGTAAACAGGGGAGTTTGAGAGGGAGTTCTGTTGGAGGAGAAGGTATTTGTGTGTGTTTGGTTTTGTATTGGTAGTATCTGTATGTGTAGAGGCTTGGAGGGGCTTTGTGCTGGGAGAGAAGCTGAGCCCTGATTAGGGGGCGGGGCTTCACTGACTAGGGTTGTTATAAAGGTAGCAGCCAGTCAGGCAGCGGCACAGGAGCTAGCAAACAGAACTGTGAACAGGGGAGTTTGAGTGGGACTTCTGTTGGAAGAGAAGGTATTTGTGTGTGTTTGGTTTTGTATTGGTAGTATCTGTATGAGTAGAGGCTTTGTGCTGGGAGAGAATCTGAGCCCTGATAAGGGGGCGGGGCTTCACTGACTACGGGTCCTATAAAGGGAGCAGCCAGTCAGGCAGGGGCACAGACAGCTGCAGCGGAACAGGAGCTAGCAAACTGAGCTGTAAACAGGGGATTTTGAGAGGGAGTTCTGTTGGAGGAGAAGGTATTTGTGTGTGTTTGATTTTGTATTGGTGGTATCTGTATGTGTCGAGGCTTGGAGGGGCTTTGTGCTGGGAGAGAATCTGAGCCCTGATTAGGGGGCGGGGCTTCACTGACGAGGGGTCCTATAAAGGGAGCAGCCAGTCAGGCAGCGACACACACAGCAGCAGCGGTACAGGAGCTAGCAAACAGGGCTGTAAATAGGGGACTTTGAGTGGGAGTTCTGTTGGAGGAGAAGGCATTTGTGTGTGTGTTTGGTTTTGTATTGGTAGCATCTGTATGTGTAGGGGCTTTGTGCTGAGAGAGAAGCTGAGCCCTGATTAGGGGGCGGGGCTTCACTGACTAGGGGTCCTATAAAGGCAGCAGCCAGTCAGGCAGCGGCACAGACAGCTGCAGCGGTACAGCAGCTAGCAAACAGAGCTGTAAACAGGGGAGTTTGAGTGGGAGTTCTGTTGGAGGAGAAGGTATTTGTGTGTGTGTTTGGTTTTGTATTGTTGGTATCTGTATGTGCAGAGGCTTGGAGGGGCTTTGTGCTGGGAGCGAAGCTCAGCCCTGATTAGGGGCGGGCTTCATTGACTAGGGGTCCTATAAAGGGAGCAGCCAGTCAGGCAGGGGCACAGACAGCTGCAGCGGAACAGGAGCTACAAAACTGAGCTGTAAACAGGGGAGTTTGAGAGGGACTTCTGTTGGAGGAGAAGGTATTTGTGTGTGTGTTTGGTATTGTATTGGTAGTATCTGTATGTGTAGAGGCATGGAGGGGCTTTGTGCTGGGAGCGAAGCTGAGCCCTGATTAGGGGGCGGGGCTTCATTGACTTGGGGTCCTATAAAGGTAGCAGCCAGTCAGGCAGCGGCACAGGAGCTAGCAAACAGAACTGTAAACAGGGGAGTTTGAGTGGGACTTCTGTTGGAAGAGAAGGTATTTGTGTGTGTTTGGTTTTGTATTGGTAGTATCTGTATGTGTAGGGGCTTTGTGCTGGGAGAAAAGCTGAGCCCTGATTAGGGAGCGGGGCTTCACTGACTACGGCTCCTATAAAGGGAGCAGCCAGTCAGGCAGGGGCACAGACAGCTGCAGCGGAACAGGAGCTAGCAAACTGAGCTGTAAACAGGGGAGTTTGAGAGGGAGTTCTGTTGGAGGAGAAGGTATTTGTGTGTGTTTGGTTTTGTATTGGTAGTATCTGTATGAGTAGAGGCTTTGTGCTGGGAGAGAATCTGAGCCCTGATTAGGGGGCGGGGCTTCACTGACTAGGGGTCCTATAAAGGTAGCAGCCAGTCAGGCAGCGGCACAGACAGCTGCATTGGCACAGGAGCTAGCAAACAGAGCTGTAAACAGGGGAGTTTGAGTGGGAGTTCTGTTGGAGGAGAAGGTATTTTTGTGTGTTTGGTTTTGTATTGGTAGTATCTGTATGTGTAGAGGCTTGGAGGGGCTTTGTACTGGGAGAGAAGCTGAGCCCTGATTAGGGGGCGGGGCTTCACTGACTAGGGGTCCTATAAAGGGAGCAGCCAGTCAGGCAGCTGCACAGACAGCTGCAGCGGTACAGGAGCTAGCAAACAGAGCTGTAAACAGGGGACTTTGAGTGGGAGTTCTGTTGGAGGAGAAGGCATTTGTGTGTGTGTTTGGTTTTGTATTGGTAGCATCTGTATGTGTAGGGGCTTTGTGCTGGGAGAGAAGCTGAGCCCTGATTAGGGGGCGGGGCTTCACTGACGAGGGGTCCTATAAAGGGAGCAGCCAGTCAGGCAGCGACACAGACAGCTGCAGCGGTACAGGAGCTAGCAAACACAGCTGTAAACAGGGGAGTTTGAGTGGGACTTCTGTTGGAGGAGAAGGTATTTGTGTGTGTGTTTGGTATTGTATTGGTAGTATCTGTATGTGTAGAGGCTTGGAGGGGCTTTGTGCTGGGAGCGAAGCTCAGCCCTGATTAGGGGGCGGGCTTCATTGACTAGGGGTCCTATAAAGGGAGCAGCCAGTCAGGCAGGGGCACAGACAGCTGCAGCGGAACAGGAGCTACAAAACTGAGCTGTAAACAGGGGAGTTTGAGTTGGAGTTCTGTTGGAGGAGAAGGTATTTGTGTGTGTTTGGTTTTGTATTGGTGGTATCTGTATGTGTAGAGGCTTGGAGGGGCTTTGTGCTGGGAGAGAAGCTGAGCCCTGATTAGGGGGCGGGGCTTCACTGACGAGGGTCCTATAAAGGGAGCAGCCAGTCAGGCAGCGACACAGGAGCTAGCAAAGAGAGCTGTAAACAGGGGAGTTTGAGTGGGAGTTCTGTTGGAGGAGAAGGTATTTGTGTGTGTTTGGTTTTGTATTGGTGGTATCTGTATGTGTAGAGGCTTGCAGGGGCTTTGTGCTGGGAGAGAAGCTGAGCCCTGATTAAGGGGCGGGGCTTCACTGACGAGGGTCCTATAAAGGGAGCAGCCAGTCAGGCAGCGACACAGACAGCTGCAGCGGTACAGGAGCTAGGAAACAGGGCTGTAAATAGGGGACTTTGAGTGGGAGTTCTGTTGGAGGAGAAGCTATTTGTGTGTGTGTTTGGTTTTGTATTGGTAGTATCTGTATGTGTAGAGGCTTGGAGGGGCTTTGTGCTGGGAGAGAAGCTGAGCCCTGATTAGGGGGCGGGGCTTCACTGACTAGGGTTCCTATAAAGGTAGCAGCCAGTCAGGCAGCGGCACAGGAGCTAGCAAACAGAGCTGTGAACAGGGAAGTTTGAGTGGGAGTTCTGTTGGAGGAGAAGGCATTTGTGTGTGTGTTTGGTTTTGTATTGGTAGTATCTGTATGTGTAGGGGCTTTGTGCTGGGAGAGAAGCTGAGCCCTGATTAGCGGGCGGGGCTTCCCTGACTAGGGGTCCTATAAAGGTACCAGCCAGTCAGGCAGCGGCACAGACAGCTGCAGCGGCACTGGAGCTAGCAAATAGAGCTGTAAACAGGGGAGTTTGAGTGGGAGTTCTGTTTGAGGAGAAGGTATTTCTGTGTGTTTTTGGTTTTGTATTGGTGGTATCTGTATGTGTAGGGGCTTTGTGCTGGGAGAGAAGCTGAGCCCTGATTAGGGGGCGGGGCTTCACTGACGAGGGGTCCTATAAAGGTAGCAGCCAGTCAGGCAGCGGCACAGGAGCTAGCAAACAGAGCTGTAAACAGGTGAGTTTGAGAGGGAGTTCTGTTGGAGGAGAAGGTATTTGTGTGTTTGGTTTGGTATTGGTAGTGTCTGTATGAGTAGAGGCTTTGTGCTGGGAGAGAATCTGAGCCCTGATTAGGGGGCGGGGCTTCCCTGACTAGGGGTCCTATAAAGGTACCAACCAGTCAGGCAGCGGCACAGACAGCTGCAGCGGCACTGGAGCTAGCAAATAGAGCTGTAAACAGGGGAGTTTGAGTGGGAGTTCTGTTTGAGGAGAAGGTATTTGTGTGTGTGTTTGGTTTTGTATTGGTGGTATCTGTATGTGTAGAGGCTTGGAGGGGCTTTGTGCTGGGAGAGAAGCTGAGCCCTGATTAGGGGGCGGGGCTTCACTGACGAGGGGTCCTATAAAGGGAGCAGCCAGTCAGGCAGCGACACAGACAGCTGCAGCGGTACAGGAGCTAGCAAACAGAGCTGTAAATAGGGGACTTTGAGTGGGAGTTCTGTTGGAGGAGAAGCTATTTGTGTGTGTTTGGTTTTGTATTGGTAGTATCTGTGTGTGTAGAGGCTTGGAGGGGCTTTGTGCTGGGAGCGAAGCTGAGCCCTGATTAGGGGGCGGGGCTTCACTGACTAGGGGTCCTATAAAGGTAGCAGCCAGTCAGGCAGCGGCACAGGAGCTAGCAAACAGAGCTGTGAACAGGGAAGTTTGAGTGGGAGTTCTGTTGGAGGAGAAGGTATTTGTGTGTGTTTGGTTTTGTGTTGGTGGTATCTGTATGTGTAGGGGCTTTGTGCTGGGAGAGAAGCTGAGCCCTGATTAGGGGGCGGGGCTTCACTGACGAGGGGTCCTATAAAGGGAGCAGCCAGTCAGGCAGCAACACAGACAGCTGCAGAGGTACAGGAGCTAGCAAACAGAGCTGTAAACAGGGGAGTTTGAGTGGGACTTCTGTTGGAGGAGAAGGTATTTGTGTGTGTGTTTGGTATTGTATTGGTAGTATCTGTATGAGTAGAGGCTTGGAGGGGCTTTGTGCTGGGAGCGAAGCTGAGCCCTGATTAGGGGGCGGGGCTTCACTGACTGGGGTCCTATAAAGGTAGCAGCCAGTCAGGCAGCGGCACAGGAGCTAGCAAACAGAGCTGTAAACAGGGGAGTTTGAGTGGGACTTCTGTTGGAGGAGAAGTTATTTGTGTGTGTGTTTGGTATTGTATTGGTAGTATATGTATGTGTAGAGGCATGGAGGGGTTTTGTGCTGGGAGCGAAGCTGAGCCCTGATTAGGGGGCGGGGCTTCATTAACTAGGGGTCCTATAAAGGTAGCAGCCAGTCAGGCAGCGGCACAGGAGCTAGCAAACAGAACTGTAAACAAGGGAGTTTGAGTGGGACTTCCGTTGGAAGAGAAGGTATTTGTGTGTGTTTGGTTTTGTATTGGTAGTATATGTATGTGTAGGGGCTTTCTGCTGGGAGAAAAGCTGAGCCCTGATTAGGGGGCGGGGCTTCACTGACTACGGGTCCTATAAAGGGAGCAGCCAGTCAGGCAGGGGCACAGACAGCTGCAGCGGAACAGGAGCTAGCAAACTGAGCTGTAAACAGGGGAGTTTGAGAGGGAGTTCTGTTGGAGGAGAAGGTATTTGTGTGTGTTTGGTTTTGTATTGGTAGTATCTGTATGTGTAGAGGCTTGGAGGGGCTTTGTGCTGGGAGAGAAGCTGAGCCCTGATTAGGGGGCGGGGCTTCACTGACTAGGGGTCCTATAAAGGTAGCAGCCAATCAGGCAGCGGCACAGACAGCTGCATTGGCACAGGAGCTAGCAAACAGAGCTGTAAACAGGGGAGTTTGAGTGGGACTTCTGTTGGAGGAGAAGGTATTTGTGTGTGTGTTTGGTATTGTATTGGTAGTATCTGTATGTGTAGAGGCTTGGAGGGGCTTTGTGCTGGGAGCGAAGCTCAGCCCTGATTAGGGGGCGGGCTTCATTGACTAGGGGTCCTATAAAGGGAGCAGCCAGTCAGGCAGGGGCACAGACAGCTGCAGCGGAACAGGAGCTAGCAAACAGAGCTGTGAACAGGGGAGTCTGAGTGGGAGTTCTGTTGGAGGAGAAGGTATTTGTGTGTGTGTTTGGTTTTGTGTTGGTGGTATCTGTATATGTAGGGGCTTTGTGCTGAGAGAGAAGCTGAGCCCTGATTAGGGGGCGGGCTTCACTGACTAGGGGTCCTATAAAGGCAGCAGCCAGTCAGGCAGCGGCACAGACAGCTGCAGTGGCACAGGAGCTAGCAAAGAGAGCTGTAAACAGGGGAGTTTGAGTGGGAGTTCTGTTGGAAAAGAAGGTATTTGTGTGTGTTTGGTTTTGTATTGGTAGTATCTGTATGTGTAGGGTCTTTGTGCTGGGAGAAAAGCTGAGCCCTGATTAGGGGGCGGGGCTTCACTGACTAGGGGTCCTATAAAGGTAGCAGCCAGTCAGGCAGCGGCACAGGAGCTAGCAAACAGAGCTGTAAACAGGGGAGTTTGAGTGGGACTTCTGTTGGAGGAGAAGGTATTTGTGTGTGTGTTTGGTATTGTATTGGTAGTATCTGTATGGGTAGAGGCTTGGAGGGGCTTTGTGCTGGGAGCGAAGCTGAGCCCTGATTAGGGGGCGGGTATTCATTGACTAGGGGTCCTATAGAGGGAGCAGCCAGTCAGGCAGGGGCACAGACAGCTGCAGCGGAACAGGAGCTACAAAACTGAGCTGTAAACAGGGGAGTTTGAGAGGGAGTTCTGTTGGAGGAGAAGGTATTTGTGTGTGTTTGGTTTTGTATTGGTAGTATCTGTATGTGTAGAGGCTTGGAGGGGCTTTGTGCTGGGAGCGAAGCTGAGCCCTGATTAGGGGGCGGGGCTTCACTGACTAGGGTTCCTATAAAGGTAGCAGCCAGTCAGGCAGCGGCACAGGAGCTAGCAAACAGAGCTGTAAACAGGGGAGTTTGAGTGGGAGTTCTGTTGGAAGAGAAGGTATTTGTGTGTGTGTGTTTGGTTTTGTATTGGTAGTATCTGTATGTGTAGGGTCTTTGTGCTGGGAGAAAAGCTGAGCCCTGATTAGGGGGCGGGGCTTCACTGACTAGGGGTCCTAGAAAGGTAGCAGCCAGTCAGGCAGCGGCACAGGAGCTAGCAAACAGAGCTGTAAACAGGGGAGTATGAGTGGGAGTTCTGTTGGAGGAGAAGGTGTTTGTGTGTGTTTGGTTTTGTATTGGTAGTATCTGTATGTGTAGATGCTTTGTGCTGGGAGAGAAGCTGAGCCCTGAAAGGGGGGCGGGGCTTCACTGACTAGGCGCCCTATAAAGGTAGCAGCCAGTCAGGCAGCGGCACAGCAGCTAGCAAACAGTGCTGTAAACACGGGAGTTTGAGTGGAGTTCTGTTGGAGGAGAAGGTATATGTGTGTGTTTCGTTTTGTATTGGTAGTATCTGTATGTGTAGAGGCTTGGAGGGGCTTTGTGCTGGGAGAAAAGCTGAGCCCTGATTAGGGGGCGGGGCTTCACTGACTAGGGGTCCTATAAAGGTAGCAGCCAGTCAGGCAGCGGCACAGACAGCTGCAGCGGCACAGGAGCGAGCAAACAGAGCTGTAAACAGGGGAGTTTGAGTGGGAGTTGTGTTGGAGGAGAAGGTATTTGTGTGTGTTTGGTTTTGTATTGGTAGTATTTGTATGTGTAGAGGCTTGGAGGGGCTCTGTGCTGGGAGAGAAGCTGAGCCCTTATTAGGGGGCGGGACTTCGCTGACTAGGGGTCCTATAAAGCTAGCAGCCAGTCAGGCAGCAGCACAGGAGCTAGCAAACAGAGCTGTAAACAGGGGAGTTTGAGTGGGAGTTCTGTTGGAGGAGAAGGTATTTGTGTGTGTTTGGTTTTGTATTGGTAGTATCTGTATGTGTAGGGGCTTTGTGCTGAGAGAGAATCTGAGCCCTGATTAGGGGGCGGGGCTTCACTGACTAGGGGTCGTATAAAGGGAGCAGCCAGTCAGGCAGGGGAACAGACAGCTGCAGCGGCACAGGAGCTAGCAAACAGAGCTGTAAACAGGGGAGTTTGAGTGGGACTTCTGTTGGAGGAGAAGGTATTTGTGTGTGTGTTTGGTATTGGTAGTATCTGTATGTGTAGAGGCTTGGAGGGGCTTTGTGCTGGGAGCGAAGCTCAGCCCTGATTAGGGGCGGGCTTCATTGACTAGGGGTCCTATAAAGGGAGCAGCCAGTCAGGCAGGGGCACAGACAGCTGCAGCGGAACAGGAGCTACAAAACTGAGCTGTAAACAGGGGAGTTTGAGAGGGACTTCTGTTGGAGGAGAAGGTATTTGTGTGTGTGTTTGGTATTGTATTGGTAGTATCTGTATGTGTAGAGGCATGGAGGGGCTTTGTGCTGGGAGCGAAGCTGAGCCCTGATTAGGGGGCGGGGCTTCATTGACTAGGGGTCCTATAAAGGTAGCAGCCAGTCAGGCAGCGGCACAGGAGCTAGCAAACAGAACTGTAAACAGGGGAGTTTGAGTGGGACTTCTGTTGGAAGAGAAGGTATTTGTGTGTGTTTGGTTTTGTATTGGTAGTATCTGTATGTGTAGGGGCTTTGTGCTGGGAGAAAAGCTGAGCCCTGATTAGGGAGCGGGGCTTCACTGACTACGGCTCCTATAAAGGGAGCAGCCAGTCAGGCAGGGGCACAGACAGCTGCAGCGGAACAGGAGCTAGCAAACTGAGCTGTAAACAGGGGAGTTTGAGAGGGAGTTCTGTTGGAGGAGAAGGTATTTGTGTGTGTTTGGTTTTGTATTGGTAGTATCTGTATGAGTAGAGGCTTTGTGCTGGGAGAGAATCTGAGCCCTGATTAGGGGGCGGGGCTTCACTGACTAGGGGTCCTATAAAGGTAGCAGCCAGTCAGGCAGCGGCACAGACAGCTGCATTGGCACAGGAGTTAGCAAACAGAGCTGTAAACAGGGGAGTTTGAGTGGGAGTTCTGTTGGAGGAGAAGGTATTTTTGTGTGTTTGGTTTTGTATTGGTAGTATCTGTATGTGTAGAGGCTTGGAGGGGCTTTGTACTGGGAGAGAAGCTGAGCCCTGATTAGGGGGCGGGGCTTCACTGACTAGGGGTCCTATAAAGGGAGCAGCCAGTCAGGCAGCTGCACAGACAGCTGCAGCGGTACAGGAGCTAGCAAACAGAGCTGTAAACAGGGGACTTTGAGTGGGAGTTCTGTTGGAGGAGAAGGCATTTGTGTGTGTGTTTGGTTTTGTATTGGTAGCATCTGTATGTGTAGGGGCTTTGTGCTGGGAGAGAAGCTGAGCCCTGATTAGGGGGCGGGGCTTCACTGACGAGGGGTCCTATAAAGGGAGCAGCCAGTCAGGCAGCGACACAGACAGCTGCAGCGGTACAGGAGCTAGCAAACACAGCTGTAAACAGGGGAGTTTGAGTGGGACTTCTGTTGGAGGAGAAGGTATTTGTGTGTGTGTTTGGTATTGTATTGGTAGTATCTGTATGTGTAGAGGCTTGGAGGGGCTTTGTGCTGGGAGCGAAGCTCAGCCCTGATTAGGGGGCGGGCTTCATTGACTTGGGGTCCTATAAAGGGAGCAGCCAGTCAGGCAGGGGCAGAGACAGCTGCAGCGGAACAGGAGCTACAAAACTGAGCTGTAAACAGGGGAGTTTGAGTTGGAGTTCTGTTGGAGGAGAAGGTATTTGTGTGTGTGTTTGGTTTTGTATTGGTGGTATCTGTATGTGTAGAGGCTTGGAGGGGCTTTGTGCTGGGAGAGAAGCTGAGCCCTGATTAGGGGGCGGGGCTTCACTGACGAGGGTCCTATAAAGGGAGCAGCCAGTCAGGCAGCGACACAGGAGCTAGCAAAGAGAGCTGTAAACAGGGGAGTTTGAGTGGGAGTTCTGTTGGAGGAGAAGGTATTTGTGTGTGTTTGGTTTTGTATTGGTGGTATCTGTATGTGTAGAGGCTTGCAGGGGCTTTGTGCTGGGAGAGAAGCTGAGCCCTGATTAAGGGGCGGGGCTTCACTGACGAGGGTCCTATAAAGGGAGCAGCCAGTCAGGCAGCGACACAGACAGCTGCAGCGGTACAGGAGCTAGGAAACAGGGCTGTAAATAGGGGACTTTGAGTGGGAGTTCTGTTGGAGGAGAAGCTATTTTTGTGTGTGTTTGGTTTTGTATTGGTAGTATCTGTATGTGTAGAGGCTTGGAGGGGCTTTGTGCTGGGAGAGAAGCTGAGCCCTGATTAGGGGGCGGGGCTTCACTGACTAGGGTTCCTATAAAGGTAGCAGCCAGTCAGGCAGCGGCACAGGAGCTAGCAAACAGAGCTGTGAACAGGGAAGTTTGAGTGGGAGTTCTGTTGGAGGAGAAGGCATTTGTGTGTGTGTTTGGTTTTGTATTGGTAGTATCTGTATGTGTAGGGGCTTTGTGCTGGGAGAGAAGCTGAGCCCTGATTAGCGGGCGGGGCTTCCCTGACTAGGGGTCCTATAAAGGTACCAGCCAGTCAGGCAGCGGCACAGACAGCTGCAGCGGCACTGGAGCTAGCAAATAGAGCTGTAAACAGGGGAGTTTGAGTGGGAGTTCTGTTTGAGGAGAAGGTATTTCTGTGTGTTTTTGGTTTTGTATTGATGGTATCTGTATGTGTAGGGGCTTTGTGCTGGGAGAGAAGCTGAGCCCTGATTAGGGGGCGGGGCTTCACTGACGAGGGGTCCTATAAAGGTAGCAGCCAGTCAGGCAGCGGCACAGGAGCTAGCAAACAGAGCTGTAAACAGGTGAGTTTGAGAGGGAGTTCTGTTGGAGGAGAAGGTATTTGTGTGTTTGGTTTGGTATTGGTAGTGTCTGTATGAGTAGAGGCTTTGTGCTGGGAGAGAATCTGAGCCCTGATTAGGGGGCGGGGCTTCCCTGACTAGGGGTCCTATAAAGGTACCAACCAGTCAGGCAGCGGCACAGACAGCTGCAGCGGCACTGGAGCTAGCAAATAGAGCTGTAAACAGGGGAGTTTGAGTGGGAGTTCTGTTTGAGGAGAAGGTATTTGTGTGTGTGTTTGGTTTTGTATTGGTGGTATCTGTATGTGTAGAGGCTTGGAGGGGCTTTGTGCTGGGAGAGAAGCTGAGCCCTGATTAGGGGGCGGGGCTTCACTGACGAGGGGTCCTATAAAGGGAGCAGCCAGTCAGGCAGCGACACAGACAGCTGCAGCGGTACAGGAGCTAGCAAACAGAGCTGTAAATAGGGGACTTTGAGTGGGAGTTCTGTTGGAGGAGAAGCTATTTGTGTGTGTTTGGTTTTGTATTGGTAGTATCTGTATGTGTAGAGGCTTGGAGGGGCTTTGTGCTGGGAGCGAAGCTGAGCCCTGATTAGGGGGCGGGGCTTCACTGACTAGGGGTCCTATAAAGGTAGCAGCCAGTCAGGCAGCGGCACAGGAGCTAGCAAACAGAGCTGTGAACAGGGAAGTTTGAGTGGGAGTTCTGTTGGAGGAGAAGGTATTTGTGTGTGTTTGGTTTTGTGTTGGTGGTATCTGTATGTGTAGGGGCTTTGTGCTGGGAGAGAAGCTGAGCCCTGATTAGGGGGCGGGGCTTCACTGACGAGGGGTCCTATAAAGGGAGCAGCCAGTCAGGCAGCAACACAGACAGCTGCAGCGGAACAGGAGCTAGCAAACTGAGCTGTAAACAGGGGAGTTTGAGAGGGAGTTCTGTTGGAGGAGAAGGTATTTGTGTGTGTTTGGTTTTGTATTGGTAGTATCTGTATGTGTAGAGGCTTGGAGGGGCTTTGTGCTGGGAGAGAAGCTGAGCCCTGATTAGGGGGCGGGGCTTCACTGACTAGGGGTCCTATAAAGGTAGCAGCCAGTCAGGCAGCGGCACAGAGAGCTGCATTGGCACAGGAGGTAGCAAACAGAGCTGTAAACAGGGGAGTTTGAGTGGGAGTTCTGTTGGAGGAGAAGGTATTTTTGTGTGTTTGGTTTTGTATTGGTAGTATCTGTATGTGTAGAGGCTTGGAGGGGCTTTGTGCTGGGAGAGAAGCTGAGCCCTGATTAGGGGGCGGGGCTTCACTGACTAGGGGTCCTATAAAGGGAGCAGCCAGTCAGGCAGCTGCACAGACAGCTGCAGCGGTACAGGAGCTAGCAAACAGAGCTGTAAACAGGGGAGTTTGAGTGGGAGTTCTGTTCGAGGAGAAGGTATTTGTGTGTGTTTGCTTTTGTGTTGGTGGTATCTGTATGTGTAGGGGCTTTGTGCTGGGAGAGAAGCTGAGCTCTGATTAGGGGGCGGGGCTTCACTGACTAGGGGTCCTATAAACGGAGCAGCCAGTCAGGCAGCGGCACAGGAGCTAGCAAACAGAGCTGTAAACAGGGGAGTTTGAGTGGGACTTCTGTTGGAGGAGAAGGTATTTGTGTGTGTGTTTGGTATTGTATTGGTAGTATCTGTATGTGTAGAGGCTTGGAGGGGCTTTGTGCTGGGAGCGAAGCTCAGCCCTGATTAGGGGGCGGGCTTCATTGACTAGGGGTCCTATAAAGGGAGCAGCCAGTCAGGCAGGGGCACAGACAGCTGCAGCGGAACAGGAGCTACAAAACTGAGCTGTAAACAGGGGACTTTGAGTGGGAGTTGAGTTGGAGGAGAAGCTATTTGTGTGTGTTTGGTTTTGTATTGGTAGTATCTGTATGTGTAGAGGCTTGGAGGGGCTTTGTGCTGGGAGAGAAGCTGAGCCCTGATTAGGGGGCGGGGCTTCCCTGACGAGGGGTCCTATAAAGGGAGCAGCCAGTCAGGCAGCGACACAGACAGCTGCAGCGGTACAGGAGCTAGCAAACAGAGCTGTAAATAGGGGACTTTGAGTGGGAGTTGAGTTGGAGGAGAAGCTATTTGTGTGTGTTTGGTTTTGTATTGGTAGTATCTGTATGTGTAGAGGCTTGGAGGGGCTTTGTGCTGGGAGAGAAGCTGAGCCCTGATTAGGGGGCGGGGCTTCACTGACGAGGGGTCCTATAAAGGGAGCAGCCAGTCAGGCAGCGACACAGACAGCTGCAGCGGTACAGGAGCTAGCAAACAGAGCTGTATATAGGGGACTTTGAGTGGGAGTTGTGTTGGAGGAGAAGCTATTTGTGTGTGTTTGGTTTTGTATTGGTAGTATCTGTATGTGTAGAGGCTTGGAGGGGCTTTGTGCTGGGAGCGAAGCTGAGCCCTGATTAGGGGGCGGGGCTTCACTGACTAGGGGTCCTATAAAGGTAGCAGCCAGTCAGGCAGCGGCACAGGAGCTAGCAAACAGAGCTGTGAACAGGGGAGTCTGAGTGGGAGTTCTGTTGGAGGAGAAGGTATTTGTGTGTGTGTTTGGTTTTGTGTTGGTGGTATCTGTATATGTAGGGGCTTTGTGCTGAGAGAGAAGCTGAGCCCTGATTAGGGGGCGGGCTTCACTGACTAGGGGTCCTATAAAGGCAGCAGCCAGTCAGGCAGCGGCACAGACAGCTGCAGTGGCACAGGAGCTAGCAAAGAGAGCTGTAAACAGGGGAGTTTGAGTGGGAGTTCTGTTGGAAAAGAAGGTATTTGTGTGTGTTTGGTTTTGTATTGGTAGTATCTGTATGTGTAGGGTCTTTGTGCTGGGAGAAAAGCTGAGCCCTGATTAGGGGGCGGGGCTTCACTGACTAGGGGTCCTATAAAGGGAGCAGCCAGTCAGGCAGCGGCACAGGAGCTAGCAAACAGAGCTGTAAACAGGGGAGTTTGAGTGGGACTTCTGTTGGAGGAGAAGTTATTTGTGTGTGTGTTTGGTATTGTATTGGTAGTATCTGTATGGGTAGAGGCTTGGAGGGGCTTTGTGCTGGGAGCGAAGCTGAGCCCTGATTAGGGGGCGGGTATTCACTGACTAGGGGTCCTATAGAGGGAGCAGCCAGTCAGGCAGGGGCACAGACAGCTGCAGCGGAACAGGAGCTACAAAACTGAGCTGTAAACAGGGGAGTTTGAGAGGGAGTTCTGTTGGAGGAGAAGGTATTTGTGTGTGTTTGGTTTTGTATTGGTAGTATCTGTATGTGTAGAGGCTTGGAGGGGCTTTGTGCTGGGAGAGAAGCTGAGCCCTGATTAGGGGGCGGGGCTTCACTGACTAGGGTTATTATAAAGGTAGCAGCCAGTCAGGCAGCGGCACAGGAGCTAGCAAACAGAGCTGTAAACAGGGGAGTTTGAGTGGGACTTCTGTTGGAAGAGAAGGTATTTGTGTGTGTGTGTTTGGTTTTGTATTGGTAGTATCTGTATGTGTAGGGGCTTTGTGCTGGGAGAAAAGCTGAGCCCTGATTAGGGGGCGGGGCTTCACTGACTACGGGTCCTATAAAGGGAGCAGCCAGTCAGGCAGCGACACAGACAGCTGCAGCTGTACAGGAGCTAGCAAACAGAGCTGTAAACAGGGGAGTTTGAGTGGGAGTTCTGTTGGAGGAGAAGGTATTTGTGTGTGTTTTTGGTTTTGTATTGGTAGTATCTGTATGTGTAGAGGCTTGGAGGGGCTTTGTGCTGGGAGCGAAGCTGAGCCCTGATTAGGGGGCGGGGCTTCACTGACTAGGGGTCCTATAAAGGTAGCAGCCAGTCAGGCAGCGGCACAGGAGCTAGCAAACAGAGCTGTAAACAGGGGAGTTTGAGTGGGAGTTCTGTTGGAAGAGAAGGTATTTGTGTGTGTTTGGTTTTGTATTGGCAGTATCTGTATGTGTAGGGTCTTTGTGCTGGGAGAAAAGCTGAGCCCTGATTAGGGGGCGGGGCTTCACTGACTAGGGGTCCTAGAAAGGTAGCAGCCAGTCAGGCAGCGGCACAGGAGCTAGCAAACAGAGCTGTAAACAGGGGAGTATGAGTGGGAGTTCTGTTGGAGGAGAAGGTGTTTGTGTGTGTTTGGTTTTGTATTGGTAGTATCTGTATGTGTAGAGGCTTTGTGCTGGGAGAGAAGCTGAGCCCTGAAAGGGGGGCGGGGCTTCACTGACTAGGCGCCCTATAAAGGTAGCAGCCAGTCAGGCAGCGGCACAGCAGCTAGGAAACAGTGCTGTAAACACGGGAGTTTGAGTGGAGTTCTGTTGGAGGAGAAGGTATATGTGTGTGTTTCGTTTTGTATTGGTAGTATCTGTATGTGTAGAGGCTTGGAGGGGCTTTGTGCTGGGAGAAAAGCTGAGCCCTGATTAGGGGGCGGGGCTTCACTGACTAGGGGTCCTATAAAGGTAGCAGCCAGTCAGGCAGCGGCACAGACAGCTGCAGCGGCACAGGAGCGAGCAAACAGAGCTGTAAACAGGGGAGTTTGAGTGGGAGTTGTGTTGGAGGAGAAGGTATTTGTGTGTGTTTGGTTTTGTATTGGTAGTATTTGTATGTGTAGAGGCTTGGAGGGGCTCTGTGCTGGGAGAGAAGCTGAGCCCTTATTAGGGGGCGGGACTTCGCTGACTAGGGGTCCTATAAAGCTAGCAGCCAGTCAGGCAGCAGCACAGGAGCTAGCAAACAGAGCTGTAAACAGGGGAGTTTGAGTGGGAGTTCTGTTGGAGGAGAAGGTATTTGTGTGTGTTTGGTTTTGTATTGGTAGTATCTGTATGTGTAGGGGCTTTGTGCTGAGAGAGAATCTGAGCCCTGATTAGGGGGCGGGGCTTCACTGACTAGGGGTCGTATAAAGGGAGCAGCCAGTCAGGCAGGGGAACAGACAGCTGCAGCGGCACAGGAGCTAGCAAACAGAGCTGTAAACAGGTGAGTTTGAGAGGGAGTTCTGTTGGAGGAGAAGGTATTTGTGTGTTTGGTTTTGTATTGGTAGTGTCTGTATGAGTAGAGGCTTTGTGCTGAGAGAGAATCTGAGCCCTGATTAGGGGGCGGGGCTTCCCTGACTAGGGGTCCTATAAAGGTACCAACCAGTCAGGCAGCGGCACAGACAGCTGCAGCGGCACTGGAGCTAGCAAATAGAGCTGTAAACAGGGGAGTTTGAGTGGGAGTTCTGTTTGAGGAGAAGGTATTTGTCTGTGTTTGGTTTTGTATTGGTGGTATCTGTATTTGCTGAGGCTTGGAGGGGCTTTGTGCTGGGAGAGAAGCTGAGCCCTGATTAGGGGGCGGGGCTTCGCTGACTAGGGGTCCTATGATTGTAGCAGCCAGTCAGGCAGCGTCACAGACAGCTGCAGGGGCACAGGAGCTAGCAAACAGAGCTGTAAACAGGGGAGTTTGAGTGGGAGTTCTGTTGGAGGAGAAGGTATTTGTCTGTGTTTGGTTTTGTATTGGTAGCATCTGTATGTGTAGGGGCTTTGTGCTGGGAGAGAAGCTGAGCCCTGATTAGGGGGCGGGGCTTCACTGACTAGGGGTTCTATAAAGGCAGCAGCCAGTCAGGCAGCGGCACGGACAGCTGCAGTGGCACAGGAGCTAGCAAAGAGAGCTGTAAACAGGGGAGTTTGAGTGGGAGATCTGTTGGAGGAGAAGGTATTTGTGTGTGTTTGGTTTTGTATTGGTGGTATCTGTATGTGTAGAGGCTTGGAGGGGCTTTGTGCTGGGAGAGAAGCTGAGCCCTGATTAGGGGGCGGGGCTTCACTGACGAGGGGTCCTATAAAGGGAGCAGCCAGTCAGGCAGCGGCACAGACAGCTGCAGTGGCACAGGAGCTAGCAAAGAGAGCTGTAAACAGGGGAGTTTGAGTGGGAGTTCTGTTGGAGGAGAAGGTATTTGTGTGTGTTTGGTTTTGTATTGGTAGTATCTGTATGTGTAGAGGCTTGGAGGGGCTTTGTGCTGGGAGCGAAGCTGAGCCCTGATTAGGGGGCGGGGCTTCACTGACTAGGGGTCCCATAAAGGTAGCAGCCAGTCAGGCAGCGGCACAGGAGCTAGCAAACAGAGCTGTAAACAGGGGAGTTTGAGTGGGAGTTCTGTTGGAGGAGAAGGTATTTGTGTGTGTTTGGTTTTGTGTTGGTGGTATCTGTATGTGTAGGGGCTTTGTGCTGGGAGAGAAGCTGAGCCCTGATTGGGGGCGGGGCTTCACTGACTAGGGGTCCTATAAAGGGAGCAGCCAGTCAGGCAGCTGCACAGACAGCTGCAGCGGTACAGGAGCTAGCAAACAGAGCTGTAAACAGGGGAGTTTGAGTGGGAGTTCTGTTGGAGGAGAAGGTATTTGTGTGTGTTTGGTTTTGTATTGGTGGTGTCTGTATGTGTAGAGGCTTGGAGGGGCTTTGTGCTGGGAGAGAAGCTGAGCCCTGATTAGGGGGCGGGGCTTCACTGACGAGGGGTCCTATAAAGGGAGCAGCCAGTCAGGCAGCGGCACAGACAGCTGCAGTGGCACAGGAGCTAGCAAAGAGAGCTGTAAACAGGGGAGTTTGAGTGGGAGTTCTGTTGGAGGAGAAGGTATTTGTGTGTGTTTGGTTTTGTATTGGTAGTATCTGTATGTGTAGAGGCTTGGAGGGGCTTTGTGCTGGGAGCGAAGCTGAGCCCTGATTAGGGGGCGGGGCTTCACTGACTAGGGGTCCCATAAAGGTAGCAGCCAGTCAGGCAGCGGCACAGGAGCTAGCAAACAGAGCTGTAAACAGGGGAGTCTGAGTTTGAGTTCTGTTGGAGGAGAAGGTATTTGTGTTTGTTTGGTTTTGTGTTGGTGGTATCTGTATGTGTAGGGGCTTTGTGCTGGGAGAGAAGCTGAGCCCTGATTGGGGGCGGGGCTTCACTGACTAGGGGTCCTATAAAGGGAGCAGCCAGTCAGGCAGTTGCACAGACAGCTGCAGCGGTACAGAGGCTAGCAAACAGAGCTGTAAACAGGGGAGTTTGAGTGGGAGTACTGTTGGTGGAGAAGGTATTTGTGTGTGTTTGGTTTTGTGTTGGTGGTATCTGTATGTGTAGGGGCTTTGTGCTGAGAGAGAAGCTGAGCCCTGATTAGCGTGCAGGGCTTCACTGACCAGGGGTCCTATAAAGGTAGCAGCCAGTCAGGCAGCGGCACAGACAGCTGCATTGGCACAGGAGCTTGCAAACTGAGCTGTAAACAGGGGAGTTTGAGTGGGAGTTCTGTTGGAGGAGAAGGTATTTGTGTTTGTTTGGTTTTGTATTGGTAGTATCTGTATGTGTAGAGGCTTGGAGGGGCTTTGTGCTGGGAGAGAAGCTGAGCCCTGATTAGGGGGCGGGGCTTCACTGACTAGGGGTCCTATAAAGGTAGCAGCCAGTCAGGCAGCGGCACAGACAGCTGCAGCGGCACTGGAGCTAGCAAACAGAGCTGTAAACAGGGGAGTTTGAGAGGGAGTTCTGTTGGAGGAGAAGGCATTTGTGTGTGTGTTTGGTTTTGTATTGGTGGTATCTGTATGTGTAGAGGCTTGGAGGGGCTTTGTGCTGGGAGAGAAGCTGAGCCCTGATTAGGGGGCGGGGCTTCACTGACTAGGGGTCCTATAAAGGTAGCAGCCAGTCAGGCAGCGGCACTGGAGCTAGCAAATAGAGCTGTAAAGAGGGGAGTTTGAGTGGGAGTTCTGTTTGAGGAGAAGGTATTTGTGTGTGTGTTTGGTTTTGTATTGGTGGTATCTGTATTTGTAGAGGCTTGGAGGGGCTTTGTGCTGGGAGAGAAGCTGAGCCCTGATTAGGGGGCGGGGCTTCGCTGACTATGGGTCCTATGATTGTAGCAGCCAGTCAGGCAGCGTCACAGACAGCTGCAGGGGCACAGGAGCTTGCAAACAGAGCTGTAAACAGGGGAGTTTGAGTGGGAGTTCTGTTGGAGGAGAAGGTATTTGTCTGTGTTTGGTTTTGTATTGGTCGCATCTGTATGTGTAGGGGCTTTGTGCTGGGAGAGAAGCTGAGCCCTGATTAGGGGGCGGGGCTTCACTGACTAGGGGTTCTATAAAGACAGCAGCCAGTCAGACAGCGGCACAGACAGCTGCAGTGGCACAGGAGCTAGCAAAGAGAGCTGTAAATAGGGGAGTTTGAGTGGGAGTTCTGTTGGAGGAGAAGGTATTTGTGTGTGTGTTTGGTTTTGTATTGGTGGTATCTGTATGTGCAGAGGCTTGGAGGGGCTTTGTGCTGGGAGAGAAGCTGAGCCCTGATGAGGGGGCGGGGCTTCACTGACGAGGGGTCCTATAAAGGGAGCAGCCAGTCAGGCAGCGACACAGACAGCTGCAGCGGTACAGGAGCTAGCAAACAGAGCTGTAAATAGGGGAGTTTGAGTGGGAGTTCTGTTGGAGGAGAAGCTATTTGTGTGTGTTTGGTTTTGTATTGGTAGTATCTGTATGTGTAGAGGCTTGGAGGGGCTTTGTGCTGGGAGCGAAGCTGAGCCCTGATTAGGGGGCGGGGCTTCACTGACTAGGGGTCCTATAAAGGTAGCAGCCAGTCAGGCAGCGGCACAGGAGCTAGCAAACAGAGCTGTAAACAGGGGAGTTTGAGTGGGAGTTCTGTTGGAGGAGAAGGTATTTGTGTGTGTTTGGTTTTGTGTTGGTGGTATCTGTATGTGTAGGGGCTTTGTTCTGGGAGAGAAGCTGAGCCCTGATTAGGGGGCGGGGCTTCACTGACTAGGGGTCCTATAAAGGGAGCAGCCAGTCAGGCGGCGGCACGGACAGCTGCAGCGGCACAGGAGCTAGCAAACAGAGCTGTAAACAGGGGAGTTTGAGTGGGAGTTCTGTTGGAGGAGAAGGTATTTGTGTGTGTTTGGTTTTGTGTTGGTGTTATCTGTATGTGTAGGGGCTTTGTGCTGAGAGAGAAGCTGAGCCCTGATTAGGGGGCTGGCTTCACTGACTAGGGGTCCTATAAAGGCAGCAGCCAGTCAGGCAGCGGCACAGACAGCTGCAGTGGCACAGGAGCTAGCAAAGAGAGCTGTAAACAGGGGAGTTTGAGTGGGAGTTCTGTTGGAGGAGAAGGTATTTGTGTGTGTGTTTGGTTTTGTATTGTTGGTATCTGTATGTGTAGAGGCTTGGAGGGGCTTTGTGCTGGGAGAGAAGCTGAGCCCTGATTAGGGGGCGGGGCTTCACTGACTAGGGGTCCTATAAAGGTAGCAGCCAGTCAGGCAGTGGCACAGGAGCTAGCAAACAGAGCTGTGAACAGGGGAGTCTGAGTGGGAGTTCTGTTGGAGGAGAAGGTATTTGTGTGTGTGTTTGGTTTTGTGTTGGTGGTATCTGTATATGTAGGGGCTTTGTGCTGAGAGAGAAGCTGAGCCCTGATTAGGGGGCGGGCTTCACTGACTAGGGGTCCTATAAAGGCAGCAGCCAGTCAGGCAGCGGCACAGACAGCTGCAGTGGCACAGGAGCTAGCAAAGAGAGCTGTAAACAGGGGAGTTTGAGTGGGAGTTCTGTTGGAAAAGAAGGTATTTGTGTGTGTTTGGTTTTGTATTGGTAGTATCTGTATGTGTAGGGTCTTTGTGCTGGGAGAAAAGCTGAGCCCTGATTAGGGGGCGGGGCTTCACTGACTAGGGGTCCTATAAAGGTAGCAGCCAGTCAGGCAGCGGCACAGGAGCTAGCAAACAGAGCTGTAAACAGGGGAGTTTGAGTGGGACTTCTGTTGGAGGAGAAGGTATTTGTGTGTGTGTTTGGTATTGTATTGGTAGTATCTGTATGGGTAGAGGCTTGGAGGGGCTTTGTGCTGGGAGCGAATCTGAGCCCTGATTAGGGGGCGGGTATTCATTGACTAGGGGTCCTATAGAGGGAGCAGCCAGTCAGGCAGGGGCACAGACAGCTGCAGCGGAACAGGAGCTACAAAACTGAGCTGTAAACAGGGGAGTTTGAGAGGGAGTTCTGTTGGAGGAGAAGGTATTTGTGTGTGTTTGGTTTTGTATTGGTAGTATCTGTATGTGTAGAGGCTTGGAGGGGCTTTGTGCTGGGAGAGAAGCTGAGCCCTGATTAGGGGGCGGGGCTTCACTGACTAGGGTTATTATAAAGGTAGCAGCCAGTCAGGCAGCGGCACAGGAGCTAGCAAACAGAGCTGTAAACAGGGGAGTTTGAGTGGGACTTCTGTTGGAAGAGAAGGTATTTGTGTGTGTGTGTTTGGTTTTGTATTGGTAGTATCTGTATGTGTAGGGGCTTTGTGCTGGGAGAGAAGCTGAGCCCTGATTAGGGGGCGGGGCTTCACTGACTAGGGGTCCTATAAAGGGAGCAGCCAGTCAGGCAGCGACACAGACAGCTGCAGCTGTACAGGAGCTAGCAAACAGAGCTGTAAACAGGGGAGTTTGAGTGGGAGTTCTGTTGGAGGAGAAGGTATTTGTGTGTGTTTTTGGTTTTGTATTGGTAGTATCTGTATGTGTAGAGGCTTGGAGGGGCTTTGTGCTGGGAGCGAAGCTGAGCCCTGATTAGGGGGCGGGGCTTCACTGACTAGGGGTCCTATAAAGGTAGCAGCCAGTCAGGCAGCGGCACAGGAGCTAGCAAACAGAGCTGTAAACAGGGGAGTTTGAGTGGGAGTTCTGTTGGAAGAGAAGGTATTTGTGTGTGTTTGGTTTTGTATTGGCAGTATCTGTATGTGTAGGGTCTTTGTGCTGGGAGAAAAGCTGAGCCCTGATTAGGGGGCGGGGCTTCACTGACTAGGGGTCCTAGAAAGGTAGCAGCCAGTCAGGCAGCGGCACAGGAGCTAGCAAACAGAGCTGTAAACAGGGGAGTATGAGTGGGAGTTCTGTTGGAGGAGAAGGTGTTTGTGTGTGTTTGGTTTTGTATTGGTAGTATCTGTATGTGTAGAGGCTTTGTGCTGGGAGAGAAGCTGAGCCCTGAAAGGGGGGCGGGGCTTCACTGACTAGGCGCCCTATAAAGGTAGCAGCCAGTCAGGCAGCGGCACAGCAGCTAGCAAACAGTGCTGTAAACACGGGAGTTTGAGTGGAGTTCTGTTGGAGGAGAAGGTATATGTGTGTGTTTCGTTTTGTATTGGTAGTATCTGTATGTGTAGAGGCTTGGAGGGGCTTTGTGCTGGGAGAAAAGCTGAGCCCTGATTAGGGGGCGGGGCTTCACTGACTAGGGGTCCTATAAAGGTAGCAGCCAGTCAGGCAGCGGCACAGACAGCTGCAGCGGCACAGGAGCGAGCAAACAGAGCTGTAAACAGGGGAGTTTGAGTGGGAGTTGTGTTGGAGGAGAAGGTATTTGTGTGTGTTTGGTTTTGTATTGGTAGTATTTGTATGTGTAGAGGCTTGGAGGGGCTCTGTGCTGGGAGAGAAGCTGAGCCCTTATTAGGGGGCGGGACTTCGCTGACTAGGGGTCCTATAAAGCTAGCAGCCAGTCAGGCAGCAGCACAGGAGCTAGCAAACAGAGCTGTAAACAGGGGAGTTTGAGTGGGAGTTCTGTTGGAGGAGAAGGTATTTGTGTGTGTTTGGTTTTGTATTGGTAGTATCTGTATGTGTAGGGGCTTTGTGCTGAGAGAGAATCTGAGCCCTGATTAGGGGGCGGGGCTTCACTGACTAGGGGTCCTATAAAGGTAGCAGCCAGTCAGGCAGCGGCACAGACAGCTGCAGCGGCACAGGAGCAAGCAAACAGAGCTGTAAACAGGGGAGTTTGAGTGGGAGTTGTGTTGGAGGAGAAGGTATTTGTGTGTGTTTGGTTTTGTATTGGTAGTATTTGTATGTGTAGAGGCTTGGAGGGGCTCTGTGCTGGGAGAGAAGCTGAGCCCTTATTAGGGGGCGGGACTTCGCTGACTAGGGGTCCTATAAAGCTAGCAGCCAGTCAGGCAGCAGCACAGGAGCTAGCAAACAGAGCTGTAAACAGGGGAGTTTGAGTGGGAGTTCTGTTGGAGGAGAAGGTATTTGTGTGTGTTTGGTTTTGTATTGGTAGTATCTGTATGTGTAGGGGCTTTGTGCTGAGAGAGAATCTGAGCCCTGATTAGGGGGCGGGGCTTCCCTGACAAGGGGTCCTATAAAGGTACCAACCAGTCAGGCAGCGGCACAGACAGCTGCAGCGGCACTGGAGCTAGCAAATAGAGCTGTAAACAGGGGAGTTTGAGTGGGAGTTCTGTTTGAGGAGAAGGTATTTGTCTGTGTTTGGTTTTGTATTGGTGGTATCTGTATTTGCTGAGGCTTGGAGGGGCTTTGTGCTGGGAGAGAAGCTGAGCCCTGATTAGGGGGCGGGGCTTCGCTGACTAGGGGTCCTATGATTGTAGCAGCCAGTCAGGCAGCGTCACAGACAGCTGCAGGGGCACAGGAGCTAGCAAACAGAGCTGTAAACAGGGGAGTTTGAGTGGGAGTTCTGTTGGAGGAGAAGGCATTTGTGTGTGTGTTTGGTTTTGTATTGGTAGTATCTGTATGTGTAGGGGCTTTGTGCTGGGAGAGAAGCTGAGCCCTGATTAGCGGGCGGGGCTTCCCTGACTAGGGGTCCTATAAAGGTACCAGCCAGTCAGGCAGCGGCACTGGAGCTAGCAAATAGAGCTGTAAACAGGGGAGTTTGAGTGGGAGTTCTGTTTGAGGAGAAGGTATTTCTGTGTGTTTTTGGTTTTGTATTGATGGTATCTGTATGTGTAGGGGCTTTGTGCTGGGAGAGAAGCTGAGCCCTGATTAGGGGGCGGGGCTTCACTGACGAGGGGTCCTATAAAGGTAGCAGCCAGTCAGGCAGCGGCACAGGAGCTAGCAAACAGAGCTGTAAACAGGTGAGTTTGAGTGGGAGTTCTGTTGGAGGAGAAGGTATTTGTGTGTTTGGTTTGGTATTGGTAGTGTCTGTATGAGTAGAGGCTTTGTGCTGGGAGAGAATCTGAGCCCTGATTAGGGGGCGGGGCTTCCCTGACTAGGGGTCCTATAAAGGTACCAACCAGTCAGGCAGCGGCACAGACAGCTGCAGCGGCACAGGAGCTAGCAAACAGAGCTGTAAACAGGGGAGTTTGAGTGGGAGTTCTGTTGGAGGAGAAGGTATTTGTGTGTGTTTGGTTTTGTGTTGGTGTTATCTGTATGTGTAGGGGCTTTGTGCTGAGAGAGAAGCTGAGCCCTGATTAGGGGGCTGGCTTCACTGACTAGGGGTCCTATAAAGGCAGCAGCCAGTCAGGCAGCGGCACAGACAGCTGCAGTGGCACAGGAGCTAGCAAAGAGAGCTGTAAACAGGGGACTTTGAGTGGGAGTTCTGTTGGAGGAGAAGGTATTTGTGTGTGTGTTTGGTTTTGTATTGTTGGTATCTGTATGTGTAGAGGCTTGGAGGGGCTTTGTGCTGGGAGAGAAGCTGAGCCCTGATTAGGGGGCGGGGCTTCACTGACGAGGGGTCCTATAAAGGGAGCAGCCAGTCAGGCAGCGGCACAGGAGCTAGCAAACAGAGCTGTAAACAGGGGAGTTTGAGTGGGACTTCTGTTGGAAGAGAAGGTATTTGTGTGTGTTTGGTTTTGTATTGGTAGTATCGTTATGTGTACGGGCTTTGTGCTGGGAGAGAATCTGAGCCCTGATTAGGGGGCGGGGCTTCACTGACTAGGGGTCCTATAAAGGGAGCAGCCAGTCAGGCAGCGGCACAGGAGCTAGCAAACAGAGCTGTAAACAGGGGAGTTGGAGTGGGACTTCTGTTGGAAGAGAAGGTATTTGTGTGTGTGTGGTTTTGTATTGGTAGTATCTGTATGAGTAGAGGCTTTGTGCTGGGAGAGAATCTGAGCCCTGATTAGGGGGCGGGGCTTCACTGACTAGGGGTCCTATAAAGGCAGCAGCCAGTCAGGCAGCGACACAGACAGCTGCAGCGGTACAGGAGCTAGCAAACAGAGCTGTAAACAGGGGAGTTTGAGTGGGAGTTCTGTTGGAAGAGAAGGTATTTGTGTGTGTTTGGTTTTGTATTGGTAGTATCTGTATGTGTAGGGTCTTTGTGCTGGGAGAAAAGCTGAGCCCTGATTAGGGGGCGGGGCTTCACTGACTAGGAGTCCTAGAAAGGTAGCAGCCAGTCAGGCAGCGGCACAGGAGCTAGCAAACAGAGCTGTAAACAGGGGAGTATGAGTGGGAGTTCTGTTGGAGGAGAAGGTGTTTGTGTGTGTTTGGTTTTGTATTGGTAGTATCTGTATGTGTAGAGGCTTTGTGCTGGGAGAGAAGCTGAGCTCTGATTAGGGGGCGGGGCTTCACTGACGAGGGGTCCTATAAAGGGAGCAGCCAATCAGGCAGCGACACAGACAGCAGCAGCGGTACTGGAGCTAGCAAACAGGGCTGTAAACAGGGGAGTTTGAGTGGGACTTCTGTTGGAGGAGATGGTATTTGTGTGCGTGTTTGGTATTGTATTGGTAGTATCTGTATGTGTAGAGGCATGGAGGGGCTCTGTGCTGGGAGCGAAGCTGAGCCCTGATTAGGGGGCGGGGCTTCATTGACTAGGGGTCCTATAAAGGGAGCAGCCAGTCAGGCAGGGGCACAGACAGCTGCAGCGGAACAGGAGCTACAAAACCGAGTTGTAAACAGGGGAGTTTGAGAGGGAGTTCTGTTGGAGGAGAAGGTATTTGTGTGTGTTTGGTTTTGTATTGGTAGTATCTGTATGAGTAGAGGCTTTGTGCTGGGAGAGAATCTGAGACCTGATTAGGGGGCGGGGCTTCACTGACTAGGGGTCCTATAAAGGTAGCAGCCAGTCAGGCAGCAGCACAGACAGCTGCATTGGCACAGGAGCTAGCAAACAGAGCTGTAAACAGGGGAGTTTGAGTGGGAGTTCTGTTGGAGGAGAAGGCATTTGTGTGTGTGTTTGGTTTTGTATTGGTAGTATCTGTATGTGTAGAGGCTTGGAGGGGCTTTGTGCTGGGAGAGAAGCTGAGCCCTGATTAGGGGGCGGGGCTTCACTGACTAGGGGTCATATAAAGGTAGCAGCCAGTCAGGCAGCGTCACAGACAGCTGCAGGGGCACAGGAGCTAGCAAACAGAGCAGTAAACAGGGAAGTTTGAGTGGGAGTTCTGTTGGAGGAGAAGGTATTTGTGTGTGTTTGGTTTTGTGTTGGTGGTATCTGTATGTGTAGGGGCTTTGTGCTGGGAGAGAAGCTGAGCCCTGATTAGGGGGCGGGGCTTCACTGACTACGGGTCCTATAAAGGGAGCAGCCAGTCAGGCAGGGGCACAGACAGCTGCAGCGGAACAGGAGCTAGCAAACTGAGCTGTAAACAGGGGAGTTTGAGTGGGAGTTCTGTTGGAGGAGAAGGTACTTGTGTGTGTTTGGTTTTGTATTGGTAGTATCTGTATGAGTAGAGGCTTTGTGCTGGGAGAGAATCTGAGCCCTGATTAGGGGGCGGGGCTTCACTGACTAGGGGTCCTATAAAGGTAGCTGCCAGTCAGGCAGCAGCACAGACAGCGGCATTGGCACAGGAGCTAGCAAACAGAGCTGTAAACAGGGGAGTTTGA